>NW_027397073.1:33923427-34242254 GCF_003265705.2 Callorhinus ursinus
TGTGTGTGTGTGTGTGTGTGTGTGTGTGTGTGTGTGTGTGTGTGTGTGTGTGTGAAAGAGAGAAGGGAGAGAGAGAGCTGTTAAAGAATTGGCTCATGCAATTGTTGGGGGGCTGGCACGTTCAGGGCAAGCTGCGAGACTAGAAATTCCAGCAAGAGTTGTCTCTGTGTCCAAAGGTGGTCTGGAGACAGAATGCCTTCTTCCTCTGAGGACCTCCATCTTTGCTTCAAGGCCTTCACCTCTTCGGATGAGGCCCACCCATATTATGGGGGATAATGTGCTTTACGTAAAGTCTACTGATGTAAATATTACTCACATTTTAAAAATACTTCACAGTAACATTTAAACTAGTATGTGACCAAACAACTGGGCACCACAGCCTAGCCAATTTGACCATGACAAATACAATAAAGACCAAGGGAGAGGCAAGGTGCTGTGCCGAATCAGTGAAACACTACCTACACAGACCACTCCTGCTCCCTCAAAGCACTTGCTGAGACAAGTGTGTCATCATGTGTCTGTTTCTCCTTCCCTCTACTTCCAAAGGGCTGCTCACACTGATACTTAGCTTGATTTGGTTTTGGACATGCAGATGCTCTTAGGGAGCTGTGCAGAGCATGGTTAAAACAAACAAACAAACAAAATGCATTCAGAAGGGCCTCCAGTCTCCTCACTCTTCATTCTCATTCCCTTCCTCCCACCTTTGTTATTCTCCCTTACAAAATCCTGCTCACTTAGCCTCTGTCTACTCCTCAGTTGCAGCCAAATTTCAAAGCCCAGCTCAAGTGCACTTTTTTTTTTTTGCCCCTTAATCTTATCCTTTCCTTCTCTCACACTGCTCATTTGGATTTCTGACCAAATGCAGTGTTTACTCAATATGATTACGTATTTTATCAACACCATTTCTGTGGTCTGTTACAGATCTAAAACTCAGTATCTCTCTCCTTGGCACCACGTAATTCTTGAGAGTTGACTGCTTCCAAGACCAAAACTAACTAACTAAATAAATAAAAGAGAAGGGAGCTTTGGAATACATGAGTCTATCAAATTAAAGACTGACTAAAAGGGAAAATATTCACGTAGGTATAGAAGTTCTCTTGTGTTCATTAAAAACAAATAAACAAACACAACAAAATCAACTATATCCCCCCCCAAAATCCTATTATTATATGGTCCAAATTCCCCTGCCATATAGTTGAACAAAAAGGTCTGCATGCACAGGTGTTTTAGTACTTGTTCAATGAATGAATAAAAGAGAAATGCTACTTTGAAATGATATTTTTTTGCCAATCTCTCAACAGAGAACATTTTTTAATGCCAGACAATTTTTTTCTTCCCTTCTTTTCATTTCTTTTTCTTTTTTTAAAAATGAGTTTTAGACCTTATGAGTAAAATAAAGTAGATTCGAATCATTATTGACTGTTCAGAATGAGCTTCACTTTAGCCAGGATATAAGAGAAACAACTCCCTGGGGAGATTTTATCTGATCTGAAAAAGTTGTATTATTATTACTATTATAAGAAAAATTGGAATGCAATTTAATTGGGGACATAACCAACCAGATGTGGAGGAACAGAATAAGAAACCAATGTGAAAGGCTGTACTTATTGACAGAATACCCCACAAGCATAAAATATGATACAATTTTGAATTTTAAAAGACCGGAAATGAGAAAATCAGAGAAGATTTTAAATCTATAATGAAGAGTTTATACTATTCTGTCAGTAATACCAATAACTTAGAATACTTTTCTAATTTTAATCTACCTTCAACTAGTTTGCTTTTAGCATTTTGCTTAAGCTCTGTATACACAGGACACACAAAAGCTATTAATTATTTCAAGGTGCATAACCATGTAAATGAATCAAAGTAAAGCAAACTCCTACTGGCCTTCAAATATTAGAAATGTGGACTACAAAAATCAGAAAATCACCTTCACTTTCTGCTTCACTTTATTGTTCAGAAAGAGTAACACCATGAGAAGCCTAGAACTACTTTGGTTTACTTTGAGAAGCCTAGAACTACTTCATTCCCCTTGTTAGTCCTTTCCTTGATGTAGAAATCATTTCTGAGAGCCTAGCATAAGAAGATTAAGTGCAGAGCACAGAGAAGAATCCACAGAGTAGACACTTTCCTTCTACCTTGGTCATCTCAAGGAAAAAGTAATCCAGCACTCACTGACACTTAGTATTTGGGCAAAATGTCAGGCACGTCCATACATACCATCTTACTTAAGACTCAAAAACATGCTGTAAGGCACCCAGACAACATCTTCATTTGGCAGATCAGGAAACCAGAGCTTAGAAAATATGCAACTGGCTGAGTTCACTCAATACTTTGGTGGGACACTCAACTTTACACCCAAGTCCCTCTGACACTTTGGTGCTTGTTCTTCCATGACACAGCAGGGTATCATTCATGGAAATGGAAACAATAATCAATCCCGTTGATTTTGACAATTAGTGTACTCATGTGCATTTAAACAGTACCTATTTTCCAAACCATTTTTCCAAATAGAAGTCTTACTCCATGTTTTTGTATTATTAGACTGAGAAGTATCAAGATGAAAGCTGAGCTTTCCAGTAATTCCCAAATAGGGCTCTGCCCCCTCCCCAGTGAGGAAATGGGCTTGGTGCCAGGCAACAGGTAGCTCCAGTGTCCCCAGCACTGGCCCTCAAAGCAACAGGGGATGTCTGCAGATGGGGTCAGGTTGGCCCACCCCAAATGTCTTGCGAGAGATGAAAATACAACATGTCGTTTATTGGATATTCTAATTCCCTACCATACCCTTTTTCCAAGAAGTCCTTTTATTTTCCTTCACCACAGAAAACTATTTACCCCATTTAAACTATTTAATATTTTACTCCCTTATCTAGGATGCCTGAAGCTAACATACCTCCTACCCGCCCCCCCCCCACACGATCATCATATTGGGTTTGTAATGTTCTAGAATGTTCACACCATTTTGAGGGCTTCTGTGCTATGTCTTCCACAGCATTAAACTTATTTAAGAAAATATTTTATGTAGAAGATTAGGGGCAGGATCCCTTGGAGAGTAAACACCTGGACAACACTATAATTTGTGAAGACTTGGGATTTACTTTTCTTTGTAAGAAAAGAAATGCACCTGGAACTATCCTGTTAGACCTACCTTCTCAGAAGAATCAGGCATGTCTTCCCATCATAGCTAAAATCCCACTGTGTTTCTACAGATTTATACATGTTTTTTTAAGTCAAAGAAATAGAGAGGTCAACACCTACCTAAAACAGACAAAATTTATTTTGTAGACTGGTAAAGGACTGAGGCAAAGATAAAACAGAGACAATTAACACCACGGTTTATGGTCACTTATGCCTCTGTTGCTCCAGGCTACCTAGGCCTCCTAGGTTCACCCCGAAATCCTCCTTAATGGATACATTTTTTTGTCTGGTTCTACCTCTTTGGTTTAAGACTCATGTATCATTCAAATTTCAATGTTCAGTTTCTAGTGCAATGTCTAGCCCAGTCCTTACTTTGTAAAGACAACCACTGAAGTAAGACTGATGGACTCAGCAAAAGGAATAAAGGCAAGAATGAGAAACAGAGAAAGAGGGGAAAATGGCAGTGCTTGGTTTATCTGGTTTATCTCTGAGGATTTTAACTCATTTTCCCAATTTCTTGTTAAGGTTTTAGGAAGCAGATAATCACCTCTGCCCCAACTACCTATAGAACCTGTTCAGGAAAAGGTCACAGGGCCTCCCATTTTAGCAGCGATGAAACTAAGACAAGAAGAAGGGTAAGCCTGACCATCATCAAGGCCCATGCCCCTAGGTTAGTGGCCGAATCAGGGCAGTGGCCCTACCTTCCTTCTTCATTACTCTCCATGTGAAGCCCTTGTACACTTTCTGGGATCCCTAATGGCTAGGCCAGTAGACCTTTGTTTCCCAGCATGAGGAAAAGCCCAGCAATCCTCCACAAAAAGTGAGATGCCCCTGCACCCTATGCCAGCCACCATCTAAGCACCCGAGAGGGAGAAGTACCTTGACCCCCTTGGAAAATACAAATATGTGTCAGTGTCAGAAACACATCCTTGACCAGGCAGCAAGGTCACAGGTCAAGTAGCTGGGGGAGAACAGATTTCCCCGCCACCCAGTGCTAGTGAGTGCCACTGTGGCCCTTCCTCCCTAAGAAGCATATTGAGGAGGCCCACTCATCCTGCGCCTCACCCACCTCTCTTCGGGCTGGCTTAAAGGCAGGAGCTCACTGGGATGCTGGTGGAAATAGGGCACCGGGGCTGTGGGGTGTGTGGTGGGGAACAAAGGGGTGGTATGGGAGTGCAGGAGGAAGGGTACTTGGGAAACCAGACAGAAGGGAAGGGAGGATCATAACTGGCTTCCCTGACCACCTTGAACCCTCACTTGACCACAGCAAGCCAGAGTCCTCTAGAAATAGTACAGACAGACCTACCTAGGACAAAAGAAGTAGAATCAACAGTAGTTCTGAAACAAATCAAAGAACCATTTAAGTCCATTTAAGCTTCATTACAATGAAACTTGGGCAAACAATGTACTTCACAACTTATTTTGCAAAACAGACAAAACAACAACAAAAGACCCCAAAAGTGTTTGTTTGAATACCCTTGGATTATAATTTTTCACTCCATCCTTGATTTCTTGCTTCCTTTGACTCTCTGCCTGTCTTCCTTTCTTCTCTCCTATCTTCCTTAATCTCCTTTTTCTTCCTTCCTTCCTTTCCTTCCTATTTTCCCCTTCTTTCTCTCTTTTCTTCCTTCATCTCTTCCTTTCTCTTGGTTATAGGATGTCGGTCAAAATAAATGTCATATTTCACTTTTTGAATGTGGGTGCAGAACCTGGAATGGGCAATAGGTGAATTAGTACCATAAAGTAGTGCCTCCCAGGTTTCCCCTTACCCCTCCATCTTCCTCCACCGATTCTGTGCCAGAAGCACATTGAAAGAGGTTTAAAAAGGCATTCACCAGGCTACACAATACAGATAAAAAGTGTTTTTCTGTAGAGAATGTCCTCATTAAAATAGCTGTGACTTTACCATAATTCAACTGTTTTTTATTGTCTTTGCCAATCACTGTGTGTATGTGCGCATGTGTGATGTCCCTGTTCTGACATAAGTAGAATGACCTCATTCCAGTCATCCCTCATGCTGCCTCTGAGAGTGGCTAATCTAAAATAAACACACAGAAAAATAATAAAATAAAATAAAATAAAATAAAATAAAATAAAATAAAATAAAATAAAAGACACACAGAAAGCTTTTGATAATTAATGTATTTTTCTTATTAATAATGTTCCATTATCTTCTTAAACTACTACATTTATAAGAGGGTTTTTCATTGCTGTCATGAAAACTGAACAGTACCGTTCAAATCTTTTTTTTTTTTTTTAAGATTGTATTTATTTATTTGACTGAGAGAGAAAGAGAGAGAGCACAAGCCGGGGAGCGGCAGGCAGAGAGGGAGAAGCAGGCTTTCCACTGAGCAGGGAGCCTGATGCAGGGCTTGATCCCAGGACCCTGGGATCATGACCCCAGCCAAAGGCAAACACTTAACCCACTGAGCTACCAGGTGCCCCCATTCAAATCTTTTATAGGGAAAACAAACCCTAGGCTTTTGTCACAACTGACTGCTAGGAGGAAAGGAAGTCAATACATTGTCTTCAGGACATTTCTCTCCTTTAAATGGGTTAAATGCTATCAGTTCTCCAGAAGTTTGGGGAATAAAATGAGATGATAGATAGGTACTTGCTTTAAAAGAAATGCACAAATTCTTTTCTCAATCTCAATTCTTTGCATCTATTAGGAACTTAAAGGACATCTGGGGAATGAATGGATTATTTTTCCATTCAAGTCAGTGACTCGTAACTATTTATTCATCTTGAATCCCTGTAAGATATTAATAAAACGAAAATATAATAAAGAACTAACATTTATTTAGAGATTTCTATTTGCTAGCCACTGTTCTAATTACTTTCCACATATTAATATGATCTTCACATCAAACCTATGAGGTACTTGTTATTTATTATTCTATTTCAGAGTTGAGAAAACTGAACATGGCACCTATGAAGCCACCTGCCTTAGATCACCTAGCTAGTAAGGGATGGAGCTGTGATTTGAACCATGCAATCACTTCCAGAAACCATCTCTCAAGCACCAAGTATCATCACTACCACAGATATACCCTACAGGCTTCATTACCAGACAAATAAATACAAAATGTTGACCCATTTTTAGGGGAGTCACAGAATGCTTGAAGCCCAACCATGGATTCTAGGTCAGTAATCCATGATTATATTGAACTGGTTTGGAGCAATGCTTGAGTTTGTTTTCGTGCTGACAACAGGAAATGTAGCACTAATGCATTTTCAGGTACTAGAAAGATGGGAGAGGAAAACGGAGTAATAAAACAAAACAGAGGTGGAAGGCCATCTGGGCCAAACTTTGCACATACTATAATATTTATGAGATTAGAGTTGGCTATATTCTGGCTTTAATATCCAGGACTTCTTCATCCAAAAGCAAATCCTATCTAAATAGAATATATACATATGTATTTCACGATTCACAGCAGAACCGTGAAAACCTTAGTTCCAGAAAATACAGTCTACTTTCCTCCCAACACAAGGTACGGTTTGAAAAGCAGGTGATCCATGGTGAATGGCAGAGTGAAGAAGACTAAGACATCGGTATGGTTGTTTGAATCAGCTCTTCCCTGGGAAGGAAGCCACAGACACCCTTTGTAAGTAGCTGATCTTGTCCTCTCTCTGGAAACATATCAGCCTGGGGGACTCAAGAAAAGTCTGACCTGAACTCTCCTTTCCCCTTTCTTTTCTGTGCAGTGGTCTTTAGTCCTACCTTCAAATGCTATGCTACTTCTTAATTTAATTACACTTGTCCTCAAAGTCAGACATTTCAAAAGAGAGAAACTTGGAGGCTCCTCTCCTTCTGTCTGCCCAGAGCTTCCTGGTATGTTTCTCTCCTTTATAGTAGATTGGGTGATACTGTCCCATAGGTCATTGAAACTGTGCTAACTTTATTATTCTTAAATGTTGGTTTTGCTCTATTCTTATATTCAATATGCTGTCAAGTCCATCACAAAATTTTTATTTCAGACACTATACTTTTCATTTATCGAATTTTTTAAAAAGATTTTATTTACTTATTTGACAGAGAGAGACATAGCAAGAGAGGGAACACAAGCAAGGGGAGTGGGAGAGGGAGAAGCAGGCTTCCCCCTGAGCAGGGAGCCCGATGTGGGGCTCGATCCCAGGACCCTGGGATCATGACCTGAGCCGAAGGCAAACACTTAACGACTGAGCCACCCAGGCACCCCTCATTTCTAGAATTTTAATATGGTTTGTTTTTACCATTTTAATCTCTCTGCTGATATTCTCCTCCTTATTCATAATTTTCCTTTCCCTTTAGATTTGAAAGGAAATATTTTCCCTTTAAGATTTTAACATATTTATAATAGCTGCTTTAAAATCTTTGCTATAGTTGTCATCTTATCTTTGTCATCTTATAGTTGGCTTCTATTGATTGTTTTTTCTCTTTATATGAATAGCAATTTTTTGTATGTTTTCTAGTAGATATTATGATTGATAAGTTGGTGACATTTATTTACTTTCTTTTATCTTTTCTGAAGGGAATTTGTTTTAGTTCTCATAACAATTAATTTTGTTTGACTAACACTTCAAAGACTATCTCTTAGTAGTGGACATCAGATGAATTTTGCATTTTTTTTTTCAGCCATCTTGATGTTGTTTCCTGCCAGCTGACCTAAAATATACTCTGCCCATACACAGTATAGTATAATTGTCAGGTAAGTTATTGAGTAGAGTTTATATGCAACTTTTTTAGCTGTCCCATCTGTGGCTTCCTCTTCTCTGGAATTTCTTCTTTACTCTCTAGCCAATCTGAAAATTCGAAACACCATTTTGTGGCAGCAATTTGTTTTTGATTTCCTTTTGTCTTCTGCTCCTGTCCCAAATAGCTCTCTTGTCTGGTTTTGAGTTGCAATATCCCTAATAAAAATGCCTATTTATTGTAAAGGTTCCAGTAATATCAACTAGAATTCTTGAGGCTTTCATATCTCACTAATCCCTGCACATCAGTATTCAAATGAATAAGACAGATTATTTGAACAGCTATGTCCTGTATCTAGAAGCAGGAGTCTGGTCCTACTTTCCTATGTCTTTCCTTCCATTTCATTATCTCTCACATCGTTTGTCATTAGTTCCCTAATAATTTTCTCTCTCTCCTAATCACCTTCCATGCTATCCTACCTTCCTCTTTTCTTTCCCACCTCCCCTTTTTCCTATAATTTACTTCCCTTCCTTTCTGTTTCTTCATTTAAAAAATATATTTATATTTTTTGTTCATTAATGAGGTTATACCTTCCTTCACTTTACTGGAAAGAAATTTATCATTGGCTTCCTTTACTCAAGGTATCCTGCAGCTTTCCACAACAGCTAAAGTTTCTTACACAATTCTGAGCAAAAGGGTTGTAGGCAATTCTGGGAAATCCCTTTTCACACCAAGGATTCTGAATTCATGGTAGAATGCTTTTTCTGTCTACCATAATACGCTTCCTTTTACATTACCAACAATGCACTAGTCACTCTGCCACACACACACACACACACACACACACACCAGTTAGAGACAATAGAACATATGCTGTCTCAAAAGAATTAGGAGTATACTGGGGAAGAAAACTAGCACCAAAATTTTCTACAAATCTGCATGACTTAGTTTTGCACTTCAGTTATGCCTCTGCTCAAGTGAAATGATTTCAGGAATGCCTTCCTTGAGCACCTTATCCAAAATAGCAAACCCAGAGAATTATGCTCCTTACTATCACTAGAAAAAGTATCTATTTATTATTTCCTATAATGTTTGTTTCCATCCACTTGAATGAAGCTCCATTTAATGTAAGGGCATTTTTTTTTTTAAACTACTCAGTAATGGGCCTAGAATCTGGTATCTAACACACACCTCATAGACAACTGTCAAATGAAAATGGAATGGATGCTTTGCTTCTAAGTCTAAGTGGCTTTATCATTTTGGCCTAATCTATTTCACCTACCTTCCACAGTTGCTCAAGTTCGTTCTCTATTCAAAAATTTGAATGACCATTTTACATTTCAGATTAAAAAAATTATAAACCCCAATATCTGGGACATTTCAGTATATTTCAGACCAACTTTTTAAGATTTAAACTATTTTTTTGACTTATAAGCCCTGCACTAGTCATACTTGACCTTCTGACTTCCTGCCTTAACCTGAACATATTTTTTGTTTTGTTTTTTGTTTATGATTCCCCTCATGTATCTGTGGCTATTCCTTACTCATCCTTTGAATTCTATGTGAATTCTTGCTTGATTAAATACCTCTAACAGTTTCTTTGATGTTCTTTCATGGCAAACACCACTTTTTGACTGTTTTTTGTGTATTCTGTTCATCATTATACTACAGTGGCCATATCTTCCTCATCTTTACCTCTCTATAGCCTCTCAAAGAAATAATGTCTCATAAACTTAATTCAGTACTACTCTAAAGTGGATTGAACTTCTTTTAATTATGAGTGGCTTTAATCAGCATCACAGATGATGCAGATCTTAAGCTGGCTTCTGAAGGAAGTATAATTATTAGACTGATGGAAGGCTAAAATGAGGACCCTCCTACAAGGCAACAGGAACTCTGTAACTCAAGGTACAGAAAGAACATGACATTTTTAAGGAAGGTAAAGAGGATACACTGATCTAAGAAAAGTACAAAGGTTATATCTTCTTGCTACAGTTTCCTGGGAACACGGATTTTAAAAAAAGAAGAAAAAAAGTCTATCCTTTCATAGAATTCTATCTCTACATTATTGGGTTTTGGACCTATTCATTTTTACACTGTGAGACCCCTTTGATTGCAAGCATCAGACTATGTTGGGAAGGTGATAAAAGCTTTGGCATGCAGTTCTACCAAATAAGACCTCGCAGAAGATGAACAGAGGAAAAGCGCCTGGCAGTTATATAATTGAAAGGGAGGGAGGTGAATCAGACACTGTATGTCCTAAGGAATCACATATAGTGTAAGCAGTTCACTGATCTGTATCAACACATTAATGATTTATGTAGCTTTTAATTTACAACACAGACATATCTAAAATAATCAGGTAGAAGTAGGCATTAAAAACTCACTGCATGGGTCATAAAATGATTAGTTATTCAAGTGACTTCAGATTTGTATTTCATTAAGGAATAATTTTAATTTACTTTCAAACAGTTTATATACAGAGATTTAAGAACTCTTGCAAAATGATTATGCATACTCCAGCTTTTATGTATCCAATATATTTGAGACACTTGCATCTCCTTTTTTTCTGCTTGCAAGTAGTATTAATTTGTTTGAGAGCACACATCCAAAAAATATGGCCCAATAATTTAGTAAAAACAACTTTAATTTACAGAAAATGCTTGGCATTTCTTTCACTATAATTTCTATTATGTGCAATTTATACAGATTTGGGACTGGAGGGGGTCTCTTTCTACTCTAAGTGTGAAATGAAATTATCCAGACATCCCTAAGATCCCCTGGCCACTCAAGGTAAATACTAAACCTTTTATGTCATCATCATCATCACAGTATCATATAAGGTTATTCTTAAAAGAAACCTCAGAAATTATATGCTCCAATTTGTTCATTCATAGATTAAGAGTTGTCTCCAAAAGGTGAAGTGGCTTGCTGAAGTGCTCACAGGGGGATGGAACTCAGGTATCCTGCTCCCTAGCCTAATATATGTTCCTTCATATCTTGAGGTTCATTAGCTCCATCTTAGCTGTTGAAGTTATTTCTAGTGTTTAAAAAGCCAACTTGCTGGTTCACTGAGAGTGTTTATTTTCTGCTTCCTTCCTGATCAAATACTGCGGCAATCTGTAAAAACATAACCAGGCTAGGGGCAGTTTAACTTGAAATTAATCTTATCTAGGCTATTAAGCACCTAGTTTTTCTGGTTTCTGCAATTCTATCACAATAAACATTTTGAGATGCTGCTCTCAACTCCAAAAACTAACACAATTATATAAAAAGCTTAGCCATTATCAAACTTATCTGGAAGGCAATGTAGCTCAACATGTCGGCAGCATTTCTGTCCTCAGATTTTTTTTTTCTTTTTAACTAGTTCTTTATTCACTCCCGTGCTCTACCTTGGATCTCCTTAGCTCTTGCCTTCAGTGGACGCCTGTCATGTGGAACTTTATTGAGGGCCTTCTGAAGCTCATGATAAATCATGTTGCATGCACTGACACTGTCAACCTTGTCTGTAACCTTCTCAAAGTCAAAGAAGTTTGGCAGATTTCTGCTCTTGCCTAGATGAGGTTCTTCTCTATCTCTCCATAGAAGATGATAAGTCGTGTACCTTGCACACTTAACAAAGTTTCTATTTTTGACACAAGTTATAAATGCTAAGTTAAATGATCCAGTGAACATTTACTTAAAATATGTAACTTGTGATACATAAGTTATCCATGCCAGGCTAATGTTCTCTTTCTTTGTCTGTCAACTCCACATATTCCTTCTAAAATCTCCTGCTTCAGATCCTCATTTTGTCCTTAAAAATGAAGGATAGCAAATGACAATTTAAACATTGAGTTATACATTAACACATTCAGTGATGTGCCAAATATCCTAAAACCAGACTTGAAAGTCTCACAGCAGTTACTGCTATCTCTCCATTTTTGCCATCTGGAGCTCATCATGCCGACTTCAGGGATCATTCTGTGAAGAGTTCTAGGACTCTATTCTAGTGAAAAAGATGCTAAAACTAACTTTTGCACAACCTTTTGGAAATGGTCTTTTTTTTAAACTCCAAGTTCTGCAGCGTGCTTTTGTTCACTTAAAATTTATTGAGAGGTTTTTAATGATTATTTTTAATTCATATAGTTTTTCCAAGGTATTTTTCATTCTTTATATAGGTTTTTGTTTTTTTTTTGTAGATCCAGAGCATTCCATTTAATGAATGCACCAGAAATTATTAAGCCAGTCTACCATTGATGGGCATTGTTTTCAATAGGGATTTTTTTTTTTTTTTTTTAAATCTCAAGTCTAGCCCTGTTTCTAGAGGTTTCCCTTTGCAACTACAACTTAGCCTAATTTCTAGGACCATCCATATACTGGCTTCCCTTTGTATGTCATCTCCTACCTGAAATCAAACTAGATTCCCTGATGTCATCTAAATTGCCACTTTATCCAATCACACCTTATAGTTTTTTATTTTAACTCCTCTAAGCTGCTCTTTACCTGGAAGTCTTTTTGCATAACTGTCTTTTCATGCAATCCCCACCCATTCTCAAGACCCAGCTAAAGTTTCTTGCCATTCACTCATCTGTCCTTGACAGTCCAGCCTGTGTTCATTCTGTAGCTTGTGCCCTCTTATTGCCCTATCATATGCTGAGGTCCATGATAAGAAGGCCTGGGTCTCACCATTGAGGTCTTCCTTCACCACCATCCTGACCGCCAGGTATTTAGTGGGGGCTCAAAAAGTATTTTTATGTTGCAATGGTATTGAACTGACTGCTTTCACTTTCATTCAGATGATACATCTGCTACTTTATGTCTTTCATTGCATTGTGTATGTTTGTGTGTACTCACACACGTGGTATGTGCACGTGTGTTTAGATCCATTATCCACTTCTAATTGGTAATCTCATCAAGGACAGCTGCCAGGCCTTAAACTAGTTTATATTCACTTGTGAGACTAGCTCAGTATTCTACACATGGTGATGTTTAATAGATACTTGTTGATTGGTGTTTATAGGAGTGATATTCAAAATACTTAATAATCATAAGGGGTGCCCAACCAATCAAAATGGATGTTGGTCATAAGCATTCCATAAAGCCATACCTGTATACTGGCTCAGTGTCAGTACTGGTTGTTTTCTGTAAAGAAAAAGAAAGCCTGTATGTAAATTAATTAAAGGCCCACAATATCTAGTTTGTTAAAATAAATTTAGATAAGAGAATACTTTCAATGTGATGAAAAATGAGATTAATTTCACAAGTTTTAAATAGTATTAAATAGGGGCACCTGGGTGGCTCAGTCGTTAAGCCTCTGCCTTCGGCTCAGGTAATGATCCCAGGGTCTGGGATACAGCCCCGAGTCGGGCTCCCTGCTCAGCGGGAAGCCTGTTTCTCCCTCTCCCACTCCCCCTGCTTGTGTTCCCTCTCTTGCTGTCTCTCTCTCTCTGTGTCAAATAAATAAATAAAATCTTTAAAAAAAATCAATATTAAAAAATAGTATTAAATAGTACTTTATCTTTTTCGTCTAGGAGTAGGCTAAACTTTTCCTATTTCTATAATATGAATTTTCCTTCTGTTCTATTTATAAACAAAGCAGTTGAACATGGAAGGAAAAGAGTAAATCTATGGCAATGTCAGAGAGATAATCTGATAGTTCCTGAGTTGCTGGAATTACCCAAGTAGTTTTGCTTAAGCCTCCGATCCTAGAATGCACTAAGAATATGCTATTATTACAAATATTAACAGTGCCAGTTAAGAAAACATGCTCAATTTTCCAGAACTTCTGTGTTGGAATCTCCTTATAATGTTAAAGCAGAAAGGCCCTGTTGGCTTTAGTTTCAAACTGTAATAGTGACTTATTCTAACCGATGGAGTTCCTAACAGATGAGCTAAACCCATGTGGAAAAATAAAAATCCAAGGCTAGGAGACTGAATACCAATGCAAATGTCAAAGAGCAAAAACAGATTTTTTTTTTTTTTTTTTTTTACAGAGGTAGAAACAAGAAAAAGATATGTTTAAGACTGAGGAACCTGGCAAGAAAGACCAAGTAAGTGCCTACATCATATCCCTGGAGTATTTATTATTTCCATCTCTAATTACATTCTGCTGTGAAGTTTCTAGGGATAATATATATTAAGGGAAGACAGGAGCCTTTAATTACCTGATTTCCAAAACAATAAATGCATTCATTCCTTCTTTTATTATTTAATTCAATAAACATCCTTCAGTTCTCAAGGTGAGCGAGGCCAGGTACTAAGCAATGGGGACTCAAAGACATTAGGAAGAGCTTGTTTAAAGGAAGGTGAAATCAAGGGGAGCCTGGTTGGTTCAGTTGGTTAAGCAGCCAACTGTTGATTTCAGCTCAGGTTATGATCTCAGAGTCTTGAGATCAAGCCTGCATCAAGCTCTGGTCTCAGAGTGGAGTCCGCTTGTCCCTCTTCCTTTGCTCCTCCCCCTACTCGCATGCTTTTGCGCATGCTCGCTTTCTCAAATAAATAAATAAATCTAAAATAAATAAAAGGAAGGTGAAATCAAGAGAGTGGTTAAGAACACATTGTTTGAAATGCCTATAGACACGCAAGTAGGGAGGTTTTGTAAGTAGGTGGAAGTATGATACTACACTTGATCTTAGCTGACTGCAGCTTAGGTTTAAGATTAGGATGATAAGTATTAGGGTAAAGGTTAGGGTGATAAGTATTTTTTTATAACTTGTATATATAAGTAGCATATAGCATATATAGCATAGTATATTATCTAGAGCATCTGAAGCTGCACTTGCTATTGTTTTTTGTTCTTTTTTTCTTCCTCAGTTAACATAACTTGCTCTGTTACTTTTCTTGTCTTTGGCTCTTACTTACTTGCCATATTTATTCAACATCTTAAAGGTACTTAAAAGTACTACTTGTTTTGAGAATGGTTAAGAAGTCCAATATGACTCTATCTTTTTATATTCCCATGTTTAAAATAAGGATGAATAGTTGCTATCATTTTGGTCTCTAGGTGTTTAAGAGCCCTTGAGATCCTTGAGAGGTTTCGGGAGGAATCATTTGAGGGACCAAAGGCATTGAAAATTAAACTTCTATGGAAAGGTAGAGAGGTGCTTTTCAACTGTGGCTGCATATTAAAATCATTGGGAACTCTTAAAACATACTGATGCCTGGGGGCACCTGGGTGGCTCAGTTAGTTAAATGACCTATTTTTGATTTCGGCTCAGGTCAGATCTCAGGATCATGAAATCAAGTCCTGCATAGTGCTCTATGCTCAGCAGGAGTCTGCTTGAGATTCTCTCCCTCTGCCCCTCCCCATGCTCATGCTCTCTTTCTCTCTCTCTTTTTTTTTTCATTTATTATTGTTATGTTAATCACCATACGTTACATCATTAGTTCTTCATGTAGTGTTCCATGATTCATTCTTTGTGCATAACACCCAGTGCTCCATGCAGAATGTGCCCTCTTTAATACCCATCACCAGGCTAACCCATCCCCCCACCCCCCTCCCCTCTAGAACCCTCAGTTTGTTTTTCAGAGTCCATCGTCTCTCATGGTTCATCTCCCCCTCTGACTTACTCCCCTTCATTCTTCCCCTCCTGCTATCTTCTTCTTCTTTTTTTTTCTTAACATATGTTACATTATTTGTTTCAGAAGTACAGATCTGTGATTCAACAGTCTTGCACAATTCACAGCACTCACCATAGCACATACCCTCCCCAATGTCTATCACCCAGCCGCCCCATCCCTCCCACCCCCCACCACTCCAGCAATACTCAGTTTGTTTCCTGAGATTAAGAAGTCCTCATATCAGTGAGGTCATGTGATACATGTCTTTCTCTGACTGACTTATTTCACTCAGCATAACACCCTCCAGTTCTATCCACGAATGGCAAGATCTCATTCCTTTTGATGGCTGCACAATATTCCATTGTGTATATATACCACTTCTTTTTTATCCATTCATCTCTCGATGGACATCTTGGCTCTTTCCACAGTTTGGCTATTGTGGACATTGCTGCTATAAACATTGGGGTGCATGTACCCCTTCGGATCCCTACATTTGTATCTTTGGGGTAAATACTCAGTAGTGCAATTGCTGGATCGTATGGTAGCTCTATTTTCAACTGTTTGAGGAACCTCCATACTGTTTTCCAGAGGGGTTGCACCAGCTTGCATTCCCACCAACAGTGTAAGAGGGTTCCCCTTTCTCCACATCCCCGCCAACATCTGTCGTTTCCTGACTTGTTAATTTTAGCCATTCTGACAGGTGTGAGGTGCTATTTCACTGAGGTTTTGATTTGGATTTCCCTGATGCCGAGCGATGTTGAGCACTTTTTCATGTGTCTGTTGGCCATTTGGATGTCTTCTTTGGAAAAATGTCTGTTCACGTCTTCTGCCCATGTCTTGATTGGATTATTTGTTCTTTGGGTGTTGAGTTTGATAAGTTCTTTATAGATTTTGGATACTAGCCCTTTATCTGATATGTCATTTGCAAATATTTTCTCCCATTCTGTCGGTTGTCTTTTGGTTTTGTGGACTGTTTCTTTTGCTGTGCAAAAGCTTTTTATCTTGATGAAATCCCAGTAGTTCATTTTTGCCCTTGCTTCCCTTGCCTTTGGCGATGTTTCTAGGAAGAAGTTTCTGCGGCTGAGGTCGAAGAGGTTGCTACCTGTGTTCTCCTTTAGGATTTTGATGGACTCCTGTCTCACGTTTAGGTCTTTCAACCATTTGGAGTCTTTTTCTGTGTGGGGTGTAAGGAAATGGTCCAGTTTCATTCTTCTGCATGTGGCTGTCCAATTTTCCCAACACCATTTGTTGAAGAGACTGTCTTTTTGCCATTGGACATTCTTTCCTGCTTTGTCAAAGATTAGTTGATCATAGAGTTGAGGGTCCATTTCTGGGCTCTTTCTCTCTCTCTCTCTTAAATAAACAATCAATCTTAAAAAAATACTGATGACTGGGAACCATTCAAACCACTTAAATCAGAACCTGGGTAATGCCAAAAGTGTGAATCCAGGGGTGACAACCTTTAGTTTAGAGGAGCTGGGTTACCAACTAGCCGATTTAGAAGTACTCAGTAAGTTTCTATTTATGTCAAAAGCTATGGTAGATATTATTAGAGACATAATATGCAATCGTTCTCATAGGAAAACTCATGTTCTAGTTTCTGAGACAAACTACCAAATTATTTTATTATAGTAGAAGGTAAGACTGATATCTAACAATTATACTAGTACTCACAAATAAACCAAAGGAAATCTCAACAAAATTGCTGTGGAAATTCATATGCAATTTCCAAAAATGCTGTTCTTATTCATAACATTTAGTTCATAACATTTAGATGATTTTACTCTGGGAGACTGTGTCACATTTGCTAGAATACCCTCTATGGTAATAAATCTTCATCTAGTAGGATGGATTTATTTTTTGAGAAACACTTAAGAGTCATTTTACAAACAAATCTAAAGACTTGGATAAAAATATTTATTTATTTATTTATTTATTTATTTATTTATTTATGAAGAGACAGCTCTTCATAAATAAGAGACAGGATAGCTCTTTCTTCTGTATCATAACACAATTCTGAATTCATTTCCATAGACATACAGAGCATATTTTGAGGACAGCAGCATCTTAAGAATTAAGCATATGTCCCCTTATTGTTACTATTTTGAAGTACAACACCTATCTGAATGCAACAGGAATGATCTGCATCTTCAATGACAGTGCTGTATATTGATATCTCATACCAATCAGTATTAAATCCCATCATAGGTTCAGGACATACTTCCAATTTTTGTGCAACAACAGATGAAAGTTGATGCTAAAGTATTGTTCTTCCTGTAGTTCCATAATAATCAGATGGGCAGACAGGGGTTCAGCTTCCATTTGGGAAGGGTCTGAAATGGCCCACCTGGAGTATTTCTGTACCTTTTTAAAAATATATGTATCTATCTTATACTATGAAGCATGGATCTGGTGTGGTTCTTCAGCAAATCATCTAACAGGTGATTATCTTGCCCCTCCTTATCACTTGGCAAACATACAGCACTTGAACATTAAGGGTATTTAAATTTGGAGCTTTTTATTTTAGAATTACAAATTCCTCCTTTCTCTGAAACGTTCAAATTCAAGTCCCTTCTGCAGAAAGGACTCTAAATAATCCAAAAGATGCTGGCTTTGGTGAGTATAGTGCTAGTGTTAAGACTCTGTCAAGGTGGTGTTTGCCTTTGCTTTAATAAGTCTAATAAACTTACATCTGCTTGGTCAGTAGATTTTTCTAGTAGTTTTTCAGTAAGTTGACAATCAACAGAAAATTTGTTATAACAGATAAAATATGTAACCTGGCTAATAATAATAACGAATCATTGCCATTCCCAGTCAACTCCCTCATGATGGCTGGAGGGTGAACCAGGTGACTTCTGAGCATCCCCTTCTAGCTCTGAGAGTCTAGGAATAATTATTTTATAGTCTACCCAAAAGTGTCCCAGTTTGGCTTATTTCCTTAGATTTTAGTGCATGATATTTCTGGTGATATTGTTGGTGCTTGGATATTTCTCTGGCTATTGACATCTTTATTCAATTAATGGCAATTTTGATTAGTGTTTTGCTTGTTTTCCACTTTCTCATGGTTTCTTTGGCCCTTTTCCTTTTTTGGTCAAGTATGTGCATCACAGTTAGCATTACTGATGATAACTAGACATTATGAGTGATGACACTGTAGCTTTTGGCTTATACTATGCTTCACATCTATGATTATTGAGTTTGCTTCTTACCAAGTGTGTCTGGGAAAGTGTGCTCCCAGGTAGAGAAATGATAAAGAAAGAGTGGCATAAAGATGTGGTGCTTTGGTGTATGTGTGCCTGTGTTTATGTGCACATACGTACTCCAAAATCATCTATGAGTTAAGTACTTTCATTGTCACTATTTTACAAAAAAGGAAACTGAAGTCCAGAGTGGTTAGGTAACTTACCAAGAGTCACACAGCTATTAGGTAGCAGAGACAGAATTCAAAAAAAGTTTAATTTAAAAATGTAGATTATTGTGTCTATTATTATTATTACCACATTAATTGTGATAATTAACATTTTTAGAACTTTAGGAAGCACTTATACACTGTAATTTGTCAATGTAGGTTAAATTGATACAGAAGAGATCATTAATGAGAACAAGGATGGAGGGTTTTTATAGTAAGATGTGAAGCTCAGAGGGACAAGTATGAACCTGTAGTTGAGGGTACCCAGGGGATCCAACTGTTGTGAAGTAAGGAACAAGGAGGGGGACAAAACTGTCTCTATTGAAATACAATGTATGTACAATTGATAAGTTGCGGACTAAAGTGTCCTAGAACCCTAACTTTGGAAGGTACTTTCACAGTCATTAAAAAGATACAAAAGGTACAATAAAGAGGCATCCTGGGTTAATAAGTACTTTATCAGGAGGTCTCTGCGGCAGTACTGGTAGATAAGTCTGAATGTCTAAAGACTGATATATAGTGAAGAGATCGATGAATTTATCATTTTAGCCCTAGGAAGGAACTTGAGAGCTCTGTAAGTCCACTGTGTTCATTTTCCAGATGAATCAACGGACCCAGAGACTTAGTTTAGCCATTTGTGCCTTGGGTAAGAACCCAGTTGTCCTGGCTGCCCATTCAATTTTCTTTCCACCTCACCATTTTTCTGCTTTATGTTAGTGGAAATCCACCCTGAGAGGCGCTCCTGCTCCTATCTTTGAATCACAGCAACGGCCTGCCCTGATACGATTTCCTTCTCAAGCTCAGCACAGAGAAGAGCGTGACTGCACACCTTCCTAGTGAACAGAGGAAGACAGATGCCATCTGAGGAGGCGTCTGTGAGTCCTTCCACTCACTGGCACCCAGGCACCTCCAGTGTGCATGCATGTGCAAGTGGGATCTCACTTTCCATTTACAAACTCAGAGCTCTATTCTAATAATAGCCTGTGGTGAGACCTTTCTTTCCCCCAGAGGCTGTGATTCTTCCATGTGGTAGTCACTTCGAAAACCTGCCTCCTGCTCTGCTTTTCTTCAGAGGAAAGCTCTTGGGAAAATCCTGCTTCCAGGGACATTCAAGAACAGCAAGTAGCAATGGCTTCTTCATCTCAGAATGGAACTAACCTGAGTCCACGCTAAACAAAGGAGTGTGAGCAGCAAGAAACGGTTCAGGCTCAGCTCCGGTTAGCAGTACCGTGGGCTTTCCACACACAAGAATTAAAATTACGCTGCTTTGGACAGACACACAGGATTACATTTCCTAACATTTCTTAACTATTTTGAGAAGGGAAGGGACTGCAAATAGTTGGCCGCGACATAGATTTTGTGAATTTTCTTACTTAAACCTATAGAAATAAAATGGACATTAGGGATTGGCATGAGGTGGTGGCAAAGCATTGGACTAGAAGTCCAAACAAATCGGTCTTTGTCATCCCTCACCACCTTTCATCCTTGTGCTTATACTGTTATTTAGCACTGATATTCTGTCTGCCAGTTACTTCTCTGGCCACATGTTATCCTCTTGGTTAAAATAGGGATTGGTAACTAATAGTAACTGCTATCTTTGATTATGTGCATTCTTGGTCACTTTTTTGTAATATCTCATTTAGGTTCAACAGTAGGACAGATATTATCCACATTCCCAGAGATATGAGATGACTTGCTTAACCTCATAAAAGTTGCTCACTGCAGCAATGGATTAGAGAGAGCCCAGGCCTTACAGTGCCTGGCCCAGTGCACTCTTAAATGTACCATCATCACGATTCACACAGAGCACTATCACTGAACAATTGCATTATACCACAGCTGGGGCCCTACTTCACTGGCTGCCAAGAACACTGAGTGAGCGAGTGGGCATGAAGTTGTCCAATGAAGGGATTAATGGTACCCATGTCGAAATTAGCTTTAAAATCCTGATTAGAAGTCACTCTCCCTTGCAATGAATTTGGCTCAGGAAATCGAGAGAAGAGAAGCTATTTAGAGCAGTGGTTGATGCCTCAGGTTTTGCAGTCAAGCTGCCTGTGTTTGAATCCTGGGTCTGACGTTCAGTACTTAATGTGACCTTGAGCAAGTCATTTAGTACTTATAGTTCTTCATTCCTCAAGTGGGGTTAATAATATCTACCTCTGAGGTAATGATATCTTTAAATGGCAGTACATTCAACAGGCTTAGCACATAATGAATGCTCAATACACATTTTTCCTCTCTCTGTTCCCCTCTCCCTTTCCGTTCCTACCACCCTTCTTAAATACAGAACTTAAAGCTCAGAGATGTTAGGTCCACACTGAGACACAAGCCTCTTTTCATTATAATATCTTAACACTTCAACTAGGATACTTCTGGGCAAACTTCCAGTATTGGGAACCCAGGTTGGGAAGCAGGCTCATGGGGAACATGTCCGTACATCCTGTCAAAGAGAAGCTGTTGACGGCTAATTCCTGTAAGTGGTCTGTAAGAAACAGAGTCTACTTGGCCCCCATTCTGCCTTCCTTTTCTTGGTCCCTTGCCCCTTTTAGGCAATTAACATATAATTCCAAAGATGATTGCAACCTCTTTTTTTTTCTCCACATGGGAAAACTGCCACCAAGAATCACTATTTCTACAAATCATGATACCTGATATACCACACAGCATACTGAGAAACCCACATTACATCTGCCTCTAATTCCAGGTAAAATATCATGACAAAAATCACAGAATCTTTGGCAAATAAAACTCGACAGACACCTGCTCCAAAATTCTCATTTTATAAATGAGAAGGAAAAACAGAGAGGTTAAAATAAATTTGTCCAAAACCAGAGTTTCACTCGCTGGTTTTAATTGTTTCTAGAATTTCATTTTTGTATGCATTCCCCCACAAGGAAGAAAACAAGGAATCATTTTCCTTTCATAAAGAGAGAGAGAGAGAGAGAGAGAGAAAATAAGACAGAAGCAAAGCAACAGAATTTATCTTTATGAAAGCAAATTCTGTAGATATTTTGCCAAAAAGGACACATAGTGAAAATGGATTAGTTCATTTGAGTGGTTTGTGGAAAATATATATTTCCCGAAGCAGGTGGTGCTATCAAAGTGAATAGGGAGAAAAATGTCGTGTATGAAAAATATTTTTTTTAAAATGCTATTTTTCAAGTCGAAAGGGAAATGACACAAAATCCTACCACTGACTCTGACAGCATATTCTAATGGGTTCTGGCTGTATTTTAGAGAAACACACACCTACATACAAACAGAAACAAACATTTTCAAAAAGGATATGTATAGAAAACCCTGGAGGTTTTACATTTGTTAGATAGAAGAAAAAAAGAAAGACAAACGGCCTGCCAGATAATGAGATGAGTGAGCAAGTAAGTCATTGGAAACTCACAAAATGTACTTTTTTGAGACATTTCTAGTACTGTTGATATAAGCAAAGAGACATGGATGGAATAAGAAGCAAACTGTTGCCCCATGGACATTTTAGCAAAATTCTAGAATTCACTTTAAAAAAGTAGCTCCATGGTTTAATGTGTAAATTAGTTTGTTTTTAGTATATATCGATCTTGTCTTCTCTTATTTACCTAAGTTTTTTTTTTTTCCTCTAACTAGTAAAATTCAGTTCAATAGGCATTTACTGGACTCCAGCCACAGAATACGATTTGAACTACACAGGACATTATAGGGCATATATGGAAGTTAGAAATGGTGAGGAAACATGCTAGTTCGTTAGGAGAATTAGCCTATTCCATTAAGTACTAAACTGTATGGTGATTTGTAAGTGCTGGTCCCTGCCCTTCTGAAAGACCATGTAATTTATCATCCTCACTGGGATTTTTTTTTCATCTTTCTATTGAAATATAATCTACATACCAAAAAGTGCATATATCATAATTATACAACCTCATGCCTGTTTCTCCTCCATTCACTGACTTACCAATCTGTCTGTTGAGAAAAACCAACCTACCTTTTCCTCTGCCTGGAATGGGTGTTCTATGTAACAACCACAGTAACAGTACCGCTGTCCCACTTCCATTTAGAGAGCTGCTGTTCATAACAGGCACCAAAGCAAGAGCACCCAGAGAGTAGTGGCCAGATTTCATGCCCAGGTGTGCCCTTTTCTAAAATTCTGATTTCTTTTCTGCCCCCCAGTGCCTTTGCTTATGAGTCCCATCTTTACCCAGGAGGCTGCTCTTCACTTATAAGCATATTGAGGACTAACGCATAACTCAGTCTGAGTGAAGCTCCTACTGACTCTGGCACCTCTCCGATGAGTTTCTCCAATTCTTTTAATTTTTACCATACTGTTTAGTGCCTAAGTAGATTTCTACATTTTCTGGTCACTGTTGCTTTAAAAGCAATTCCATAACACAGTCTCTAGCAAATAGTAAGTCCTCAATGGTTAAACGCTGTACTTTAATTTGCCTCCAGAGTTAACAATGCAATCTTGCTGGGACAGAGGGTTTAGGTAGTCTTCCTGACACGTTTGCATAGTGTCCCCCTAATTCCTCCTATAAGTACGACATTGATGTCTATGTGGTTTCTCAAGGCAGAACACTCAGGAACATCACAAATAATTTCCCAAACCTCAAGCCCAGTACATACTCAGGCACAACCTTCTTAGTTACATATCTTAAATCTAGTTTAATGTTTTTTCACCATCATACTCAATGTCCTTTCCTGGGTCAGTTCAGCAGTTCTACTCTGGACCATTAGAAAAGTTACTTATGCCAGGCACTCCCACACACTTCAATCCATTCTTACCATATTGTGGCCAGAGATGCCCTGTTAAAATGACAGTGAAACTGATCTACAGCTTTGCTAGACACTCCTAATGGGTTCCTCTTTGGTGCTAATTCCGTGGTATGAAATTCAAGATCTTTCATGATATCCTACCCAGAATAGGCATCTACATGTGCAAAGGCTTACCAGATCATGATCAGAAAAGAAAGCTAGCTAAACTTGCTGGTTAACTTATTCTTGGAGGAGGCAGAATGTCAGATTAAAGGGTTTTCTTTCCCAGTTTTTACTTAGCAAGCAGAAACACTCAATTTATGGCAATAAAGGCATTAATTAAGCAGAGCATGGGAAAATGTCAATGAGAATTGACAGCTGTGACTTCTCAGTTAAAATATTAAGTAAAAGTTGCCTGCAATCCTTTCTCCTCCATGCTCTCCTCCTTCTTGCTCCTCCAGTATTTGATTAAATACACTAGAACGAAAACATCAATTCACTCTCGTTAGAGGGCAAGACATTGTGAATTAACGAAGTCAGATCTCTGGGCACTTTGATTCAATTCTATTACTTTCAAGTACTTATGATAACTGGACCTTAATCTTTCCGACACAGAGATCATTAGTATCATTTAGCACATATCATATTGATCACCTAAAGTCATTCGTAACTTACAAATAAATATATATACAAACACACACATTCATATACATATGCATATACATACATACATACATATACATGCATGTTGTGTTTATGGTAAATCTATATTCATAATTATTGCTTAAAGTAATTTTTAATTATATATGTGTTTGTGACTGTGTTTGGGGTTTTCAGAGCTTAACTGTTAACATTTCTTAAAATATTTTGTTTCTTCCTGCTTTCACGGAGGTTTTCTAAACTATGTTATACTCCTCCATCTCTCTATAAAGAAAAAGGATTTTTTTTTAATTCAAATTTTTGTTCTACCTCTTCTCAATTTGGTGGGATATAAATTAAAAGGTTTTACTACAAGGAGTATCAAGTTAAAATAATGATGATATTTATTGCAAGAGACCTATAATGTGAGTCAAATTGCTTTTGGAGCTCAACGATAAGAGTTTTGAAGCTGTATATTACCTGGATGAAAATCTTGAGAGCAACAATGATACAAGCTTCATTACCTGGTGTCATGCTTATAACAGGGAGGCTTTCGGTTTTAAATGGTATTTATTGAAAGCTAACCAGATTGTGAGCATTTAATTGAATATATCAATTTTCAGGAGACCAGAATTGTTGTGTTTGCTTAGAAGCTTGTTCTAGAGAGCCCCCCGCCCCAATGCTAGAAATATGTAATAATTCTGTGTCTGAAAAAAGCTTCAGGTAAAACGGTAATTTGCTTCTGCAATCATATCAGTTACTCTGGCAAAATGCAACCCCAAATCTCACATGACAGTTTACAAATTAAAACCTGTAGAAATAATTAAAAAAGGAGATATGTACAGGAGTGTTACGTGAAAATGTAAAGCTTCAGCAGCCAGCTCAGCTGAGTGATAACTAGACGTGAGGTACAAACTAATTGTACTTACCTACTCCTCATAGCAAAAACTGCATGCACGGAGGTTCTGCAGTGGGAAGAAAGGGTGTGCACGATATTTTTACTCTCTTAAAGTTTCATGTCATCAAAGAGAACTAGTACTAGGAAAAATTTGACCGCACGGGAGGGAATGTCAATAGTTTGGTATTAAAGAAATTGTTGTGATCTTTTCTATCTTTTCAATAGTTTTACTTTCCCGTGCTTCTTTTGCATCTTACTGACTTATTCAACAAAGGCTGTTAGAGCAACTACCTTGTTTGAAACCCTGCATCATCATCAGTAACTTGTTCCTCCAAATGGATGTCTAATTCACTACAGCCAGACTCTATATCTTCTTTTTTCTTGTATCCACACTACAGCAATTAGCACATGCCTGGACACATGTTATATACATCCAATAATTATTTGAAAACAAATTAAAGGATAAAAGAGATATAATTTTTCTAATCCTAAAGATTCTCCAAGACACCATCGCTTAGCAGCCATTTAAAATATTTTCATTAAATTTTTTAAAGTAGCTTTTTACTGCAAGTCTAGATACAACCCTTAGTTATCCCAGTGAGATTTTTTTTCATCCCAGGGGCCTGGACCCAACTGGAATAACCGTCAGAAGCGACATTAATTGCCCCCCTTCTTGGCAGCTGGGGTGTGAAAATTGGTGTGGAGAGAGACTGAATTTTCTGTTCATCCCAAGAGGTAACCACCGGGGACCCAATGCAGCCCATTAGGGGGACATATGTGTGCAGGCAAGTTTCGTATCTGTCTGAACAGCTCCTACAGTCTGGGTAAATAAATACCTTAAATCCCTAGAGCCAACAAACTTCTTCAGGATTTTGTCCTAATCTCATGGAGGCCGATGGTGTCTGGGCCTAAGGCATTTTCTAATTGTGAGTAATTTACCTTGGAAAGCTCAGGAGCCTGCATCTCAGTGAGTATGACCATTCAACCAACAATTCCTGAGTAGAAATGCTCATTCCCATCTTCCTTCCTTTATACGGACCCCTTCCTTTTCCTAGGAACTCTTACCTTGCCTTCAGGAGAAGATAAAGGACACCCTACAAAGCACAAAGCCATTCTCAGCCACGTGCTTCCAATGACTACTTCCTCCTCTGAGCTCTTTCAGCCTGACCATCCAGACTGCTTCTCATATATTGCTTGGTACCTTTTGCTGCATTTGTAACATGTCCTTTCTCTGCCTCTCCTCCACCTGTGTCATAATCATACAGGTTCAGAATTCATATTTCTGTATAGCATCTAGTACAATATAAGAAACACTCAGGGTGCTAGTCCATGGCACGATTGATTAGTTCTAGTTAGTTTGCTTACAAGAACTAGGTGTAGGAACACTGATCATTATGCCTCCTACCCTCCTCCATTAGCTATTTGCATATATTTGCACATTTACTAGCTATTCCCTGTTCTGTGATTGCTAGCCCTTTCTTACTAGAGCGACCTTCCTGGAGGCAGAAGCCTTGGTATATGTCTGACAACATATGAGAAGACTCAAAGGGAAAGACCTACTTAAGGAAGCATTCCAAGCTGAGGAAGGACTTGATCAAAGATGTAGGCATATGGAGTGACTAGTTCAGATACAAATAAATATTCAGTCTAAATTTCCAACAACAGAGTGGGTCACACCAGGGAAAGTATAATTTGAGATGCACATAAAGAATCTGGATGACAACTGAGGAGGTGGAGGAAGGAATACCTGTCCTAAGTAGGGGTTTAGACTGCATGACCTTCAAGTCCCCAGTCTGCTGGAGTCCTTGAATTCAAGGTCAGTGTGATGGTTAATTTTATGTGTCAACTCAACTGGGCCATGGACAGCCCAAACATGTGACCAATATTATTCTAATAATGTACAGGAGTGTGTTTTTAGATTAGATTAACATATGAATCAGCAGGCAAAGTAATGTAAATTGTCCTCCATAATGGGGTGTGCCTTATCCAACCAAATGAAGACCTGAATAGAGCAAAAAGTCTGAATGAAGGAACTTTTCCTGCCTGACTGATTGAGCTGGGATATTGGTCTTTTCTGGCCTTTGACCTTGGACAGAAGCATTAGTTCTTCTTGGATCTCCAGCCTGCTAGTTTGTAGACTG
This sequence comes from Callorhinus ursinus, assembly GCF_003265705.2. Classification (NCBI taxonomy): domain Eukaryota; kingdom Metazoa; phylum Chordata; class Mammalia; order Carnivora; family Otariidae; genus Callorhinus; species Callorhinus ursinus. The sequence continues at coordinate 33,950,616 of NW_027397073.1, forward strand.
GAACCGCCATCATCGGCTTTCCTGGTCCTCAGGCCTTCAGACTCAAACTAGAACTAAACTGTCAGCTCTCCTGGATCTTCAATTTCCCGACTGCAGATCCGAAGGACCTGTCAGCTTCTATAATCATGTGAGCCTATTCCTTATTAATGAACCTCTCTCTCTCTTTATATATATATATATATATATACACACACACACACACACACACACACACGCATATACATATACCTATACGTAGGTATGTATGTGTGCATTATAATATATAATTGTGTGTGTGTGATCCCGCTGGTTCTGTTTCTCTGGAGAACCCTAATACAGTCAGTATTGCCTGTTTTAGAAAGTGCTGCTTTCTGACTGGAAGGGATAAATGCATGGGGAAGCTGGCTTCAGCACCAGGCCAGTCCATCAAACAATGTCTCTAGCCTTCCAACTGGACTCTTTGCTTTACTTGTTCTAAGAAGGAAAATAAGTTTTGTCTTTTACCCGTCTATTCTTACCAATCTATCCTTTGATATTTGGCAAGAGCTGGTCGCTTTTCTTGTGGTCTGACTGGACCTAGAAATAACATGGTTATTTTTGTTTACACATAATAGCAAAGAAGAACTTGAACTTATATGCAATTTAGCCTTATCAAGCCCAGACATATTTGTTTGTGTACAATCAGCACGCCTGAGTGATGTCAGAAGAGCTCTGAAGACAATATATTCTGAGGCCAGAGCTGTTAGTGGGTGGAACTCTCCCAAATAATAAGCACTCTACCTACGGCTGGAACTAGAAGGACTTATTAAGTCCAATACAACCTGCTTTAGTCCACACAGCATGCCATATGACTCAGAAACAAAACCGGAAAGGGGGAATAAGTGAAAGAGAATGGGTTGAACATGAAGGGAATTGCACATTTGTGGGCTCTCTAAAGGCACTCAATTAATAGTTGTTGAATAAATTATAACTTTTGAAATAAAGAATAAAATTACATTTACACATGTATATGTGTGTGTGTATATATATATGTATATACACACAGATATAAAGAAAGATGGCATAGTAGAAATACTGCAAATGCATTCACATAGAGGGTTGGTGTTGTTGATGAATTACCCTATGCTGAGATATTCAAGATGCACAAAGACCCCCGTTATGGTCTTGGTCCTTCTCTTTGCTGGTGTTGTCTTCCCTTTGCATTGTTGTGGGCTATACCCTGAACTGTCTTCATTCTACATGTATTCCATCCCACGCACCCTCAATCCAGTCAAAAAGCACACTTTTCAAGCATCCACCATGGTGGCAAAGATTTCTCTCTGAAATTGTTCTCAAAGAGAAAACTACCCATGTATCAGGAACTATATTTCTAGTAAGATTGCTAGCTTTGTTCCAGATTGCCTTTGCACACATGTAGACTAAGAGAAAACAGAGAACAGTGTCCATTAAAAATGAGTACATGCTCTAAAAATGAAATGATCTTTGCCTGTCAATGGCGCTGGCAAAATATAATGTTCTGCTACCTATGGCTTTCTGTCCCAACTTCTCACCTTTAAACATACCCCAGGGGTTGCCAGCTACAGTTAAATGTACTGATGGATGTTTTATAGAGGTTTTATACCTATTTTATATCCACTGCATGAAAGTGACACTGCAAGTGATTAAGGAGATAGAATATTAGGAAACTAAAATTCAGAGTTTGTTCTAAGTGATAGAGTTGCAAAGTAAAGTGTTCTTTCATTCTTTAAACTCATAAGGTAACAAAATATAACCACCCAGTTTGCCTCAATTGCTCAGTTTTCTGTATCAGCAAATTTTGAAATATAGTTTGATTCTTAGGCTTATACCAAGAGATCTGATTCATCAAGTTGCAGTGGGGCCTTGATCATCTGAATTTTAAACAAAATAATCTAGAATATTCTGGAAAAGTAAATATGTAAAACTACACTTTGAGAGCTTTTGAGCCTTGTTTTACTCCCCACACCCTTTTTATTTTGAATTTCTCCTAGTATAAAGTATGGAGAAAAATACCTTTAAATTCGTAACCAAAAGACCTTTGAACTTATTTTTGGAGACTCTAGTATTTAGTCCTAGCTCTTCATTTGCTGACTTTCACTATGAGATATCCCCTTAACCAATCAGAGTCTCAGTGTCTTTAATTATAAGGAAATTATAATATCTAGGTTCCATGGTTCCCACATTATTCAGAAAAATAATATTTGTAAAAGTTCTTTGGAAACTGGAAATTTGCTGTATCCAAGCAAGGAAGCATTCAAAATATACCTGTGGTTTACTCTCTGGCCAGTTGGTGCAGTGGGAGGTGGATGGATGGTAAAGATGAGATGAAAACCTTCCCTAAGGAGCACATAGTCCAGGAGCAGGATACATTAAACAGCCTTGAGATAACAGGATCAATGAATGGCAAAGTGTATCATCCCTAAGGACTGCTAAGAAGGAAGAGAATAATGACTTATGGTAAACAGTGGATTATGTGGGAGAACATGGTAAAGGAACCGGGCTATAAGCGGGCCTTCAAAAATGGGTATTAAGGAGGGCACGTACTGCATGGAGCACTGGGTGTTATATGCAAACAATGCCTCTTGGAACACTACATCAAAAACTAATGATGGGGGTGCCTGGGTGGATCAGTCAGTTAAGCGTCTGCATTCGGCTCAGGTCATGATCACAGGGTCCTGGGATCGAGCCCCGCATCGGGCTCCCTGCTCGGTGGGAGGCCTGCTTCTCCCTCTCCCACTCACCCTGCTTGTGTTCCCTCTCTTGCTGTCTCTCTCTCTGTTACATAAATAAATAAAATTAAAATAATAATAATTAAAAAAAAACTAATGATGTACTGTATGGTGACTAACATAATAAAACAAAACAAAACAAACAAAAAACAGAAAAAGGGTGCACTTATTGTTAAATAGAGTGTTGGTGGAGAAATTCCAGGTGGAAGAGAAAGGGTGGAAAGGCCCAGAGACGGGAAACAGCACCTCAGGGAGCACAGGAAGGGAAAGAAATGGCAAGAGATGGTTTGAATCTCAGGAAACCAGAAAGCTTATCCCATTTAGGTCTTTACTTTGAATGGATTCAGGCTGTACCCAAGTCTGCAACACTACCTTATCTGTTTGACTGATCGACATGCTAAAAGTCACAATCAATATTTATAAATCTCTTCAGTACCAACTTTTATAGCAATATAATACACCATCCACAGAAACCCTCCCATCAAGATGGAGTTAAATATGGCCCCATTAACATCATGGATTTATTGACCCATTGATACGTTTAAAAGGTCTCCATTGTAAAATTAGTGAATACGTAAACAGTATAAGCTGAAGGAAAGGACAAACAGATTTTAGAACAACACTACTGTCCTTGTTATTGGATTCACATGCTTTTTTTCCCCAACATGTCCCTTTTTTTTCCTGGTAAGTTCTTTTCATTATCTCTAAACTTTTTTTGAATATAATTTTCTGGCAGAAATGGAAAAAGAAACTCCAGTCAGACATCTTAAACACCTTTTGTACTTTTCTGTACTTTACACAAGAGCACAGAGGGATATTTTTTCTACTTTGAGCATTATGATTTAATAGACTTTTTAAATAGAATGTCAGAAACAAAAGAATAATTTTAGTACAATGGCATGAAAACTAAATGTATGGATTGATCCTCTGATAGGCTATTTACTCTCCATCTCCTTCTCATGTACTTTTTAAGTGATTCATGTAAGTGGCCAGAATGTTAGAGACCCAAGTTCCCTACTTATCAAACTGAATGGACAGGAAGCTAGCTCTCAGCCCTCCTGCCTCAACAATCCAAATGGTGACATATATGAAAGCACATTGATGACTATTTCAGAATCATTTATTGTTTTTAATTCTCAAAAGAGAAAGCAAGTTTTTACTGACTGTCAGCAGGATGGAAGGCACTAGATTAATGGGCACCGAGGACCTGTAAAAGAGGCAAAAGGCTTTGAGGACTTGAGATCTGCTTGCAAAATGCAAGGTAGACAGTTTCTTCTTGAGCCTTATCACATTAATTCCCATTGAACAAAGGACTTCTGAAAAGATGTTCGCCTGAGAGTAAAGAGCTGTAGGCTGGTGTGAGGAGATTGGGACTCAAGTTTGGAATCCCAGTCACTTTACATTTCTCTGCCTTGTTTTCCTTATGGATAGAGTGAAGTGCCCATGTCAGAAGATATCCAAATGAAGTTTCAGGGCAAATTTAACACTGTGACTATGCTGGTTATTAGGCTATTGCCTCTCAGCTCTAAACGCATCTTCTTCCGAGTGAGACCTAGGCTGGAGGAGGAAGAGGCTCTTACGTGTATTTTTGTTCATAGATGCTTCTTAGTCTGGCAGTTCTGTTTGGGTCCAAAGGCAGATGAATCCAATTTGAGAAATTTTATCTCCACTCCCAGGACCAGCCCCATGGTGCCTCTTCAGAGGACTATGTCCCAGCCTTACAGGGGCCCTCCTTCCAGCTTCTGAGGCAGCAGCTGGGCAGCGTTCCCTCCTCAGAAGCCTGGTAACAGCTCTGTGCCTTCCTCCAATTGTCTAATGACTCCAAACTCTTTTCCTGGGGCCCAGGAGTGGAAGCTACTTCCTGCAGTATCTACTTCTGTGTCACCTCAGGGATCCCTTCTTATCTTTGCAGTTCTTGCCAACATTTCTTTAACTTGTGACACTACACTCTACTGTTGAAATCACTGGTGTGCTTTTGGTTTTCTTAACTGGAGCCTGATAAATTCAGTGGCTAAAAACAAGTTAGAACATTTATAATATTAGTAATATTTTCAAACTAGCTATGTTTCTTCTCCAGGATTCTGAGCCTCCATCCCCTTCCCTATGAGCATTCTTTCTATAAGATGTTATTTGAGCAGAGACCCATTCTCTTGGACCATCAATATCCCACATGGATCTCTGCCAGTGAGGTCTATCCATTGCTTGAGTTCTCATAATATAAGAAGCTTCCTTCTGTACCATGGAAGCAGGTCAAATGGTCTTAGTAGGAAGACTTCTAGTAGGTTAAATCATAATTACTCTCAAATCAGGTCCAACAGGAGCCTTAATCTCTTTCCACTTAATAGTGGTAGACTTGTAGATTAGAGCTGTTTTGCTGTGGGCTGACATTTGCAGGCAAAACTAACTGGGTGTCCATTATATCCAGAGCCAGGACTTAATGTGCAGCAGTCAGCCAACCTGCCTTACTGCAAAACAAAAGTTTTCTGAAATAATTGGCTTCTTGCTGCATCCTGCCACAACAGGTAGATAGGCAGGCATATGGGAATTGGTAAGCCTGGGAACACAGATACTCCCCTCCTCATGTGGCATTATTCATGTGCCCTGAACCTTCCATTCTGAATGTTGGGTGATAGTTCAAGAAGATAATGGCCTCTGCCCAGGATATGAATTCCTAGAGGACAAGAGAAGGCGGCACTGGGACTTCATTATAAGTTGGTCCTCTTGTAAGTTGTTGCAGCATGGAATTGGGAAAACCTCCCACAAAACTGACTGGAAGTTTAGTTCATAGCTTGTATCCATGTTAAAAACACACCACAACTTGATTCATTTCTATAGTCAGTCTGTAACTAAATGCAAAACAAGGGGGTGTATATCCTGAATTATCTCAATGTCAATGTTATTTTCTATTAACTTCATAAACCATTATCATGGCTATAAATTTATTTATGATGGTGCACTTTTAAGAATCTGCCTCAGGAATTGGAGGGGCAAATATTGTTTGTTAGGTGACATATCCAAATATTAAATTCAAAGAACTTGGTTGACATATCCATCTAAGTTTTCCTGGATATACAAATCTAGTCAAGGAGACAATAATAAAACATTGAAAGTTAATCACAATTTAAATAGGACTAAATATCTGGCATGGGCCCGACTTTACCAAAAGGGCTCACATTCAGCACACTGAGTATTTGAAAGAATTCCTTGAAAAAAGAGTTTTGTTGCATTTGAAAGAAAATTTTCTGAAACATCATACTCCTTGCTGGTTTGCAAGACAGTTCGTTTCTCCTATGTCTTAAATACTCTAATAGATTATAAATTCCTTGATAGAAGTGGCACTAGGATTAAAGTAAAAGAACCAGGAGGTCATCCTTTTCCACCTACCCTTATATGAGCACTTGGCCCTCTAATTTCCCTTCAATTAAAGATCATTTAGGATCAGCTTGAATACCGTCCTACTAGGGAATTCACTAACCAATAAGGAAAACCATCCAGGTTAATTTTGCCTTCAAAATGAGAGCACCTAATCTTTTTTTGTATCAGAATTCCATTTTAATGCAGTCATGAAATATCCCTGAAACCTTTCTTCAAAGCTGAACATCTAGTCTATTTTGGTTTCTTTGACATGCTATGCTCGAATATTCTTTGGCATTCTGGTCTTTTTTCTTCGGGGTAACTTCCTGTTTGCTAGTGTCTATATTTATTTGTCACACCCTAAATTTAACATAAGCAAATGATACTACAAACAACACTAACTGTGATTTATTAAAAACTGACTATATGTTGGTTACAATTCTCTCAAGTTTACATTATTTCCCAAAGGCCATGAACTAAGTGTCTGGGTCCTTATTTTAAGAGATAAGGTGGAGAAGCAAGATGGCGGAGGAGTAGGAGACCTAAATTTCATCTGGTCGCAGGAATTCAGCTAGATAAGGATCAAACCATTCTGAAGACCTATGAACTCAGCAGGAGATAGAAGAAAGAATAGCAGTAACTCTCTGAACAGAAAAGCGACCACTTTCTGGAAGGTAGGACGTGCGGAGAAGTGAATCGGAGGAGATATACGGGAGGACAGACAGCACAGGAGGGGGCCTCCGTCAGCCGCTACTGGCAAATGATAGAGCAGCGGAGCACAAAATAGGAAATTTAAGAAGTCGGCTCCACTGAAGGACATCACTCCAGTGGCTAAGCAGGGGGTGCAACCCTCGCTGGGACAGTGTGGTCTCAGGATCCTCGGGGTCACAGAAACACTGGGGGTGCCTGAGTGTGGCAGAGGTCCCAGGTATCAGAGTGGGTAAGCCAGCTGCAGAGATGGAGCTGAGGAGCGGGCTCTCAGCTCGGGGTTGTCATAAACCGTGATCCACGGCACAGTCGGGCCACTGCTCCTCCAGCAGGGACCCAACAAGCGGAAGATCCGGGGAGACTCCGCTTCCTCCCACCGGAGGAGCGATGCGGGAGCACACTGTAGGGATCTGCTGGGTTTGGGGACTCCACACGGGGTCGTGTGCCAGACATAGAAACGCTTGGTCACAGGCCGGGTGAGCACGGAATGCAGCCGGAGACCGGGGAGATGTGAGTGACTGCTTTTCTCTGGGGCTCACTGAAGAGTGGGGTCCCAGTTCTCAGCTCCTCTGCAGCGGAGATTAGGAGGCCACCATTTTCAATCTGGACCTCCAAAACTGTACAGAAAGCTTGCAGAGAACAAAAGCTACCAGAGTAAATCCAAGCAGATTACTTAGCCGAGACCAGGAAAGGGCGGGGCAATTCCACCTCCAGCAAAGACATTTGGGAACCACAGCAACGACATTTGGGAACCACGGCAACAGGCCTCTCCCCCAGAAGATTAGTAAGAACAGCCAGCCAAGACCAAGTTTACCAATCAATGACAAAGGCAGAATTCCAGTGCTAGGGGAATACCGCACATAGAATCCATGGCTTTTTCCCCCCTGATTCTTTAGCCTTTCAAAGTTAATTTTTTTACTTTTCTTTTTTTTCTCTTTCTTTTTCTTTTTCCCTTTTTCAACCAACATCTTATCAATCTCTTTTTTAAAAATCTTTTTTATTTTTCATTTTTAGAGTCATGTTCTATCCCTTCATAGTAGCTAACCTTATTTTTGGTATATATATATATAAGTTATTCTCTCTTTAAAATTTGGGATACAGTTTCTTCTAACAGACCAAAATATACCCTAAACCTCTAGTGTATGGCTTTGTTCTAGTCTCCTGCCTGATCACATTCTCTTCAATTTTTTTTTTAATTCCTCCTCTTTCTTTTTTCAAACATCTTATAAATTCCTTTTATAAAATATTCTATAATTTTCATCTTTACAGTCATATTCCAACCCTTCATCGTATTTACCCTTATTTTTGTACATATATAACTTTTTCTTTCTTAAAATTTTAGGAGGCACTTTTTTCTAACAGACCAAAATACGCCCGAAATTTAGTGTGTGGCATTGATTTATGCACCAGCCTGATATTTGATCATATTCTTTTTTTAAAATCTTTTTCTTGGGACGCCTGGGAGGCTCAGTTGGTTAAGCGGCTGCCTTCAGCCTGGGTCATGTTCCCAGGGTCCTGGGATCGAGTCCCACATCAGGCTCCTTGCTCAGCAGGGAGCCTGCTTCTCCCTCTCTCTCCCTCTACTTGTGCTCTCTCTGTCAAATAAATAAAATCTTTAAAAAAAATTTTTTTCTTTTTTCTTTCCTTCCCTTTCTTTTCCCCTGGTTTCAGGTCTCCTCTGATTTCTTTAGTGTATATTTTTCTGGGGTCGTTGTTACCCTGTTAGCCTTTGTTCTCTCATTCATCTATTGTCCTCTGGACAAAATGACAAGACAGAAAAACATTACCTCAAAAAAAAGAACAAGAAGCTATACCAAATGTCAGGGACCTAATCAATATGGACATTAGTAAGATGCTGGAACTAGAGTTCGGAATGACAATTTTAAACATACTAGCCGGGCTTGAAAAAAGCATGGAAGATATTAGAGAAACCCTCTCTGGAGAACTAAAAGAAATAAAATCTAACCAAGTCAAAATCAAAAAGGCTATTAATGAGGTGCAACCTAAAATGGAGGCTCTGATAGGATAAATGCAGCAGAAGAGACAATTAGTGACATAGAAGACCAAATGATGGAAAATAAAGAAGCTGAGAAAAAGGAGATAAACAACTACTGGATCACGAGGGCAGAATTCGAGAGATAAGTGATACCATAGATGAAACAATATTAGAAAAACTGGAATCCCAGAAGAAAAAGAAAGAGAGAGGGGCAGAAGGTATACTGGAGCAAATTATAGCAGAGAACTTCCTTAATTTGGGGAAGGAAACATCAAAATCCAGGAGAAACAGAGAACCCCCCTCAAAAATCAATAAAAATAGGTCAACACCCCGACATCTAATAGTAAAACTTATGAGTCTCAGAGACAAAGACAAAATCCTAAAAGCATCTTGGCACAAGAGATCTGTAACCTACAATGGGAGAAACATTAGACTGGCAACAGACCTATCCACAGAGACCTGGCAGGCCAGAAAGGACTGGCATGATATATTCAGAGCACTAAATGAGAAAAATATGCAGCCAAGAATACTATATCCAGCTAGGCTGTCATTGAAAATAGAAGGAGAGATAAAAAGCTTCCAGGACAAACAAAAACTAAAGGAATTTGCAAACATGAAACCAGCCCTAAAGAAATACTGAAAGGGGTCCCCTAAGCAAAGAGAGAGCCTAAAAGTAACATAGACCAGAAAGGAACACAGACAATATACAGTAACAGTCACCTTACAGGCAATACAATGGGACTAAATTCATATCTTTCAATAGTAACCATGAATGTAAATAGGCTAAATGCCCCCATCAAAAGAAACAGGCTATCAGAATGGATAAAAAAAAAAGACCCATTGATATGCTGTCTGCGAGAGACTCATTTTAGACCCAAAGACACCTCAAGTTTGAAAGTGGGGGGGTGAAAAACGATTTACCATGCTAATGGACACCAAAAGAAAGCTGTGATGGCAATCCTTATATCAGGCAAATTAAATTTTAAACCAAAGACTATAATAAGAGATGAGGAAGGACACTATATCCTACTAACAGGTTCAATCCAACAAGAAGATCTAACAATTGTAAACATCTATGCCCCTAACATGGGAGCAGCCAATTATATAGGCCAATTAATAACAAAAGCAAAGAAACACATTGACAACAATACAATAATAGTGAGGGACTTTAACACCACACTCAATGAAATGAACAGATCTTCCAAGCAAAAGATCAACAAGGAAATAAAGACTTTAAATGACACAATGGACCAAATGGACTTCACAGATATATTCAAAACATTCCATCCCAAAGCAACAGAATACACATTCTTCTCTAGTGCCCATGGAACATTCTCCAGAATAGATCACATCCTAGGTCACAAATCAGCTCTCAACCGGTACCAAAAGACTGGGATCATTCCCTGCATATTTTCAGACCACAATGCTTTGAAACTAGAACTCAATCACAAGAGGAAAGTCGGAAAGAACTCAAATACATGGAGGCTAAAGAGCATCCTACTAAAGAACGAATGGGTCAACTAGGAAATTAAAGAAGAATTAAAAAAAATTCATGGAAACCAATGAAAATGAAAACACAACTGTTCAAAATCTTTGGGATGCAGCAAAGGCAGTCCTAAAAGGAAAGTATATAGCAATACAAGCCTTTCTCAAGAAACAAGAAAGGTCTCAAATACAGAACTTAACCCTACACCTAAAGAAGCTGGAGAAAGAACAGCAAAGAAAGCCTAAACCCAGCAGGAGAAGAGAAATAATAAAGATCAGAGCAGAACTCAATGAAATAGAACCAAAAAAACAGTAGGACAGATCAAGAAACTAGGAGCTGGTTCTTTGAAAGAATTAATAAGATTGAGAAACCCCTGGCCAGACTTATGAAAAAGGAAAGAGAAATGACCCAAATAAATAAAATCATGAATGAAAGACGAGAGGTCAGAACCAACACCAAAGAATTACAAACAATTATCAGAACATATTATGAGCAACTATGCCAGCAAATTAGATAATCTGGAAGAAATGGGTGCATTCCTAGAGATGTATCAACTACCAAAACTGAACCAGGAAGAAATAGAAAACCTGAACTGACCTAAAACCACTAAGGAAATTGAAGCAGTCATCAAAAATCTCCCAACAAACAAAAGCCCAGGGCCAGATCGCTTCCCAGGAGAATTCTATCAAACATTTATAGAAGAATTAATACCTATCCTTCTGAAACTGTTCCAAAAAACATAAATGGAAGGAAAACTTCCAAACTCGTTTTATAAGGCCACCATTACCTTGATCCCAAAACCAGACAAAGACCCCATCAAAAAGGAGAATTACAGACCAATATCCTTGATGAACATGGATGTAAAAATTCTCACCAAAATACTAGCCAATAGGATCCGACAGTACATGAAAAGGAGTATCCATCACGACCAAGTGGGATTTATCCCTGGGCTACAAGGTTGGTTCAACATCTGCAAATCAATCAATGTGATACAATACAATAATAAAAGAAAGAACAAGAACCATATGACACTCTCAATAGATGCAGAAAAAGCATTTGACAAAGTACAGCATCCTTTCTTGATCAAAACTCTTCAGAGTATAGGGATAGAGGGTACATACCTCAATATCATAAAAGCCATCCATGAAAAACCCACAGCGAATATCATTCTCAATGGGGAAAAACTGAGAACTTTCCCCCTAAGGTCAGGAACACGGCATAGATGTCCACTATCACCACTGCTATTCAACATAGTATTAGAAGTCCTAGCCACAGCAATCAGACAACAAAAAGAAATAAAATGCATCTGAATTGGCAAAGAAGTCAAACTCTCACTCTTGGCAGATGATATGATACTTTATGTGGAAAACCCAAAAGTCTCCACCCCAAAATTGGTAGAACTCATACAGGAATTCAGTAAAGTGGCAGGATATAAAATCAATGCACGGAAATCAGTGGCATTCCTATACACCAACAAGACAGAAGAAAGAGAAATTAAGGAGTCGAACCCATTTACAACTGTACCCCAAACCATAAGATACCTAGGAATAAATCTAACCAAAGAGGCAAAGAACCTGTATTCAGAAAACTATAAATTCCTCATGAAAGAAATTGAGGTAGACACAAAGAAATGGAAAAAACGTTCCATGCTCATGGATTGGAAGAACAAATATTGTGAAGATGTCAATGCTACCTAGAGCAATCTATATATTCAATGCAATCCCCATCAAAATACCTTCCACTTTTTTCAAAGAAATGGAACAAATCATCCTAAAATTTGTATGGAACCAGAAAAGACCCCGAATAGCCAGAGGAATGTTGGGAAAAAGAAGAAAAAGCTGGTGGCATCACAATTCCGGACTTCCAGCTCTATTACAAAGCTGTCATCATCAAGACAGCATGGTACTGGCACAAAAACAGACACATCGATCAATGGAACATAACAGAGAGCCCAGAAATGGACCCTCAACCCTATGGTCAACTAATCTTTGACAAAGTAGGAAAGAACATCCAATGGAAAAAAGTCTCTTCAACAAATGGTGTTGGGAAAATTGGACAGCCACATGCAGAAGAATGAAACTGAACCATTTCCTTACACCACATACAAAAATAGACTCAAAATGGTTGAAAGACCTAAATGTGAGATAGGAGTCCATCAAAATCCTAAAGGAGAACACAGGCAGCAACCTCTTCAACCTCAGCCACAGCAACTTCTTCCTAGAAACATCACCGAAGGCAAGGGAAGCAAGGGCAAAAATGAACTATTGGGACTTCATCAAGATAAAAAGCTTTTGCACAGCAAAAGAAACAGTCAACAAAACCAAAAGACAACTGACAGAATGGGAGAAGATATTTGCAAACGACATAGCAGATAAAGGGCTAGTATCCAAAATCTATAAAGAACTTCTTAAACTCAACATCCAAAGAACAAATGATCCAATCAAGAAATGGGCAGAAGACAGGAACAGACATTTTTCCAAAGAAGACATCCAAATGGCCAACAGACACATGAAAAAGTGCTCAACATCGCTCGGCATCAGGGAAATCCAAATCAAAACCTCAATGAGATACCACCGCATATCAGTCAGAATGGCTAAAATTAACAAGTCAGGAAATGACAGATGTTGGTGGGGATGCGGAGAAAGGGGCACCCTCCTCCACTGTTGGTGGGAATGCAAGCTGGTGCAGCCACTCTGGAAAACAGTATGGAGGTTCCTCAAAAAGTTGAAAATAGAGCTGCCCTATGACCCAGCAATTGTACTACTAGGCATTTACCCCAAAGATTCAAATGTAGTGATCTGAAGGGGTACGTGCACCCTGATGTTTATAGCAGCAATGTCCACAATAGCCAAACTATGGAAAGAGCCAAGATGTCCATCAACACCTGAATGGATGAAGAAAAATACATACACACACAATGGACTATTATGCAGCCATCAAAAGGAATGAAATCTTGCCTTTTGCAATGACGCGAATGGAACTGGAGGGTATTACGCTGAGTGAAATAAGTCAATCAGAGAAAGACATGTATCATATGATCTCACTGATATGCGGAATTCTTAATCTCAGGAAACAAACTGAGGGTTGCTGGAGTGGTGGGAGGTGGGAGGGATGGGGTGGCTGGGTGATAGACATTGGGGAGGGTATGTGCTATGGTGAGTGCTGTGAACTGTGAAAGACTGTTGAATCAAAGACCTGTACCTCTGAAACAAGTAATACATTATTTGTTAAAAAAAAAAAAAGATGGAAGGGAGAAATGAAGCGGGGGGAATCAGAGGGAGAGACGAACCATGAGAGATTATGGACTCTGAGAAACAGATTAAGGGTTCTAGAGCGGAGAGGGTGGGGAGATGGGTTAGCCTGGTGATGGGTATTAAAGAGGGCACGTATTGAATGGAGCACTGGGTGTTATATGCAAACAATGAATCATGGAACACTACATCAAAAACTAATGATGTAATGTATGGTTATTAATATAATATAATAAAATTAAAAAAGAGAGAGAGATGAGAGACATGCAGTTAAGCACATGGCCCAAGCCCAGTTAATGGACAAAGTAAAGTTGAAGCCAGGACCATGTGACTCTGAGGCTCATGCAGGTCCTAGAACTGGGCACACTCTCTCTGTGGGTGTAGCCTAACCTCTAAGCATACATTACTCATTTTCATACCCTCACAGCACCTGGCTCAATGCTTTGAATAATATTTCTTCTTTGTGGAATAAATGAATGAATGGATGAATGTGTGAATGAATAACAGTGATAGCAAAAGCTCCTTCTTCAAGGCCACAGGCATATAGAAGAAATTTCAAAGGTACTTAAACAAACACACAAAGAAAAGACTATCTTTATTACTCTTTCCTCCCAAATTCCATATGCAACTGCCTAGCTTATATCTCTATCTAAACATATATAAACTCAACTCATAATTTTCCCCAAACCTCTTTTGCCTGTCCCCTCATTCTGTGTCCCTCACTGTTGGTTTATTTACATCTAACCTGTCAGCCTGTCCTCTGCCCACATCCATCACATTCCAGGATGGGTCATCCCCCTTGGATGACAACAATGGCTCTAACTGGCCCCCCTCTGCTTCCTTGCTCTGCCCTGGATTCTCATAAAAGTGATTACTTTTAAATGTAAATTTGATCTTGCCACACCCCTTTAATAGCTGCAGTGACTCTGTAGTGTGACTCCAAACCTTTTACCTAGTGCTGTGGCACTGTACCTCCCTTCAAGATTGCCTGATGTACTCAGGCTCTCCCCTGCTGCTCTTTAAATGTCTCCCTTTTTCCATTCCTCCCTCTGTCAAGCTCACTCCAACCCAGGGACTGAGAAGCTCTCTCCCTGTATTTACCCTTCTTTGGTTTTTAACTTGTCAACTCCTCAATGAAACTTTTCTGGATAGCCCCATCTAAAATAATTTTTCTATTATTCTCTCTCTTTTTTTTCAATCTATAGTCCTTTTTAACTATTGTGTGTGGGGGGAAGGTTATCCATGTGTGCGTGCTATCTGTTTGTCTCATCTATTAGAATGTGAGCTTTAACCAGAGAGGAATTGTATCCAAATCTCCACGTATGTTAATATATACTAGACCACTTTTAAAATTTTTTGTATGGAGAGATCCACCCTGATACAATTGCTGAAGTGTAGGCTCTGCCCATTCTAGGGTCTATTTGTTCTCCAACAGAGTACTGAGTGTGGAAGAATGTTCAATATTTTTTTTTCTAATATTCTTTAACTTCTACCTCCACATTAGAGTGCCTCATCTTCGTAAGCTTTGCCTGATGCTGCTATTGCCTCTGGTCCCTTGGCACCTCCTTTGTTGTAGCACTATATAGGCACTATATAGGTAGCCTCGATAGTGCCTACCCTCAGAAAAGGCAGGTCCCTCAGAGCAGTACCTGACTCCCACCGTTATGACCTACACTGAGGTCACTTCCAAGCCCAGAACCCCTGGAAAGCTGAGTCACCTTCACTCCCCTGGAAAAAGCAAGATGGTTCTCCTCAGATGCTATCCCTCTTATCTCCCTACCTCTTACCATTTCTATTCACCTCAAGATTTCCCCTGCACTCTGTCTGCTGTGTTCTGGGTCCCGTGGGGTAGGCAGACTCAACTCCCTTCCTTTTATTGGTCATCCTAAATAAATGTCCATAATTTTAATGTATCCATGTTAATTGGCTCACGTATGTTGAAGGCAGTAACAAGTTAATTGCTGAGTAACGAGATAACACTTCAATAGGATTTATCTTTTCCAGATAGTGTCACAACCCAAAGTTTAATAATACACATTTTGGATATCCATGGGTAGAGAAATTTTGGCAATAAGATCTTTGATTAAGCCAGAAATACCATCTCACTGTCTCCACCTAATTTACCTATGCCCAGGACCACATGTGGAACTTCGTTCTTTGCCTATTTATGTAGAGAAGATGGAACTGTGTGCTTAATTTGCTTAATTTTTATACTAGAAATTCATATACATAAAAGGAAAATTGTATCCAGAGAATGAATAAAAAAATTATTTAGAGCTTGAAGTAAATTAGTGTTTTCTGGAACCAGTGTTGAGAAGAGGACACTTTTGGAAGCACCTCAGCAGATAGTTCTTTAAGTTAAGGTTTTTTTTCATTCCAAAAGAGAGGTTTATGATAATAGAATTGAGCTGGAATACAATGTTGCATGCTCTGCTCTCTTCTGAAAACGAATCATGTCATCTAGATGAAGGATCACCAACTTATATGTAGATAAGTCAAAGGCAGATGAAGAGTCAGTCTTGATTCAAGATCAAGTGAGGTCCACTTTTAGCTCCACCAAGTAAACACTCGACGACCTGTAAAACTACAAAATACATTCCCTATAGAAGCCAAATAAAGGCTGAATTGTTTCATTCATAGGCAGAAAATGCATATTATCACTAACAGCTTTAACTAAGCAATGGAATGACTATATTTGGATTTATATAAACCTCAGGCTCAAAGCTTATGAATGTGTATATTTTCCCTCCATCTCTCTCTCCCTCTCTCTTTTTCTCTCTCAACAGATGACCTGAGTTAAGCAGCAAGTTATCCTGACATTTCACTTATCTTTCCACTCATTTTCTTTGCCAGAAAGGGATCTGCCACACTTGCAGCAACAAAGACAAAAACCCTCTCATCCTCCTGTTTCTTGTGGCATCCCTAGGGGAAATGTGTGAACATGGTCAAATGTTTGAGCTTCTTGAGCTGATAGGGAAAAGAAAGGAAGGAATGTGTCTTTCAGAAGTCAGGGATTGTAGGAAACCCTTTAGCTACTGTTGTGTTGCAGAGGATAGTGAGGAGTGAGATGCATGCAAAGCCACATACATAGGGGAGAAATGACATGTGCCAATAAAGTACCTAAAAGCAACAGCACTTACACATGTTTTAAAAGGTCTGAAAATGACTGCTTTTTTCAACCTTAGGAAATTTTACCTCGCATATCATTAGAGACTTAAACAATGTTAGGTGTGAAATGAATATTGCTAATATTCTTTAGTAAAGAAAAATGATGACAAACGTATCACACTTACACATACTTCTTCAAAAACTGAAAAAAAAAAAACCACTATGTGAAGGAAGAGGTTATAACTATTAAATCCATTAGAAAATTCAGCTATTTAAAATTTATGTAAGTTTTGGGGCAGCTGGGTGACTCAGTCAGTTCAGCATCTGCCTTTGGCTCAGGTCATGATCTCAGGGTCCTGAGATCAAGCCCAGTCCCTGCTCAGCAGGGAGTCTGCTTCTCCTTTTCCCTCTCCCTCCAACCCTCCCCACTGCTTGTGCTCTCTCTCAAATAAATAAATAAAGTCTTGAAAAAAATTTATACAAGTTTTTAATTTCACATAGGTATGAGACTCAAGTAGAATATTGATACTCTAACATTTAATCAAAATTTAAGTTTTTATTTAAAGGCTGTTTAAGTAAAATCTTTGTTAGATATGTCGACATAGTCACAGTGCAACTTGATAACAACTTACTGTAGTGAAAAACTAATACAACCTAGTTATCTACAGCAACAATTAAATATTGTTGTGTTTCTCATTTCATCTATTTATGTTTTATTTCTGTCTAACTTATAAGTCCCCATTCTGTTTAAATCACTTCTGGTGATAGTTTAGTTGTCTATATGGCATCTTTTAGGTAATCTACAGTCTGTACTAGTGGTTTATTGATTTCTCCCATGCCTTAGTACAGACTTAGAAATACAAATGTAAACAGAATTAGAATTCACCATGCATGAGGTTGCTAATTATTTGGGCTTCCTAGAAATGGATATTAATAAGTTTTAATTTATTTATCCATGACATGTCTATAATGTGCTAATCATATGAAACATTAAAATGCAACTACTGATTTAAAGACATTAAATTCAAATTGACACACTTTTGCTGTTGGATTTATTCATTTTAACTTTTCAGAAGAGGAGTCTGAGTGATTGTTTTTCACACATCTCCCTCTCTCATCCTGGGCTTTGACCAAGATTGAGTAAAAGCTGGAGCATAGAGAATCGAACTCAAAAACTGTTTGTGATTCTTATAGGAAAGATCCAGTGTCTAAAATTGCAAATCATATTTTAAAAAATGTTTTTGCAAAATGTCCAAGGCAGCTGCTAGACCAAACAGAGATGATCAAGTTTGAAATTTTCTTTTTTTTTTTAAAAACATATGATGAAATTCAGTAACTTTTTAAATTCATGGTCTAAAGGATACTTTTATCTTCTTAGGAGTCATCTTTATAAAGAGATGTAAAAGCACTGGCATTACAATCAATGTGGTAACAGCGACTTCAGATAAACCATCAGACACCGAGTGATGGGGCCCCTATAAATTCTTCTGGACAATTAAGTGGTCAGGCAGTATGACCAATATACTAAGAGTCTAGCTAGATATAAACTTGAAATTCAGGAGATTTTGAGTTACTTTCTATACTAACTGCATAAAAATTTCAAATCTATTCTAAAAGGAAATTATGATTTTAAGCTAACATGTAGCAATGAGATAAAGTGAATTATTTGTTTTATTAGATGATTGCAGAGAGGTTAATCAATACAATATTTATCTCATGGGTTTCATTTTCCAGAGTGGTGGTTATGGTGAATAAATAAACTATAAAATTCACTTAACATTAACCAAATAACCATCAATCAGTCAATATTTACTAAGTAGTATTTTGTAAGATTCTATACTAAATACCATGAGGGATATGAATAAATAGTAAAGGCCTTAAGTAGTAAAGTCCTGGGCAAAGACAGGAACTCCATGGGCCTAATGTGACATGCCCACATGGAGTCTGCTCTCTCATCTAGACCTGCTCTGGATTCTGGAGACCCTGGAATTCCCTTTCTAAATGGCCCTAAGTCCACTTCCAGGGACTGCATGGGTTTTTTTTCCCAGGGCTGTTGCCAGAGGCTGGATAGCATCTTTGGTGCGCAAACCTCTAGACCTGAAAGGTAGCCAAGGGGCGTTTAAGAGGAAGGTTTCTAAGAGGGCAGGCATGCAGACTGGGAGGTTCTCTTTCAGCATGATACTGAGGATGGGAAGAAAAGGCAGGTGAGATGAGAAACCCGCTTTCCCTACACCTTCACATTTAGACAGAGCTCTGAGGAGTCAGAATTTTAAATCCTATTTAGCCTTCCAGGTTATTATGAAGGTACATTTGTCAAGGTAAGTTATAACAATGTATTAAATATTTCGTTAGTCTTACTTATAACTTTTAAATATTAGTACAAGAATATGTGGTGCCCTTGCCCTTGATCAATAAAATGTTTAGGATGAGCTAAAAGAATTGTCACTGTCTACAAGAAGTTTACATTTAAGGAGATGAAATAAAATACATAAAATATTTACTCTGCTTCTGAAGGAGAATAAAATCAGAGTTCTTTAAACCCAGACTGTTATATACCCAATTATTCTTATTTTTTCAGCATAGCTCAAGCATTTTTAACATGTAATGTAGCTTACTTAGGTCCTGAAGGAATACTTTGTTCAGGGGACTGGTTCCTCCTGGGTTTTTTTTGTTTTTTTTTTTTTGACGATATTCCAGGATTAGTTCAACATCATGTCTTTAGAATATGCAGTGTTAAGTTTGTGTGGAGGTGTGTGTATGCGTTAACATAAAAATCTAAATTCTTTCAGGAGTTTGAAAAATGACGGCTGGAGGAATAGAGATCTATAGTGAGTACCTTGGCTGAACACATTAAATATATAAAATTCATATTTGTTATTAGATTGTCTTAGTTTTATCAGTATATATAAAAAAGTAATTAAACATACTGAATTCAAGCAGTGTCTATAGCTTTTGAATGACTTCATAATATGGTCTAACTACTTTTGATATTAAAAGAAAAGAAAGAAAGAATGAAATATCATTGAAATCTTATACTTTGGATATGGTCACTGACCCACAGCATGAGCAAATATCATTTTCTATATGAACTTCTTAGAACAGACTTTATTATGCAGAGCATGTGCTACAACTTATTTTTACACAATAGAGGGAAACAGAACTAAAGGTAATAGATTTTGCTTTTTAAATTTTTTTCATTATAAAAAATGTATTTAAATCAAATGGGTCTAACATTCAACTGTCTCCTAATGCCTTTACCTAGTAGACCAGCTGTTCAGGCCTCTTAGGTAAATAACTAAATGTTTTTAAAAACCATGTAAATACATACTTAACCAATAGACTGGAACAAATAGAGCCTCAATGGGCCATTTGGAGCTTGGGACAATTGGAAGATTATTGAGTTGGTAGCCCACTGTGGCTCATGTTAACATTTTAGAGGTTAAAAAATGCTAACCTGAGCTCACTTTAATGAAAAGTCCTTAATGTGCAAGATTAAAAAGTCATAAAAGAACATTATTATAGAGGGGGCAACCTGGATTAAAAGTAGTTCAGGTAATGTTTGTTAAATATGCCTCATCACACATAAGGGAGAGAGAACTTAAGTTTGGTGTGAAAGCAAAATGGGATATTTTAAAATATTTGTGAACGTGTAGTTCCAATATATGCATATTTATTTGTATGTATTTATTCATTTATATATTTATTGTTTACAAGTACTTCAAAAGGTATTTTGTAAAGGAGTTTATTTAAAATATTGCTGAAAAATTATAGAGGTTTGATTTCCTATCATAGATGATTTGTTTTCATATAATTATGATCAGTCTCTCAAGGGAAAAGATATACTTAGAGTAAGGTTCTTTGTTAAAGATACTAGAAATAAATCCGTATTTTCAATAGTCATTGATAATTTTAAAGTTTGGACCCATTTTTAAAATTATATTTGATTAACTTCTTCCTGTTGTTCCTTTGTATATATCTGAAGAAGATTATTCACTAGGCATGGATATTTCATTTAGTACATGCATCATTGATACTATCTTCAGTCTGCAGCTACTGTTTTGGAATTATTTTAAACCTTTTATACATTTGGTGAAGCTTAGTTTAATTAATATCAGAAGTAAAATCTCTAAATCCACATAACCAGATAGATGTGAACCATAATCCATCACAGTATGATGAAAGGGAGTAAAGGTAAAGCACTGAGGAGGTCACTATCATCCCTGCTGAGTTGCAGAATTCCATTTTTCCCGCAGGACACATCACCTACTCTATATGACATGTGACCATCTGCTATATGGACAGACTAAAGGAACAGTGGCAATTTATATAGTAAATATTTGCAAAGCTTATTTTCCTTCTTTTTGTCAGCCGAAATGATTACAAAGATAGGTTCTATTTTCTGCATCCCTCCTGATAGTCATGTGTATCTGCTGTTATACAAATGCCTTTTTTCAGATACCACTGTTCTAGGGTCTTACATATAGATGGAACATCTTGAAAAGAAACAGGGAATCTTATATATTAATGAAGCTTCAAGGGAATCCAAAGAATGTCTTTTATTAAGAAACCAGGAGGTTGAGGTTGTTACTTTCCAATAACTGCCTTGGTGTCACTTACTTCCAGAAGTACAGGGCTAGTACATTTTACAGCCATTGGTAACTCCAGGGAGCACTGCTTACCTCATGACCTTGAGAACTGTGTCACCTGGAATTGTGTAGTAAGTGATCTGCATGGCTTTCACAGTGGCGCTGGCAAATGAGACAGGAGTTAAGGACTCTTGTAGCCAGTCAAAGACATATAAATAAGGCAATGTTTAAGTCACTTTTATTGAGCACTTAATGTTTTTAGACCAAACTAGAAAACACAACTCCATAAACTCCATATAAGTGAAGTTTATGTACAGAGTATGGTGTCTTTGTCCATTAGGAGATTCATTTTGCCAAAAATCTACTGGATATTTACAGTTTTGAAAATAAGTATGCAAAGCATGATGATGGCTATAAAGATGAATAAAATATGGGTTTTTAATGGGGCAGACAAAGGAGGTGACAATGGCTGAGAAAAGAACTAAATCAAAACTAATGCAACCCAGTTATTACCACCTCTTAAAATGGTAGCCCCTCTGCTATATGGTGCTCATGCTAGAGCAGCCTTCAATGCTTCCATACTAGCAGAGTTGCAAGATCATGGCACATTCTAGAGAAATGGATGTATTGCATAAGGGCTAGTGGGACAACAACAAATATTTCATGAATATCTCTACTGTCAGAGTTACTGTAATATCTCTGTGGCCAGAGTTATTCAATCACTCCAAGAACTTGACTTTCTCTTAAAACTTATCCTCTGTCCCCTCCAAAAAGTTCCCTTTATTGAAGGCAGGAACAACTGTCCAGTTCCTACCCTCAGCTTTCATACCTCTCTCAACAAAACAACAGCATGATGGTTCCATTTGTCAGGGAGGCTTTGGTGGTCTCCATTCTGGAACACAGCTAGGCTGTCCCAATATGGAAAGTTTAATGTTGATTTGGAGAGTTCAGACAGGCTTCAACTAAGAGGTAGGTTTGCTCTAAGAAGTCTCTGGAAAAGTCTCCATAAACTAATAGAAAAGCTTCGCCTTTTACTTTCTCTCCATGAGAAGAGAACCAACAGAAAAGATCTCCAGTATAGTAACTGTGCCCCAGAGGAGTGCAGAGGCAGTATCTGCAGGCCAAAAGGAGCTGGATACTTGAGTAATTATCCAGAAAATTTGATTAAGGAAATATCCAAACTGGATCATTGAGACTCTAAGTGTACCCATCCTAAGGCCTTTTCTGTATTGGCAAATTAAGGGAAAAAGACAGAGAAGTAATTATTCAGATAATTCAGACTAAGTAATATTTTATACCTATAAACAAAGTGTTTCTTTGGCCAGTTTTACTTAGTTTAGTTGATTTTATTCTCCCATTTCCATTCATTCTGAACATGTAGACTTGGCATCTTTAGTTACTTCATGACTGTCTCAGTTCTTCATCAAACTTTTTTTTTTTTTCTTATTTTGCTGTGGAGATGAAACTGAAGCTCTGATTTAGAAACCTATAAAGGCTAAGCATAGAAAACTTTGGCCAGCAGTGGATTTAAACAAGCACATTTTCTCTCCACAGTGATGGATTGAAACATAGTTCTTCACATTTTAACCATTTTTTACATGCAATTACCAGCACCACTCATATTCAAAATAGAAGACTAGAGATAGAATTTGAAGAAACTGAACATATCAGTTTTTAAAGTTTATTGTTTTTTTTAGTTTTTGTGTTTTTTAAAGTTTATTGGGTTTTTTTGTGTTTTCAAAGTTTATGGTTAAGATGTGACTTATACATCCCCCCTCTGAGAAGCTAAGTACAATCTTGATCATCTGGCCAGTTCCCAACATAACTGCAAACTAGAAAGAGAGTCTTCAGAACACCTCTTTTCACCCAGCATTCAGCAGGTTCTTTGTCCTAGGTAGTGTCCCCATCAGTGCTGTTTATTCTGTCTTGCTCTCCTATAGGGCTTTGATCTTCTCTGGATGTTCCCACCATGGAAAGCACTGGCTTATTTAAAATAGTTTTGGCTGGGATGTTAATGCTTGATAATGCCTTAAAGTGTTAACCCTCCCCAGGGTATCCATCTCTCAACAGGCATATCTTCCTGCCTGGGAAACCTTTGAAAATTAGGTACTTTTTCTAAAGTTGTATTGCCAGTTGGTACATCTAACAGTAGAGACATGGTCCTAGATATGTTCAGTTTCTCCAGATTCTATCACTAGTCTTCTATTTTGAATATGAGTGGTGCTGGTATTGCATGTAAAAAATGGTTAAAATGTGAAGAACTGTGTTTCAATCCATCACTGTGGAAAGAAAATGTGCTTGTTTAAATCCACTGCTGGCCATCATGCAAAATTGTGGTAGGAAAGAACAAAGGGTCTGTCAAGGACCATAAATAAAAGGGAAAAGATGCTTTCAATTTTTGTATCCATAAACATTTTCTAAGCTAAATAAGAGTTTTTGTGGCTTTGTGTGGCAATGTCATCAATAATGAAGTAGAACAGGATTAAGTAATTTTAAATAACATTTCTAATATATCTATTCATTAGCATGAAATGTGCTATGGATGATAATAACCCAGGGCCCTCCAAAATCTGTCAAACCTTTCTGAAATATTCGTCATAGGGGAATTTTGGCCACTTGAATTTCTTTAGTTAAGATGCACTGTTTGAGAACTAACACACAATTAAACTGAATGTTTTAAAAACAAACGCTGCTTAATTATTTTGTCTCAAACTTTATGTACTAGCCATTGCTGAAGTTCTCTAAAGTAGCACTGGAACAGACCGAGTTAATAGGATGCACTGATTTATCTCCAGATTTTTCTTTCTGCTCAAGAATATTTACTGTCTAATAGAAACTAAAACACACACCAAAACAACAACAAAAAACAATAGAACAGATCAACAAAACCTGGAAATGGTTCTTTGAAAAGGTCAATAAAATTGATAAACCTCTAGCAAAACTCATCAAAAAAGAGATAGATAGAGAGAGAGAGGACCCAAATAAAATCACCAACAAAAGAGGAGAAATAACAACCAATAACACGAAAATAAAAATAATTGTAAAAGAATATTATTAAAACCTATATGCCAACAAATTAGCCAACTTAGAAGAAATGGATAAGAAACAATCTGAGAAACAAACTGAGGGTTCTAGAGGGGAGGGGGTGGGGGAATGGGTTAGCCTGGTGATGGGTATTAAAGAGGGCATGCATTGAATGGAGCACTGGGTGTTATATGCAAACAATGAATCATGGAACACTACATCAAAAACTAATGATGTAATGTATGGTGATTAACATAACATAATAAAAGAAAAAAAAAAGAAGAAGAAATGGATAAATTCCTACAAACATATAACCTACCAAAACTAAAGCAGGAAGAAATAGAAAAGTTGAACAGACCAATTATCAGCAATAAAGTTGAATTAGCAGTCAAAAAACTCCCCAAAAACAAAAGTTCGGGAATAGATGGGCTCACAGGAGAATTCCACCAAACATTTAAAGAAGAGTTAATTCCTATTCTCCTCAAACTCTTCCAAAAAATACAAAAGGAAGGAAAACACCCAAATTTATTCTATGAGGCCAGTATCACCCTGATACCAAAACCAGATAAAGACACCACAATGAAAGAGTACAGGCCAATATTTCTCATGAATATAAATGTAAAAATCCTCAACAAAATATTAGCAAACTGAATTCAACAATACCTTAAAAAAGTCATTCACCACAATCAAGTGGGATTTATTCCCAGGATGCAAGGGTGTTTCAATATTGACAAAACAATCAATGTGATACATCACATCAATATGAGAAAGGATAAAAAACCATATGATCATTTCAATAGATGCAGAAAAAGCATCTGACATATTCATGATAAAAACCCTCAACAAAGTAGGTCTAGAGGGAACATACCTCAACATAATAGAGGCCTTATATGAAAAACACACAGCCAACATCATACTCAATGGTGAAAATCTGAAAGCTTTTTCCCTAAGGTCAGGAATAAGACAAGCAGATGTCCACTCTCACTACTTTTATTCAACATAGTACTGGAAGTCCTAGCCACAGCAATCAGACAACAACAACAACAAAATCAAGGCATCCAGATTGGTAAGGAAGAAATACAATTCTCACTACTAGCAGATGACAAGATACTATACAGAGAAAACCCTAAAGACTCCACCAAAATATTATTAGAACTGATGCATGAATTCAGTAAAGTTGCAGGATACAAAATCAATGTACAGAAATCTGTTGCATTCCATTATACTAATAATGAAGCAGCAGAAAAAGAAATTAAGAAAACAATCTCATTTACAACTGCACCAAAATCAATAAAAGATCTAGGAATAAATTTAACCAAAGAGGTGAAAGACCCATACTTGGAAAACTATAAAACACTGATGAAAGAAATTCAAAACAATGCAAAGAAATGGAGACATTCCATGCTCATGGGTTGGAAGAACAAATATTGTTAAAATGTGTACACTACCAAAAGCAATCCACAGATTTAATGCAATCCCTATCAAAATACCAACAACATTTTTCACAGAACTAGAACAAACAATCCTAAAATTTGTATGACACAACAAAAGACCTTGACTGGCCAAAGCAATTTTGAAAAAGAAAAACTAAACTGAATTCCAGAATTCCAGAATTCAAATTATATTATCAAGTGGTAGTAACTAAAACAGTAGGGTACTGGCAAAAAAACAGACATGCAAATCAGTGGAGTAGAACAGAAAACCCAGAAATAAACCTACAATTATATGGTCAATTAACCTTTGACAAAGGAAGAATGAATATACAATGGGAAAAAGTCTCTTCAATGAAAGGTGCTGGGAAAACTGGTCAGCCACATGCAAAATAGTAAAACTAGACGACTTTCTTTCAGTATACAAAAAAAAAAAAAAACAAAAACCTCAAAATACATTAAAGACCTATGTGAGACCTAAAACCATAAAAATCCTTGAAGAGAGCACAGCAGTAATCTTCTCTGACATTGGCCATAGCAACATTTCTCTAGATATGTCTCCTGAGGCAAGGGAAATAAAAGCGAAAATAAACTATTGGGACTACATCAAAATAATGTTTTTTCAGAGTGAAGGAAACAATCAACAAAAGTAAAAGACAACCTATTGAATGGGAGAAGATATTTGCAAATAACATCTGATAAAGGGTTAGTATCCAGTATAAAATAAACTGATACAACTCAATACCCAAAAAAACCCCAAATAATCCAATTTAATAAATGGGCAGAAGACATGAACAGACATTTCTCCAAAGACAACCAGATGACCAAGAGACACATGAAAAGATGTTCAATGTCACTCATCAAGAGAGAAATGCAAATCAAAACTATAATGAGATCACCTCACACTTGTCAGAATGGCTAAAATCAAAAATACAAGAAACAAGTGTTGGCGAGGATGTGAGAAAAAGGAATCCTCTTGCACTTTGGTGGGAATGCAAACTGGTGCAGCCACTGTGGAAAACAGTATGGGGGTTTCTCAAAAACTTAAAAATAGAACTACCCTATGACCCAATAATCATGCTACTAGGTATTTACCCAATGAATATAAAAACATTAATTCAACAGGATACATGGCACCCTATGTTTACTGCAGCATTATTTACAATAGCCAAACTATGGAGGCAGCCCAAGTTTCCATCGATATATGAATATATAAAGAACATATGGTGTATATGTATATATATATATATATATATATATATATATATATATAAAATGTAGTATTATTCAGCCATAAAACAAATGAAACTTTGCCATTTATAATGACATGGATAGAGCTAGAGAGTATAATACTAAGTAAAACAAGTCAGTCAGAGAAAGACAAATATCGTATGATCTCACTCCTATGTGGAATTTAAGAAACAAAACAAATGAGCAAAGGGGAAGAAAGAGAGAAACAGAGACAGAGACAGGGAGACAAACCAAGAAACAGACTCTTATCTATAAAGAACAAACTGATAGTTACCAAAGAGGTGGATAGGGGGATGGGGGAAATAGGGGATGGGCATCAAAGAGTATACTTATCATAATGAAAAAATATTAAAACATTAAAAAAAGAATATTTATTGTCTAGTGTTACTTCCTAAAAATAGCTTCAATGGACAGGAGCCTATGGATACCATGCATTAACTGATTTCTTCATTCAGTCAGTCTACATTAATTAAGGGCCTACCATGTGCCAATCTTGCAAGGTAAAAAAGATGCAATATAAAATTATATTAAGAATATGGACTCAGAGGCAAATATATCACTTTCCATTGGTTTAAGTATAAAAATATTTATTTGAATCTGAATTGAGAGTCATTTGTTGCATCACTGCTACATTCACACATTCAACTCCAGAATGCTGTTCAGCATGCAAAGAACAAAAAAAATGGTCCCTGCCTATAAGTGACCACCTACCTTCAGGGTACTGAGGACACGGACACTGGTAATATGAAAATATAGCAAATAAAATGGTTGAGAGAGAGAGGTAATATGGTGGAGGAGTTGGGTGACCCTCAGCTGCCTCTTTCCTTAAACACAGATAGATAAAATATCAAATCATTCTGAACACCCAAGAAATCTATTGGAAGTCTTAGAGAACAAAGCTGCATGTCTACAAACTGGAAAAATGACTGTGAAAGGAAGGAACTACAGACAGGTGATTCGTGGGAGAAAAGAGCCCTGGTCACTGCCCAGGGGAGTGAACCCTAATCATGAAGGGAGTAGTGAAAGAGAAGGAGGAGAGAGAGAAAAAGCACAAGGCAAAAAAAAAAAAAAAAAAAAAAAAGAGTGAAACACACACAGGGGACTGTACTAGAAAAGTATTCCCCAAACCACTGATGGGGGGAAAGGAGAGAAGGTTACAATACTGCCAGTTTTTTTATAAACAGTGGAGCACAGAGTCTGAAGTTTCAGAGGCCTGGGACATCACCAGGTTCACACCTGGGAAACAGAACGGTACTCTGGTGGAAGAGCAGGTGGAACCCCAGCACTGAGCAGCCTGAGGATCCCCAGGATTACATGGGGCAAAGGGGTTCCCCTGTTTAGAGTGCATTTGGGAGAGGTGATATGGCGTCTCCATGGGCAAAGGACCGTGTGGGCACCATCCAGCTATCCTGCTCACCAGTATAGGAACAAAGATGCTGGCTGAGGGCAGCAACCCCTGGTGCTGGCTGTGTGTTGCGATTTACCACAAGCTCTAAACTGGTGCACGGTCAGGCGACTGCCTTCTGGGACAAGCCACACTTGCCACAGTGTAGGGAGAACCTCCCCCAGAGGATGAATGCAGGTCCACTCTGGGGGGGGAAGGGTTGCGGGGGGGTGTTGTCTCTTAAATGTGGGATTTTGAAACACAGCCATGCCTGAGATAAAACACTGGAGTGCTGCACCATTTGGCTGGTGGACAGCTTGGACACAGGCAGGGTAAAAGTGGGGATCTGATGGAAACCAGGGTCACAGGAGGGGTCACTGTTTGTGGGTCTGTGAGGGCTTATTGAAGAGGAGTGGCTCACATTTCCCACTCCCCAGTTGAGAAAACGGGGTGTAGCCATTTTCTCCCCATTCCCACCAGTTTGATCCACCCCAGTGTGCTAAACAGCACCACCAAGTGGAGAATGGAGCTGCTACACCAAGCACCGTCCAACTGCACCCTGCAGGTGCACATCCACTAGGGCAAGTCCCACCTCAGAATCAGAGCAGCAGGCCCCTCCCCCAGGACACCAGCACAAACCCCTCACCCATACCAAGTCTATTGATCATAGAATGCTGCAAAGCCTGAGCTCTAGGGCAAACAGGATTTAGTGTCCTTTAGGGTTTTTTTTTTTTTGGTTCTTTTTCTTTTTTGTTTTTGTCTTTGTGGGGGTTTTTTTGTTTTGTTTTCTGGATACAGAAAGAGCAATTTTTTTATTTTTTATTTTATTTTATGTATATTTTTTAATTTTTAATTTTTTAATTTTCTTTCTTTCTATCTTTGTTCTATCAGGCTTCTAGTAACAAGGAGACCAAAACACACCTAGGATCTAACTTCCTTTATGAATTTTTTTAATTTAATTTAATTTTATCATTTTATTTTTTCATTAAATTTTTAGTTTTTAGTTTGTTTTATTTTGCTTTTTCCCCCTCCAAAATGACAAGACAGAGGAATTCAACCCAAAGGAAAGAACAGGAAGAAATGACAACCAGAGATTTAATCAATACAGATATAAGTAAGATGTCTGAACTAGAATTTAAAACAAGAATTGTAAGAATACTAGCTAGGCTTGAAAAAAGCATAGAAGACACTAGAGAAACCTGTACTGCAGATATAAAAGAACGAAAGTCTAGTCAGGCCGAAATTAAAAATGCTGTAACTGAAATGCAAACTTGAATGGATGCATTAAAATGAGGATGGATGAAGCAGAAGATCAAATCAGTGATACAGAAAATAAAATTATGGAAAATAATGAAGCTGAAAAGAAAAGGGAAACAAAAGTAATAGATTATGAAGGC
Source organism: Callorhinus ursinus (assembly GCF_003265705.2). Taxonomy (NCBI): domain Eukaryota; kingdom Metazoa; phylum Chordata; class Mammalia; order Carnivora; family Otariidae; genus Callorhinus; species Callorhinus ursinus. Next base: position 33,980,317 of record NW_027397073.1, read on the forward strand.
AGACTTAAGGAACTCAATGACTTATTAAAATAGAATAACATTTGTTTATTTATAGGAGTCCTAGAAAATGAAGAGAGAGAAAAAGGGGCAGAAGGTTTATTTGAGCAAATTATAGCTGAAAGCTTCCCTAATCTGGGAAAGGATACAGTCATCAAAATCTAAGAAGTACAGAGAACTCCTGTTAAATCCAACAAAATCCAACCATCGCCAGGGCATATCATAGTCAAATTCACAAAATACACAGACAAGGAAGATTCCTGAAAGCAGCAAGGGAAAAAATAAGTCCTTAACCTACAAGGGAATACAGATCAGATTCGCAGCAGATCTGTCCACAGAAACTTGGCAGGCCAGAAGAAAGTGGCAAGGTATATTCAACACGTTGAACGGGAAAAATATGCAGCCTAGAATGCTTTATCCAGCGAAGCTGTCATTCAAAACAGAAGGAGAGATAAACAATTTCCCAGACAAACAAAAACTTAAGGAGATCATGACCACTAAACCAGCCCTGCAAAAAATATAAAGGGGGACTCTTTGAGGAGAGAAAAAAGACCAAAAGCAACAGACTATAAAGGATCAGAGATCACCAGAAACACCAACTCTATAGGTATCACAATGGCACTAAATCCATATCAATAATCACTTTGAATGTAAATGGACTAACTGCTCCAATAAAATCAGAGAAAGATAATTATCATATGATCTCACTGATGTGAGGAATTTGAGAAACAAGACAGAGGATCATAGGCAAAGGGAGGGAAAAATGAAACAAGACAAAACCAGAGAGGGAGACAAACATAAGAGACTCTTTTTTTTTTTTTTAAGATTTTATTTATTTATTTGACAGAGCGAGACACAGCAAGAGAGGGAACACAAGCAGGGGGAGCGGGGGAGGGAGAAGCAGGCTTCTGCTGAGCAGGGAGTCCAATGCGGGACTCGATCCCAGGACCCTGGGACCATGACCTGAGCTGAAGGCAGACGCTTAATGACTGAGCTACCCAGGCGCCCCCATAAAAGACTCTTAATCTCAGGAAACAAACTGAGGGTTGCTGGAGTGGTTGGGGGTGGGAGGAATAGGGTGGCTGGGTGATGGACATTGGGGAGGGTATGTGCTATGGTGAGCGCTGTGAATTGTGTAAGACTGACGAATCACAGACCTGTACCCCTGAAACAAATAATATATTATATGTTAATAAAAAAAAGACATAGGGTATCAGAATCGATAAAAAAACAAAACAAAACAAGATCCATCTATATGTTGCCTATAAGAGACTCATTTTAGACATAAATACACTTGTAGATTGAAAGTGAGGGGATGCAGAACCATCTACCATGCTAATGGATATCAAGAAAAAAGCCACAGTAGCCATACTTATATCAGACAAACTAGATTTTAAAACAAAGGCTATAACAAGAGATGAAGAAAGGCATTACATCATAAATAAGGTGTCTATCCATCAAGAAGATCTAAAAATTGTACGTATTTATGCCCTCAACTTGGGAGCACCTAAATATGTAAATCAATTAATAATAAACCTAAAGAAACTCATGGCTAATAATACAATAATATTAGGGGACTTTAACACCCCACTTACAGCAATGGACATATCACCTATGTAGAAAATCAAGGAAACAATGGCTTTCAGTGACACACTGGACCAGATGGACTTAACAGATACATTCAGAACATTTCATCCCAAAGCAGCAGAATACACATTCTTTTGGAGTGCACATGGAACATTCTCCAGAAGAGATCACATATTGGGGCACAAACCAGCCTTCAACAAGTACAAAAAGATCACGCTCATACCATGCATATTTTTAGACCACAATGCTATGAAACTTGAAGTCAACCATAAGAAAAATATTGGAAAGACCACAAATACATGGAGGTTAAAGAATATCCTGCTAAAGAATGAATGGGTTAACCAGGATATTAAAGAAGAAATTAAAAAGTACATGGAAGCAAATGAAAATGAAAACACAACAGTCCAAAATCTTTGGGATACAGAAAAGGCAGTCCTATGAGGGAAGTATATTGCAATACAGGCCTAACTGAAGAAGAAAGAAAAGTCTGAAATATAAAACCTAACCCTGCATTTAAAGGAGCTAGAAAAGGAACAGCAAATAAAGCCTAAAGCCAGAAGTAGAAGGGAAATAATAAAGATTAGAGCAGAAATAAACAATATAAAAACAATAGCAACAACAAAAACAGTAGAACACATCAACTAAACTAAGAGCTATTTCTTCGAAAGAAACAATGAAATTGATAAACCCCTTGCCAGACTTATCAAAAATCAAAGAGAAAGGACCCAAATAGATAAAATCACGAATTAAAGAGGAGAGATCACAACAAATACCACAGAAATACGAACAATTATAAGAGAATACTATGAAAAATTATATGCCAACAAACTGGGCAATCTGGAGGAAATGGACACGTTCCTAGAAACTTACAAACTAGCAAAACTGAAACAGGAAGAAATAGAAAATTTGAACAGACCCATACCAACAAAGAAATTGAATCAGTAATCAAAAATCTCCCAACAAACAAAAGTCTTGTACTAGATGGCTTCCCAGGGGAATTCTGCCAAACATTTAAAGAAGAGTTAATACCTATTCTTTTCACTGTTCCAAAAAAGAGAAATGGAAGGAAAACTTCCAAACTTACTCTACAAAGCCAGCATTACTTTGATTCCAAAACCAAGACCCCACTAAAAAGGAGAATTATAGGCCAATATCCCTGATGAACATGGATATGAAAATTCTCAATAAAATACTAGCAAGTTGAATTCAACAGTACATTAAAAGGATTATTCACCACAACCAAGTGGGATTTATTCCTAGACTGTAGGGATGGTTCAATATTCACAAACCAATCAACGTGATACACCACATTAATAAAAGAAATGATAAGAACAACATGATCCTGTCAATAGATGCAGAAAAAACATTTGACAAAATACAGCATCCATTCCTGATAAAAACTCTCAACAAAGTAGAGATAGATGGAACATACCTCAACATCATGAAGGCCATATACAAAAGACCCACAGCTAATATCATCCTCAATGGGGAAAACTGAGAGCCTTTCCCCTATGGTCAGGAACAAATCAAGGATGTCCACTCTCGCCATTATTATTTAACACAGTACTGGAAGTCTTAGCCTCAGCAATCAGATAATGAAAAGAAATAAAAGGCATCCATATCAGCAAGGAAGAAGTCAAACTTTCAATCTTTACAGGTAACATGATACTCTATGCAGAAAACCTGCAAGACTCCACCAAAAAACTGCTAGAACTAATATACAGATTTGGTAATTTTGCATGATATAAAATCAATGTGCAGAAACCTGTTGCATTTCTCTACACAATAACAAAGCAGCAGGAAAAGAAATCAAGGAATCAATCCCATTTGCAATTGCACCAAAAACAATAAGATACCTAGGAAAAAAATCTAACTAAAGAAGTAAAAGATTTGTCCCCTGAAAACTATAGAATACTTATGAAAGAAATTGAAGGGGACACAAAGAAATGGAAAAACATTCCATGATCATGGATTAGAAAAACAAAGATTGTTAAAATGTTTATACTACCCAAAGCAATCTATACATTTAACGCAATCCATATCAAAATGCCACCAGCATTTTTCACAAAACTAGAACAATCCTAAAATTTGTATGGAACCAGAAAAGACCCCAAATAGCCAAAGCAATTCTGAAAAAGGAAAACAAAACTGGAGGCATCATGATTCTGGATTTCAACTTATATTACACAGCTATAGTCATCAAGACATATGGTGCTGGAACGAAAATAGACACACAGATCAATGGAACAGGATAGAGAACCCAGAAATGGACCCACAAGTATATGGTCAACTAATCTCTGACAAAGCAGGAAAGAATATACAATGGAAAAAAAACAGTCTCTTCAACAATTGTTGGGAAAATTGGATGGTGATATACAAAAGAATGAAACGGGACGCCTGGGTGGCTCAGTTGGTTAAAGGTCTGCCTTCGGTTCAGATCATGATCCCAGGGTTCTGGGATCGAGTCCCACATCAGGCTCCTTGCTCAGCAGGGAACCTGCTTCTCCCTCTGCCTGCTGTTCCCCATGCTTGTGCTCTCTCTCTCTGACAGATAAAATATTTTAAAAAATGAATGAAACTCGACCACTTTCTTATACCATACATAAAAATAAATTCAAAATGGATGAGAGAACTAAATGTGAGACAGGAAACCATCAAAATCCTAGAGAAGAACACAAGCAGAAACCTCTTTGACCTTGGCTGTAGCAACTTCTTACTAGACACATCATGGGAGGCAAGGGAAACAAAAGCAAAAATGAACTATTGGGACTTCATCAAGGAAAAAAGCTTCCACAAGCAAAGGAAACAATCAACAGATCTAAAAGGCAGCCTACAGAATGGGAGAAGGTATTTGCAAATGACATATCTGATAAAGGGTCAGTATTCAAAATCTCAAAAGAACTTACCAAACTCAACACCCAAAAACCAAAAAATCCACTGTATGTTAACTAAAATTTTAAAATAAATAAATAAATAAATTAATTAATTAATTAATTAAAAGATTTTAAAATTTAAGAAAAAGAGGTTTTATGTATGTGTCCTTTCCAATTGGACTATGTGGTTAATGTTTTATAGAATATTTGTGACATTTCACAGTAATTGTACTTAAAAAAAAATTGTTTTGAGAAGTACTTGTTGGCATTGTCTAATACTAGGGAATGGGTTTTAAAGAGAAGGCAGAAAGAAAAAAATAGTAATAAAAATAAACAAATAAAATGGTTGTATGTGCTGAATGCAGTAAGAAGCTAGATGAAGCATCTAAGTTGGCCTGGGACAATCAGAGAAACAGATAAATCTTAAGAGCAACCAGGCAACAAGCCCTTATTAGGTGTCACATCCTATATAATAAGCACTTATCACACATTATTATCCCTTATTTAAAATCCATTGTCTATGAGGTAGGTATTTTTATCATACTAATTTTAAAGATGTAGAAAATTGAGGTGACAAGATATTAAATAGCTTGTTCAAGATCCCATAAGTGGGAAGATTCAAATTTACATCTAACATCAAAATTAAGCTTCCTGGAGGGATAAGGCAAGGGTATACTGATCACATTGCCTACTAGGATCTTGGGTACATCAGTTAACCTCTTCTGATCTCTATTTTCTCATATGATAAAAAAATGTCACTAACTAAAGAATTTCTGGATACCTTTTGCAGCTAAAACACAAGGAGGGTACTGAGTGTATATGGAGCACCTCTCTCACATGAGACATCTGCATCTTTGTTCTTAAATTCCCAAGATTACTGTAATATTTTGTAATGTTCCTATTACTAATAAAGTCTCTTGAGAATTTTAGTCCTGTTAAATAAAAATTTGAATTAAAATTGCAACAGATTCAGTGAATATGGTACAAAATGTGCCTCCTTCACTCTGATAATAAGTATTTACATATTTAAAATGTATATATAAGTTACTCCTCTCCCCTCCATTTAAGCTAAATAAGTTGTTCTTGCCTGGCATTTTTCTCTTTTAACTCCTGACAAGCCCTATTCATCTTCCCAACACAGAGAAAAGAGAACACAAATTATTCAAGTCAACCCTATGTTGGTAGAGCTCTCTTGTTGGCTCGTTGGAATAAAGCAACAATCTGCAGGTCACTTCAAGAGTGAAATAGAGAACTGGCAAAAGGTCTTTCTTTAAAGCTATAAACTATTGGTTCCATAGATTTTCAGAGAAGCATCCATGTCAGAAGGAACAAAGCAATAACTGGAACTATGGATGACTAACGATGGGATGACTTGCCTCACAGTGTATGAGTTGCATTATGCTTCATGATATTGATATTCTGACAAAGAACAAAAGATAAAAAAATATAAGCCAACTAATTCTATGGAATTCTCGGATTAAAACCCTCACCCACTCACTTTTGATTGAAGAACTCAGGAGGGAAATAAATCTACTGAAAGCATATTCAGAAGAACGAAATGAAATCTGTTTGGTAAGAAAAAGAATGGGCTATGTGAAAAGCACCAAGTGTGAGGTAAAAATATCTGGAGTTTACATTTGCCTACATCCCTAATTCTGGTGAGGTTTTGGGCAAATCTTTCAATTTCTGAGTCACAACTTCCCCTGAAGCAGAAGTTAAAAGAACAAAATGAAATGAAATAAACAAAACAAAAATGAAGCTGCCCTAGGAACAATGTTTATGATAGCACTTTGCAAAGACAATGAGATCTTAAGTATTATTATGGTTTGCTCTCTAAGCAATATTTTCTACAAGAATGCAAGGCTGCCATTATATTCAGACTGGGAATGAGGAAGGAGGATATTTTCCTAATATCACATAGAAAAATAAAGGATGGAGCAATATTTTCTACAAGAATGCAAGGCTGCCATTATATTCAGACTGGAAATGAGGAAGGAGGATATTTTCCTAACATCACATAGAAAAATAAAGGATGGAGCCCTGACAACAATTTCTGATTTCTGACACTGAGCCCAGTTTTCTTTGTTCTCCACGATATGCATCACCATTTTGAAAATGCTAGAAGAAAGCAATGTTTGTTATGAATTGGTCTTTCTATAACCCATACTCTCCTTTTGGGATTAGACTTTATTGTCTTCTGGATTCAATACACATTTGAAACTTGTTGAAGTTTTAGACCCTCCCGAAAAAAAACAGTTGCTGTGGAAGCATTAGGCTACTTCTCACCAAGCCCTTGAAATTTTCAAGGTACCATCAACATGGCTGAAATAAGCATATGACTTTTTCGATGATAAAGCTTTAAACTATCTCTTTTAGTGTAAGTGAGAGTTAATGGCTAAACTGATAGAATAGCTGGAGATGCCTTGCCTCACGTTTGGAGGCCATTTAACCATCAAACTGTCTGTAGAGAAGAATATTTTAACACGGGAGTGGAAAGAAATGCTTAGCCTAAGAATCGGTCCATGATCGACCTTTTTTTTTTCTTTTTAAATGATGGTGAATTAGCCAGATGGTATACTTGAAGCACATAATATACTCCAAAGTGGTAGGTTATTGAGGATATTGTCTGGAAACTACGCATCACTCACAGTAGATATTAAAGGTAAGTGGCCAAAGAAGGCAACTATATCCTCATGTCTAAGGGCTTCAGGGTCCCTATTCTTATCTCCAAATTCTACCTAAACCACTTATTCATGCCTTAAATCACATTAAATAGGGGCAAAGCCTATTATATTATAATGAAAAAGGTGATGGGGATAGTGGGGAAAAAAAAACAAACATACACAGAAGATTCAAACAGATGTGGGGTTGAACCCTGTCCCAGATCCTTGATTGCTGATTGACTTTTAACAGTTACTAAGCTTCAGTTTGCTGATTGACGTTCAGATACTAAGTTTCAATGTGCTTATACAAATAGCAGACAAAAGCTTATTTAGGCATTAAATTAGTTCATATATGTGGAAGCACCTGGCATATAACATTTACTCAATACATCCTACTTTCCTTAGTTTTGTACTATGTTGTTAAAACTTTCCTTGCCATTGTTCTATTTTTTTTTTCTTTTTTAGGTGAAGACATTAAAGCTCAGAGAAGTAGAAAAAAAATTTCCAGGTTAAACAATTGGTTGTCAGCTAATTCAGAACCAATTCCCAGTGTTTTCTGAATCTTCTGAATAATGTTCTGTTAACCCCAATATGACATCTAGGAAATAATAGGCATGATAACCTAATCAGTGGCAGGGAGTAATGGTAGAGAGAACATGAAAGGGAGAACTTTTGCTTTGGGAAGTTAGGCACAGAGGAAGTGGCTTGAAATAAGTCTTCAAAATGAGAGGCCTTTTTACTTACTTTATGTATTCATGCTTTATAATATGCAAAGTATAAGCAGACATGCAACAACAACAGAAGTATCATTAATTTCCTTTTGCTAAACAACTCCCATATAAAGAAAAGAAGTAACTGAAGGAAGAGAGGGAGGGAGGAAAAAGCAAAGTGGGAAATAGAAGGGAAAAAGATGCAATATGAATACAGAAAGATATAAAGTGAAAAAAAAAAAAAAGCATTATTCTCTCCAGCAACAGTCACAAATGAGATTGTGGAGCTCTTTAGAGTGAAAAGTTGACACACATAACTCTATACATATATATTAAGTATATGCACACACCAAGGAAGTCATACTGTTCTCCATACTTTTACACATTGCTTTTCCATGACACTGTCTAGGTAACCTTCCCATAGCACTACATACAGATCTTGTTCCTTCTGTGGACCACAAGATGTTCCAACATACATGTTATTATAATCAATTTAGTTTTATCTTGATGGACACTGTGATTCTGGTACCTTCCTTGAGTATACCTACAGAATAATTTTTAGTGGTTTGGCTAAGTCAAAGTTCATGTGACTTTTTATTTTGGCAACCCCTGTCATATTACCCTAAAAAAATCAACAAACCAATGTGTCTTCCTACAAAGAGGATAAGAAAGCACCATTTTAGGCAAGAATCTAGGTAGGATAAAGAAAGCTGTATCAGATAAGGTTATACACAGAGTTTTGCACCATTGGGTGAATTTTGGTCAAACTAATGAGATGTTTAAATTGTCAACTAGATATGGCCTATCCACTAGGAAATCAATGAGGTCAATCTGTCCAACCTAAAATTTCAATGCATTTAGGATTAGTTTCCAATGGATGAGTTAATCTAATCTATTCTGTCATTTATCATTTAATTTTTAAAACTATATTTATTTATATTGTTATCTCCTATCTTTCCAAAAATTTATTTTAAAATGGTCTTAGGGGCCAAATTCTGACTAAAACTCTCCAAAAACAAGAACAATGACACAAAACTAAACTAAAAAAAAAAGAAAGAAAGAAAGAAAAAACTGTCTAATTTACGGTATGAAGAAAAGTGGGTTATGTACGCATAGTCCTTTAGTCAAGATTGCTGCTAAAAAATGTTGTGTAACAAACAACACTAAAATCTTAGTGGCTTACAATAAAAAAAATAGTTATTTTTCTTGCTGTTGAATACCTGATCTCCACTGAGCTTGGCTGGATTCAACTACACTCATTTAGACTTGGCTCCAAGAAGCAGAGTAAATATAGAACTCCTACATATATCCTATTCTTCTCCTTGTTCCAATATGACATAGGACATGTTCTCAGAGTGGATCTCGGAAGCATGAGAGAAAAAGTAAATCATTAAAGCCCATTTAGTGTCACTGTTCTCATCGAATCTGTTAACATTCCATATGTCAAAGCAGGTCACATTATCTAATCACCACCAACAGGTGGAAAAATACACTCTGCCTCTCTGGTGGAAGGTACTCTGAAGTCATATGGCAAAGAATGTGGATATTTAATTCTATAACAGAGGGACTGAAGAATTTGAAACAGCAATCTACCACAGTTAATTTTAATTCGTATCTTAAAATCAGACTACATAATATTATTTTATTATTTGTATAGTTCACATGATTCAACATAGACTTTTTCATAGATCAAGGGTCTGACTACTAGGATATTGCCATCCTGGCTAAAATCCAAAGGAATATACAAGTAAAATAATTCCAAATGGCATCGTGTATTTCAGAACCCTTAATTATGCACCTCTGTAAGAAGAAAATCCCAGAAAGAAAAGAAAATTAATAAAATATTGGAAATCCCTTTAAAAATATGATTTCAGGTCTAGCCTGACCTATAAATAAATTAGAGGGCTGCCAATGGACCTAAGTTGGAGGTAGAATGATGTAATGCTTGTAACTTCTTTCCTCTACCCATTACATGTTCATGGATGCTTGCAATTATATTTTGCATATAACAAAAGTTTTGATTTCATGAGAGCCCAGATATCAAGGTAACTGGGAATAAATTATTTCTTGATAATTGAAGGGTTTTTTGGGCAGTGAAGTGTAACAATGAGTCTCTGAAACATTGTGCATCAGAAAGTTCAACCGGAGAAACAGAAGCAGTAGGAGATATACATTTGAGGCTTTTATAAGGAATTGGCTTATTGACTAGGGGGCATGGCTAGGCAAGTATCACATCTGTGGAGCAGGATGTCAAGAAGGGCATGCTGAAACTCTCAAGCATGAACTGAAGCTGCAGACCACTGGCAAAATTTCCTTTTCTTTTTCAGAGAACTGCAGTTGTGTACTTAAGGCCTTAGAACTGATGGAATGAGGTCCACCCAGATTATTTAGAATAATTTCCCTTACTTAAAGTCAATTGATTATGAACCTTAATTCTATTTTCAAAATACTTTCCCAGCAACATCTAGATTCATGTTTGATTGTTGAAGGGGTCCATAGCCCAGCTAAGTTGATACATAAAAGTGACCATCACACACTGCGACCCTGGGGATGGAGGAAACAGGCCCTAAATAGGGAGAGGAGGCTATGAAAACAAACTTTACTGACACTGACATTTCAGCTTTGCCCAAGGCTGGCCCGATCCGATTTCAGATTTGGATTGAAATATAGAAGTCATTTTCTTGTGGCTTTTGTCACCACTCTTAAAGGCACTTTGTCATAATCAAACTGACAACCTGCCTCTTTAGGAGCTTGTGGGTAGAGTTTCTCAGAGATGTGCTTAATTGAAATCACACTTGGAGATTCTATCTCCACTTTATAGTCTTAGGATTTGCTTTGTTTTTAAACTGGAACAGAAGACAGGATGAATGGCTGGTATATTTGATGATACATAATCACATTAATACTTTATTGCCACATTTGTCAATATATTAGTGCAATATGTTATCATATACATTATTAACTGTTGCTGTTAAATGTTTTATACTGATCTTTTACATTTTTTATTTCGATTGTGATAAATTTGGATCCAAGGGATCTTTATTCTTTCAGAACAAGAAGGAGCAAAAATATTGCATTAAAGGAACATAGGAGCATTGAGCCCAGTCCCTCAAACAAAGAACACCAGTATTATTTTCCTCCCACAGCCTTTTCACCTGCCCTTTCTTTGCTCAGCAGTTGCAGGTATTAGAACTTAAAAGTGACAGATTGCCTGGCACTGCACAGAAGAATCCTGATAATTCCCCATCTTTGGCAATATCTCTGCAGTTCATCGACAGAGGCTCCCACATTGTGTGATGGTTGTGGGGTGGCCTTCGATAAACCTGGATTTACAGCTGAGACGGCCTCTTCCAGTGCAGTATTATTTTTAAATGTTATCTCTTGAAGTTGGGATTATGTTCTTAGTTGTAATTATAGAGTGGTACCATCGTGTGTGAGCAGAGGCCAAAAATTAAGACTGATTTGACACGTTTCACTATCTTGTTTAGTGTTTTTTTCATTTGGGGAGGTTAGAGGAGAAAGGAAATATAGAATTGGGATTTCTTTAAGTATGGTGACTTTCATACTTGAAAGATTAGCAAGAGAGTGACAATTTTGTATCAGGAGTTTCTTCTTATTTGCCTCACGGAATATAAATTGCTTCCTACATTTCAGAGGCTATCTAAATTTTACAGAATTACTACACTGCTGAACATTCTTATGTAACTAAATTTTCTGCATATATGAAATGAGTTTGCTATTTTTTTTAAAAGGTTTTATTTATTTATTTGTCAGAGAGAGAGAGCACAAGCAGGGAGAGTGGCAGGCTGAGGGAGAGGGAGACGCAGGCTCCCTGCTGAGCAGGAACCTGATGCGGGACTCAATCCCCGGACCCTGGGATCATGACCTGAGCCAACAGCAGATGCTTAACCAACTGAGCCAACCAGGTGCCTCTGAGTTTGCTACTTTTAAAAAATCGTATCATGCGTCAATTTGTAAAACAAACAAAGATTACCCTTTAATTTGTTTTTTATAAATTATGGTTTACACATATTTACTTAGATTGATGTAATAAGAATCACTTGGCTTCTGTGACATACATGAAAATTGGTCAATACAATGGATAGGACATCTAGAAATTTCTTCCACTATATATAAAGTATATAAACTGAGGTATCATATCTAAGTCACTCTCCCATTGTAGATCATCATGACTTCAGTGTTTAACTTACTATGTTGTTTTGCCACTGAGGAAACTGAGCCTCAGAGCTGCTCAGTGTTCTCTCTAGGGCTTAGTTTACTTAGTTCTAAAATAGGGTAGCAGACTAGACAATTTCTCTCCAGTTTTGATGCCTTTGGATTATCTCCTCAAAGTTACTTTCCAGTCCCATTCTAGCAGCATTTCTGCGTCTCAAACTCATATTCATCTCCATATATAATGACTAAGGTGATTAAATGTATCATATTTCTGTTGATTAGCTTTATTCCCTTAACTCACTGGTTTGGAATCTTTTCATGAAAACTGCCTCTAGCAGATGCACAAAGATCTGTCCCACTATTTCACAGCCTAGAGATCCTCCAAAAGTAGGCTAATGTGCCAATCCCAGAATTGGATCTCCAGTGATAATTTTTGCCACTGTTGGGTATGTAGATTAAACAAGGGTTAAAATATAATACATATTCCATACATATTTTATTTTATATAAATATAGGCTGCTTATTATATGACATAAAACAAAATATTCAGAGAGAAAGTTGGAAAGAAGCAGATTATGCCCAATATCTCTATTACGTGGATTGGATTAAAAGAAATAGATCCCTATTTAAGGGTTGCATGGGTCCCCACTGGATATTAATAGACATCAGAGGGGCTAGTCCACATTTACCTCTATTACAGACTTTTTTTTTTTTTAAACTTGAGAGAAAAGGGGATCTGGATATGGTTTAATAAATTTTATAAATGTGTTTAACAACACACTATTAAAATCTAAATTCCTTTTTGTGATTCTTATTAACAATTGTACCCCAAAATGTCTCTGATCAAGGAACATCATTAAAGTGTTATGATAGGACAAGACACATTGTTTTTCTTAAGAATCCATCCATTTGTATAATGTGAAAAGCAATGTTGATCTATTTCCTGCCCTCTCATCTGTCATTTTGAATACCACATCTCATCACTTTATCTCTATCTTTAATAAGATTATAACAACTTTAAACCTCAAGCTTCAAGGGTTACTGCCATACTTATAACAGAATTTAATCCTCGTGTAAGGATCAGCATTCATAACACTGAGGCAGGTGTCATATGACATATTTACTTTTATCCCCAATTTTACAGATGAAAAAAAAGTCTCTTTTCATGGCAGTTAAATAACTTCTTAAGTTTGTTAACCAATGGGGGTAGAGCTAGATTTCCAAAGTCAGCTCCAAATGTCTGAAGAAAACATGAAACTCTGCTCTGGCACACCGTAACATCTCCCCCGGGAAAAGGGAGGCTTTTGAGGCTAGGGCTTGTGTAAGAGTCAACATCGTACCTTCCAAAACCTGGCCTGGTGCCTAGCACATGGTATTATCTATTAAGTATTTCTGAATTGTAAGTGAACTGCTAAGCATCCCCTTCATCACTTAATGGCCTCCAAACATCCTGTCCCTCTCTGTAGGTCTCTCTTTCCTATCTAAGCATTCCTCACATATCTCAGTCTTTTATCAAGCAATGATTCTCTCAAACTCCCCTTAATGGTCTCCATGTCAATTTCTTGAAACCTCTCTAGCTCTACTACATTTATTTTGAGTGCTATGACCAGAATTGCTGTAAGATCCTAAGAGATTCAGGATATCTTCTTTTTGGCTTTGGGGCATATTTTCTCTGGCCTCACCAACGGCAGAGGAACTTTTGACTTTATATCACACAGACTTCGAAGAGATTTGACTGTTTAGTTAACAGTCTTGCCGTAATGAGCATACACCCTCATTATCAGCAGACTGACAGAAAAGGAAATTTTAAAGAATCACTATTATTTTATATTATTGACATTTATTCTAGGTCATCTTCCCAGAAAACTAAATATCCCCTTCTCCTATTTTATCAGTTATCATTTTAGTGACAGAAAAGTAACCTTGTTGGGGTGCCTGGGTGGTTGAGCATCTGCCTTAGGCTCAGGTCATGATCTCAGGGTCCTGGGATCAAGCCCCTCATCGGCTCCCTACTCAGCGAGGAGTCTGCTTCTCCCTCTCCCTCTGCCCCTCCCCCAGCTTGTACTGGTGTGTGCTCTCTTTCTTCTCTCAAATAAATAAATAAAATCTTTAAAAAATTTAAAGTAACCTAGCTTACATAAATAAAAAAAGGAATATGGCTCAAGAGACTATGAAGTTCAAAGGTAAATCTAACTTTAGGTGTAACTTTTTTTTTTTTTTTTAAGAGAGGGAGAGAGAGAGAGCACGAGCAGGGCAGGTAGCGGGTGCAGAAGGAATCTTAAGGAAGCTGTGGGGCTCTATCTCACTACACTGAGATCATAACCTGAACTGAAATCAAGAGTCAGACACTTAACTGACTGAGCCACCCAGGCACCCCTAGGCATAACTTTCTAAAGTCAAAACATTATGTCTGAATTAATTCTCTTTATCACCTCCTTTTGACTCAGTCTCTTCTGGTGTGTTTGCCTTCTTCTCTCCAACTGCTTATGATGTCTTCGAAGGGGCTGACTGTGGCCATAAGTGAAAGCTGCTCATCAAAAATCTATTTCCTTACCTTTTTGGACACAGTGTACTATATAACATTTCCTGGCACCTACTGTAGTTGAATATGGTATGTGATTGTGTTCTAGCCTATGGAATATGAATAGAAGTGTTGGTGCCAATTCCAGGCCAAGGGTTGTAAGTGGGGATGACCCCTTCATACTCTCTGCTTCCTTGCTCTCCCTCTGACTAGAGGAAAATAATACAGAAGCCCTAGGGGATGGTACTACAAGCTATAATGAGCCTTGGTTACTGAATAATCAATGGAGAAAAACTCCACACTAACTAGCAATACCTGCTTGAACTATAAAAATAGCATGAAATAATCTTTATTGTGTTTGGATTATTATATATTTTGGGGTTTCTTTGTTACAGCATCTAGCCAGATCCCAGATCCAGTGAATACTCTGAAAATATGGCAATACTTAAGGTCCATGATCCACAGAAAAAGAACATATCTGGGGATACCTTAGATAGTAAAGGTATATTAAAGATAAACTTGATTTTTAAAAAAGGCACCTCCAAGATACAAAAAGAGAAGATGTTATCAGAATTTGAGTTCATCAAATTGTAGCATTTGGTATTTAAACCAGTCATATGCTCCTCAAAATGCAGACTTTGGGGGCCACACATGACAAATTCTGATTCACAAAGTTTGAGACATAGCCTATTAATCTACATTTTGAAATTTCCAGAGAATATTCTGATTCAAGTGTCCCAATGACCAAAGTATGGGAAAAAAAATACTAATTATTGTGGCCAAAAAGGCCAGTTCAGGGGCTGAGGCTGGCACTTTGAGTTCTATCATTTTTATTTTCTGCCAAAAGAAAGTGTATTTATTAACCAGCAAAACTTTTTAAAATCCCTATAACTAAAGTTAAAGAGTAACTCATAATATGGGGCATTATGTAGAAGACATCAATACATGTCTTGCCCCTAACAGATGCTAACTGAATTGTATTAACTAAAGATGGTTTAGTCCAAAGGCAGTTCTCAGCTTGGCTACACACTGGAATCAGCTGGAGAGCTTTATAAAACACGGATACCTGAGTTCTACCCCAGTTTCTTACTTAATTGGATGGAAGTAAGTTTAGGCATTAGATATTTAAGATTCCTAGATGATTCTAATATGCAGCCAGTGTTGAGAGTCATCTTGAAATCTGGCCCTCAGACCAGCAACTTGAGCATTACCTGGAAACTTATTTGAAATATAAATTTTCAGAACCCCAAAACTTCAGAATTTGAAATGTTTGGTGTGGGGTCCAGTAGCAGATTGAATCTGAGACATGCCCACTTGTAAGAACCACTGGTCTAGACAGTGGTTTCCCAATCTGATCCTCAGAATTATGGGGGGAAATTTCTGGAAAAAGAAATTCCTCAGCTTCACTGCTGCTTCCAGTTTCTAAACCAGAAAGTATGAGGAAGGCTGAGAGAACTTACTCGTGTTTTGTTTTGTTTTGTTTTGTTTTTTGTTTTTTAAGAATTTTGAAGATTTGCTGGGTTTGGGAACCACCTTGAGAATATGTTCTGCAAAAAGCACCGACTGAGGAAATCTGAATTCTAGTCCCACTGCTGTTTGTAGCTGCCCATGTGACTGTGACTGTACACTCCCCCTCTGTCCCCAGAATCAAAGCTTCCTCACAACTGACTCCACACTTGTTGGGGAAGCTCTAATGAACAGGAATGAGGTGTGAAGTTTCAAAGCTCTTGTAAATGTGAATTATTACCATCAAATAGTCTTAGAGTAGAAAAGGATGTTTCCTGCTCCATTTCTGCCTCCTGGGAGACTATTACCCACTAGCATGGCCTTTCATTTCTTGTTCTTTTGTGGAAAACCTCCTAAAGGACACCTTGGTCTCTGCTATCTTCTTCATTTCCATAATTATCTAGAGCTAAACTTGGCCCTAGGAAACTCATCTTGTAACAACGCCTCTCTGCCAGGGGAATTTTTTTTTCCTCTCTCTCCTTTTCTCACCTCTCTGTCTCTTCCTGTTCTAGATAGTGTTTGTCCATTTCACCCTCTTTCTCTTTTATTATTATTATTGAAGGATCATAAAGTGGAAGTCAGGTTGCTGAGCTTTCTGAGACAGATGAGGCCAAGTGGTCCACTGGGAGCACTCGGCATCAGCATCTCGCAGTATCCCAGCATATGGAGTTGAATCTCCAGGCACTGACATTAGCACTCCTGCTTCAGGTAACTCATTTAGCTTTGGTGTCATTTTACAATAAATATACCATCCACCGACACAAATTAGACAGCTATTGAGATTAATTTTGAGGCACTATCGGCAACATCTTAAATCAAAAATCATTCTTTATTAGCATGCTTGGCGGTATAGTGTGCCTGCCCTCCCCCCTCCTGATCCCTGCCACAAGAATAAATGAGGCCCCGTGGTTGACATAGCGCATCAAGTGTTTTATAATAGTCTAATTGTAGCTAATGGTTTGTGCAGCTAATTAAGGCCCTATGAATTACAGTAATCAGTCAGGCTCATCCTTTAAACCAGATAGTTCTATTCAACCGTTCCTTTAGTAAGAAACAAAATATATAACTATATATAACTATAACTCCACACACACACACATACACAGCACACAGGCTGTAATGATCAGCTAGGTTCATCTGAGCACAAAGAAATTAATAAGACTGATATTTTTCTCTTACTTATTACAAAATATTTATTTAAAGAGACACAGGTTTTTCAGCAACAGCAATAGTCCCTGTGGATGGGGGAAAGGCAGAGTCTGTAGCATGTCATCTGCCTGAAAACTGAGAATCAGTTGACGCCAAGCATAGCACCTCTTCCCTCACACCTCCCTAATCCATCCAGGTTGCAGCCCAGGGTTACCATGTGGTATTAGTCACGTTGTAGGAATTCAAAGACCTCCGAGAAAGGGTGCCTAAGAAGCCACCTAGAGAGGGTGGTTGAAAAGTCAAAATGGATAAAACTCCATTTGTGAACTAGATGGCTGACAATACCATCAACATGATTAGATTCCTTTGGTAGCCCCCAATGATGCAGAGGAAGTTAGCAAGCAATTCAGGCGAGATTGGTAAGAGGAATGGGAAGGTTTTCTTCTGCAACAGGTTTGTTTTGAGGAAAATATTCTAAATAGAAGATCTATTAGATTACAAAAGAGCTCTCCAGAGGCCCCCGAGGATGCTCTGTTTCTTGGTTTATTTACAACTTGACTGGACATAGCAGGAAAGGACTTTGGAAGCAATTCTGCAAAGGCCTTCGGGGAACAGAAGAAGGGAGTGATAGGTGTGTTGCCTTCATGCTTGTATCTCTGATTCTTTGAGAAGGAGAAAAAGTCCTATAGAAATATCATCAGCATGACTTCTGTTGGAACATGTCTTCTAGTCCTCCAGGATCCCATTGCCAGTGAAAAGTGGGAAAAGAAACAGGGATTTTCACAAAGGTCGTATGTTTTCATTCTTTCCAGCTCACAATCTCACAGAACTGGGTAGGACCTTGACAGTTCAACCAGTTCTTCACCTTGTTTTTAGGTAAGATTAGATTTAATTGCTCCGGACAGGTGATTAGATTATGTAAAATGTATTCCTGTGGCATATGTTTAATGCAGATTCTCATCCCCAGCAGCCACCTCCTTCTATCTGGTCGAAATTTTCTTACTGTAATACAGGGCCATTTCTTTACGATTTTAAAGGTCATGAGTCACTATCCCTTATGAATCCTGGCCACTCTCAGGTCAAATTATTCTTGTTTTGTTAAACTCCCCCCATAGATCTTCTTAGCTCACATTGTGGTATAGTAGAAAGCTCACTGGTCAGGAAAAAAAGAAAAAGAAAAAGTGCTATTTGCCTTATAACTAGAGTTTTAGGTATTTATTGGTTATCCATTACATGCCCTCAAGATTTACATTTATAGGTAGCTACTTAACCTGTATCCTCACTCTAAAAGATTCAACTGTTAGGTCTAGATGTTCCTTATTTCTGAAATGGCGGCTATCAACTAAAATGCTTACATTTATGTCTATCTGCTTAACAAGTCAGTGTAACTTGCTCATAATTTTTTATCTGTCTGTCTGTCTACTCTATATTTTTGCAAGGCTATAAATGTATTTTTCATGGTTATCCATGATGGCATTAAAATTTTTCTTTTTATCTATTTAATATGCTTTGTGAAGCAATAGCTGCATGTTGACATTTGATTGCACATACTTCAAGGCCTTTTATGAAGTTTTTCTTCCCCTTGAAGATGACCTGATGTTGGAGGAAATCGGATTGATAGGAGATGAAAAGTGTGATTTGCCCAGCTCTCATCACTAACCCCTTTCCCTCCCCACTCTGCTCTTTCCACACTCTTTTCCTCTACAATGGTCCTTGTACACTTTATGAGGCTTAAAATTCAGCTTGGGTAGAACCAGGTAATTTTGAAATAGATGCTTCTGGTTCAGGCCAAAAGATGCCTCTCCATGATGGGGATGTTGGTGGCTCCAAGTCTGGGGCTTTATTCCTACTGCACTGAAACACATTTGATGGCAGCTCTCCATCGCCTGTTGTTGGCCTCCTTCTACGGGTCAGCATCCACAGCCCTTTCAATATGAGAATGACTTTACCAGTCATTTTGGGAACAACTGATATTGCTACTTCATCCTATTGGTTTGGGGGATATAGGGGAGTATCCACTCCATTCCTACCATACCTCAAACTCTATAAATTTCAAGCATTTCAAAAGAAAGGATGATGATACAATGTATAATTGCATTCATCCTCCACAGTGCTGCCTCAATCCCATACATGTATAGAGTACAAAATACCCTTGATATCTGCAAGAATGCCAGCTCTATCTAAAAGAGTTTATCACACCTGAATGGCTAGAACTCTAGACTATTCCTTTTGGACAGACATTCACCTATCTAAAAGTGCAGATCTGGGCCAGCTGAGTCCCAAAGGTTTCATGATTTTCTGACTCCACATATCTACTGAATGAAGGCAACAAAGCCCCAATTACTCATAAACAGAGTCCAGCCAGCTGCTTTTGCTTGACTCAATGTTTTGTTTTTTTTTTCTGTTTTGTTTGATCCCACTCCAGAAAGTGGACACCATATTAATCGTATAAATACTGTATACACCAGTTGCAGAACCTTGGGGCTCATTTAAAAGGAAAGATTAAACACATAAATTATTACAATGAATTAAGCTGTCAAATTCCTTTACTCTCAGTACCCAGAGTATCTAAAAGACCCCAGTTCAAATCCAGGGACTATATGGAGAAGAATGGACCACCAGAAACACCCACATATCATGGGAATATTTCAGAAAATCATCTGGCATGTAGATCCATCTTCAAGGCCTCTCTGTACTACAGAAAACAGAATTTCCTAGCATGTATTCTACACTTTGTCAGTCTCTACCTTCTGCAGTCATCCATTTATCTCAGAATTCAGAGATGTGAGCTTTGATAGCTAGTTATGTGCCAAGCATGGATTTACCACTACCACTGCCCATGTACACAGCAAATTCAAAGGTAGTACTACATTGCTTGGCTCAGTGTATGAAAGATCTTTAATTCTGCAACCCAGAATTTATTTATTTTTTTTTTTTTAATTTTGAAAACTAGGCCATGGCATAGGTTAACAATGTTGTTGGTGCTAAAATGCAAGGTAACTGTAGAACACGCATTATAAGATTCTAGATTGCGTTGTGGAGAGAAATAGTAGGTTCAAGAAGAGAGGGGAAAGTATAGGCTAGAGTTATCCACTGCTTTTCAACAGTGGCCATCAGCTCCAGCAGTCCAGTGGTCATCTCAGTGTCCACAAAGGATGGTCTGTGACCCTAGGTCTGTCCTCTATAGTAGCACCCTCTCTTACTCTTCCAGAATCTAGATCCTATCCACTTTTCAGGCTTCTATGTGCATCTGGATTCCTCCAGGAAGGATCCCCAAAGAATGCCAGATTATGCCACCTTTCCTTTTTCTGAACAGAGAAGACTCTCGCTGCGCTATGTTGGAACTTAATCACACGCACCCTTGAATTTATTTATCATTTAGGTTGTAGGCTAATGTTGAAATTAATTCACAGTTCTGAAATCTATACCAGAAGATTTTAGTGAAGGCGAGAAGCCTAAGAAAATCTTGGGGGCAAATTTTATGAAAAAGGAGAGATGACTGAGGCTGGGGAAATACAATAAGGGGCAGTAAACTGAATTTAACTCAGCCGTTCCAGAAACATAAGCTTGTCAATCAAAAATTCCAATTTACAGCTTATTTGAAAGCTGGCTCAATTTAACTTTTAAAAATACTTTTCTAAAGTAAAATATGCTGAAAATGATTATCAGAATATAGTTGATGATTATGTTGATCTTCATTTTAAGTAGTAAAAAACAGACTCTGAAGCCAGCTGGCCAGAGTTTGTTTCTGAGCTCTGCCACTTAGGAGCTGTGTGACTTTGGCAATGTTCCTTAACTGTTCTGTGTTTCTCTTTCTTTATGCACAAAATACTAGTAATACCAATATCTACTTCATGGGGCATCATAAGGATCACATGATTAAATGGGATAATATATGTACAGTCCTCAGAATATTGCCCAGCATATAATACATTCAATATAAGTGTTTAATGTATTTTAAGCACTTGAATGATCTTGAAATATTAGTGTGAATTAGAAAAGCCTCAGGTAGAAAGTGGGCTGGAACACCTTATATCTAAATTCTAATTTGCATTTCTCTAGGTACATATTGTGCCCAAGGATGTATTCTACTATTTTTGTAGGATAGGGAGTTGAAATATAAAATCTGACCCTTTTCCCAGGATTGCAGAAATAGAGCTAGACATTTAAACATAGAGAATTTCATAATATAGTTAATAAAACAATGAAACATTATAACTTCCTGTTATCACTATCTACAAAATTGTAATTAATGTTTGTTAAAATCACAAAAGTGACAGGACCACTTCTATGCCAAATGAAATCTGATTGTTGAAGACTGCAATTAAATTCATTCTGATGTGATTTGGAGCAAGACCATAGTAATAATCTGTTTTGTCCTATGGCCATGTTTTCAGTTCTCTGTAGTTTGGACTTTTTAAAAAGGAAGTATAGACACCTTTTGATGTTGCAGAAAAAACAAAACTTTAAGAACTGATTACCACTTTGATGACCCCTCGAATGCCTCATTATCTCCATCCACAAAATGGAGAGAATCATTTGGCTATAGTTATGGTAACTCCAGAGCAGTGGTCACTTCCTAACTATCAGAAACTATATGTAAAACCACCATTAGTGACTTGTTATTTTTGTTATAACTTCCCTACTGTTTCCAAAAAATATGATTTAGAGATACTCATATACTCAGAGGTTGGTCAATATTTGTACAGAAAAGGTCATACAATCTAGAAGAGGAAGGCACTGTTGCTGTGTCACATGGTTATCATTGTCACATTTTCTCAACCACATCTATGGGCACACATTAAATTCTATATTTTTAAGGAGATAAGAGAACAGGTTATTTGAAACAGAGTTCTCTGAAAAAAATAAAATGTATAGATAACATGCATCTCAAGTCCTGTGTGTGTCAGCTCATATAAGAGAAGGGATGTCATGCAAATAATAATAATACATTATTAGTAGCAATCACTTATATGGGCCTGACTATGTGTCATCTATTCTTCCAAGTTCTTTCCATGTAGTAACTAATTGCACATTGGAAACGGCTTATGAAGTAGGCACTACTTTTATTCTTTTTTTTTTTTTCTTTTTTTAACAAATGTGAAAACTGAGGCACCAAAGAGTTAGAGAGTTGCTATGAGTCATTCAGAATTCAAATCTGGGCACTCTTGCTCCCAGACTTTGTGCTTTTAGACACAACTGCATTACGTTCTGTATGGAGGGGGGCTAAGTTTTAATTAGAAACTCAAATGAAATACTTCCTCATTTACTTAAAGAAGTGAATTGGTCTTGGGGTACAAAACAGATTCAGGGCTTGCCCTCAGGAAGTATAGGCTATACCAGGGACTCAAACACTTCATACATAGTCACTTGCCTATTTATTTCAAAGTGTGAAAAATGCTATGCAGAAAAGCATAAGGAATAAAATTAAGTTTTAGAAAGCAAAACATTTCAGAAAGCATAGTTGCTTACAGTCTGCTAAGTGTAAGCAACAAATACACCAAAGTATAAAGCTGATAAAGTCATAAAGGATAGGGACCTTGCCGATTTTGTCTCACTCTGTAACCCAAAGCCTTGCATCATACCTATCCTAGGGTAGGCACTCACAAAGCATCTACTGAGGAGGGGTCCTATGAAACAGCTAAAGACAGGCAAGCTGTAAGAGCAGACCTACTAGATTAATCACCTCTTCTCTCTTCTTCACTGTAAGAGCATGAACCTAAGGACCAAAGGTCCCCGTGCCATCCCAGCTTATCAGCATCTGCTATACCTGCAGATCCATGCCTGACCCAGACACAGGCTCTCTTTTGAGCCACTGTTTATATTATTAATGGGCACAACACTCAAAATCATCACCCGGTAACCCCTGTACGACTGCCATGTTCTGATTGAGAAATTCCACTATTGCCAAGCCTGAGAGCTAAATGCCATATTCTAACACTTGGTGATTTGGGGAAGGTAAATCTTCCAACAAGAGCTAATCTCCCCTTGTCCATATATTATTTATGTTCTTCAATACCCCAGACCTGTCCGGAAGTTTCCATGCGGCTTTATCACAAACATCCGCTGCAGCTGCTAGAACACTAACAACAGGATAGGTCTTAAGAGATGGGAGACATGCTCTCCTTGTTTGTGTTCCTTGCTGCATATAAAATTAGTTTGTGATATCTGCAGGAGTGAGGGCAAGAATTCCTTTCATGGTGAGAGATGCTTTTGACACACAGTACTGAGATGCTGGAAAAAAGTTCTCTAGACTTACTAAGTCAACTTTCTTGAGAGGAAAATTTACAACTATGTTGGCAAGTATCATTGCCTGGAAAAACTTTCCTCCCATCCTCTTCCTTCCCCACTGCTTCCCTTCTTCCTTCTCTCTTCCTTTTCTCTTCCTTTCCTTTCCTTTCCTTTTCCCTCTCAAGAACTATGATTCTCTTTTGATTTTTCTGATATGGAATTGCTAGAGTTTTAGGCATTGATTTTGGGTGACCATTGCATGATCTGGCTTTGTAAATATATTGGGCAAACTACTCAACCTTCCAGTGAAATTTAAAATGTCCTTACTATATCAAAGTCCCCCACCTCCACTTGGCTCTAATGAGTAACTATTCACCTTAGGAACCCATGTGTCTTGCTTAGAGTTAGGGCTATTTTATTTGTCTCTTTATTTCTACTGAAATATTTTGGCTCGAAATATACTTCTTGACACTCGAGTCAAATTAGTCTCCTGTCTACCTCTAAGCATTGTGGGCTCTATTCCTGGTAGAAATGCCCCAACCCCTTTTTTTCTAGTGTGACCACCATCCATTCTCTAAGAAATGCTGGCCACAGGCAAGACTAGAAAGTTGGTATTCTCCCCTTATCCATGTCATTTTGTGTCCCTATGGTATTCCATCCCCTCTGGATGCTCAGTGCCAACATACTATTCTCCCTTAGCATCTCTTCTTCTATGAAGAAAAGATCTAATATCAATAATTACACTTCATTGTCAATATAAATTAATGTTTTCCTACTCCAAGGGATATCCTCAGGCTAATGATAGACTTTTTCCCCATAGGTTATAAAAGAAAGAAAAAAAAAAAGAAGAGGAGAAATTACATTAATTTGACAGAGCATCAGCTATTTGTCAAAAACTATGTTATAAATCTTACATACGCTATTTGTTTTTACATCTCTCTATATTATTATTAGAACTATCTGCAGATGAAAATAAGCTTTTGTTCTTTGTTTAAAGTTTCAGAGCAGAGCCAGAATTTGAACCCAGTCTAGGTCCATATGCCTTTAAAATCTCACCGTGGAGTATGGTAGTCCACATCAGGGCAATGCTCTCTCATATTGCAGTTGCAGGTCAAGTGCCACCTAGTTTTCTAGAACCTTCTCTATTACATGGTTTCTTTCTTCATTGGAATTCTCATAGCAGTAAGAGTCTGTGCCATAAAAATGATAACTTCACTGAATACTGCCATTATGTCATAGTAATGGTTTTATTTGTATGTATCAACATTATAATGAGACTGTAGGCAATTTCAGACAAAAAACTACATGCCTTGTCTTTAAAAATATACTTTTAGACCATGAACTAGAGAGTCACACACAGCAAATATTTAGTGAATCCTTGACCTTCTGAGGATTGGTGAGATATGACAGGATGAGACTGGATTTCTAAAGGTGACTGGGGAGAAGAAGAAGGAAGAGAAACAGTTCCCATGATGTATTTCTTATCCAGGGAAGTTTTGGGAAGTTCCTAACCAACATTCCCTTTACCTTATAAGTATTATATTAAAGCAGCTACTTGTTACTTTCTAACTACCATCTTTGTGAATGGTACTTCCCAGAACCGTGCAGTGTTAGGGGTAGCTCTGTCTAGCCCCAGTCCTCCCTGGTGATGGTTAAGGTTTATGGAGATAAGCCTAGTACTTGTGAGAAGATAACAAACAGTGGAAATCTGCAGGTCCCCCATCCGTTGTGGCTTCACCATAGTCTTCCTTTCATTCGGCTGGCACTAACACTGTCTCACCGATGTCCTGACTGAAGATTATTTTCACATAGGATAGTTTGGGCTATTCATAGCAGCAAAACACGATGAACAGAAAACAGTGTTGGGATTATCATAAAACTCTTTCACTTTGTGGGAGGATTAATACTGGCATGTGGCTTGTTGGTTTACACTTTAGAGCCCCCAGGTGATATTATTGATGAATCTCAACTCTTCTTTCTTCTGAGCCTTTTCCATCATATATTCAAGGCAGCCACTTTCAATTATTCATGACTGAGGTAACTTTTCAAGTTACAAAGATATTCTCTGAAGGAAGTGCTGACCACAGAAGACACAGGGTATAAAGGCTCATAATATCTCTTATCACCAGGGCACTATCCTTGTGATGGCTCAGTATCTAGGGAAGAACTTGTTGAAATGCCACCTCCGTATCAACAAGGACTTCCACAATTCCCTTGACAGAGAAGATCTCACGTGGGCAGCTACATACTCTGGCCTAAAAGTGACACACATCAATTCTACCCATAATCCACTGACTAGAGCTAGCCACTCAGCTCCATGCAAACAATGTGGAGTCATCTCAGAAATGAGTCCTCTTGTGTTTAGAAGAAGAGTAGACCAAATATGGGTAAGCACTAAGCTTCTGTTCCATCCATAGAGCTTTCTATGTCTCCTTAAATGATAATAATAATAGAGTTATTTGTGAATACGTCCCCTACCAATAGGAAGGCAGGACCTTTTAGTTGCACTTAGATGAATCTCAAGGGGGCATATCCAAGATTATTACGAAGACCCCATTTTTTCTCTCACCTGACCAGATACACAGTAACATCTGTAGAGATGGCAGATTCTGTTTCTAAACTCCATTCTTACACCTGTTACCTGGATATGTTCATGGGTTTAGAAACTGAAGGAAATATGATTAATGCATGGTCTTACAGGGATTCTCAGAGACATTTTGTTAATTGGAGAGCTTCCATATAGTCTCTCCTATGAAAGTAAGAATATACTTTTTCTTGTGTTTTGCCTCAATTATGAATTGTGAAAGAGCTTAGCTCTTTATGATATGGTGGACAAACAGCCTTTCCTGAGACAGAATCCCAAATATTCCCAGAAATAACCTAGAAAATGGGAAAGGTACCATAAATAGCAACTTGAGAGACAACATTTCTAACTCTGGACTGTTTTCCTATACGAAGTGAACTGAGAAGCAGTTTTCCTCTGACTGGTCTAGAAGTTACGCATCCAGCTAGGTTATTTTTGGAACCCGCTACGCTGAGAGCATTTCTGGCAAAGTAGGTTTCTGAATACGACAAAACAATGGGACAATATTTAGCCCAGATACTCCAGACAGAATTTCTGATGGAAGCTTCCTTGTCCTTGTACCATCTTCAACAGAACTCCAGATAAGCGGATGTGGTTTTCAAAGCACACAATGTTTGAGATTTGCATTGGATTTGGGCCATTAGACCAAAGTTATAACCACTTGTCCTAAACCTCTCTCCAATTAACTGAACTATGAATCCTAAAGTCAATTTTGCATTTTGAGAGAAATCTTCAAGCGAAATGTCAACAGGGTATAAACAGCAAGTATTTACTCAATAAGGATTCTCCAAGATGCTCTAGAAGCAGTAAATACAGAGTTTGAGATGTAGTCTTAGACTCTTCATTTAATACTAATACATGTGTCTTCAATTACTTACACTTTATTGCATCTCATAGGAAACAGTGGGTATGGTCTCTGGAATGCAAGTAAGATTCCTTGTGTCTACACAATTGGATTTTAAACATTTTGAGATCATAGCTTCTTTATTTTTTTTAACACATCTATTTATTTATTTGAGAGAGAAAGAGAGCATCAGAGCACGAGAGGGGGAAGGGCAGAAGGAGAGAAACCTCAAGCAGACTCCCCACTGAGCCCAGAGCCCGACATGGGACTTGATCCCATGACCTGTGAGATCATGACCTGAACCAAAACCAGAGCCACACAGGCTCCCCAAGATCATAGCTTCTTTGAAGAACTGTTAAGATCTTTTTGGATCTTATGGGTCTTATGAGAAAATGTTATGGATCTCCTACCTAGAAATGTGCAGACAATTTGAATACATTTTTGAGAGGTTTATAAGCCATCTGAAGCACCACTGAGGTCCATGGAACTAAGATTAGAGACATTAACATCCACCAACAGCCAGTTCTAACAATCAGTATGTAGCTGCTCATGTGAGATCTTCTCTGTCAAGGGAATTGTGGAAGTCCTTGTTGATATGGGGGTGGCATTTCAACAAATTCTTTCCTAGATACTGAGCCATCACGAGGATAGTGTCCTGAAGAGTGGCCCAGACCCACAACAGACTTCTCATGAATGAGGAATAAATTGTGTTTAGCAACTGATTTTTTTTCGTCTGCAGCATAAGCCTGCTCTAACTAAAACAATGAAAGAGGTGTTATGAGGTGTTGTTTTTGCAAAAAGATTTTGATAGTGGATAGAGGTAGGAAAAAATTTTAACAGAAAAAAAAAAGCACAGGCAAAATCATAAAAGTGGAAAAGTGTCATTTTCATTGGGGATGAAATGAACAATTACATTTGGCAAGAATACAGTAAGAAGTAGATAATAAGCCAGAAGACATAGATTAGAATGTTAACACTGGATTCATACTTAATCCTGTTGGCAACAGATAATCATCTATTGTAGTGAGGAACATATTAAGGGGAGGAATTAAAGTGAGAAGAGGTTGGGAGAAAAAAAAAAGTGATTTTTAAATGAGTTTAGGTAAGAATAATAACATCTATAGAAGATTAGAGATAAAAGAAAAATAAAATAGGAAATACATTTATAGAAAAAATACTGAGGGCCACCTGGGTGGCTCAGTCGGTTAAGCATCCACCTTCAGCTCAGGTCATGATCTCAGGGTCCTGGGATTGAGCCCCGCATCAGGCACCCTGCTCAGTGGGGAGTCTGCTTCTCTCTCCCTCTGACCCTCCCCCTGCTCGTGTTCTTGATCTCTCTCCCTCAAATGAATAAATAAAAAATCTTAAAAAAAATACTGAAAAGCACAACAATTTACTTGATTTGACAACAGACTGTTGGGGTGAAGGAGAAGGGGTGACTCAAGAAGCTACAGTGAAGGCCGCTACAACACAGAGGTGTTATTAGTTAAACAGACTGCTCCTGTGTACACACCTAACACCTTGTCTACGGGATACTCTCCTCTAAGTTACAAGCAAGTAACTGATTTTGGAGAACAGCCTATTTCTAAGATGAGGCTCTCATCAGAGATGTCCTCGCTGGAGAAGATGAATTTACTATGTCCCTAAGTCCTCACTTTGCCTCAGCCTGTCCTCTCAACGTTTATCCATATTCGGGATAATCTCAGGAAAGCCCATAACAACGCATGTGATTCATGTCAGTTTGTCAGGCTAACATATACGCCTGGAGACCTGACATCTGGTTTCCACACAGGCTTTCCCCAGGTTCATATGTGCATGGGATAAACACTCAGATCTTCTGTGATTCACAAATGCTAAGGGAAACAAGGAAAAGGAGACTGATGAAAAATAAAGAGTAAAAGTGCCTCTTCAGCCATAACGTGGCTAACGTTTAAGAGAATATAGGAGACAAACAAGAATTAATGGTTAAGAACATAGAATTTGGAGGTTGGCATGTCTGATTTTAAATCACTGAAGCGCCACTCTAAGTCTCTGTAAACTCAGTTTTCATCTCAGAAAAAATAATCCTTGTAGGGCTGTTATGTAAGTAAACGAGATGTTGTTCACAAAGTCCTTCGCATAGTGTATTTTCAAAGTAGCCATCAGAGCGATTCTGTTATATGTAAGTCAGATCACATTACTCACCCGTTCAAAACAACCCATTTGCCTGGCAATGTCCTGTGAGTCCCAACATGACCTGGGCCCCTGGTACCCTTTGGTACCTCAGACCACAGACCACTCTTACCCCTACTTGCAGGTAGGTAATCGGAGTGGTCTGAAACCTTGGGCAAAGTGCTCACCTTCCCTGTTTGCTCATCTGTAAAATGGGGATAATAATAATACTTCTCTTGGGTTGTTCCCAGGACTAAGTGAGTTAATCCACATAAAGAGTGGGAACAATGTTTGGCGTATGGTAAGAGCTGGATAAGAATCGATTGTTACTACTATCTGATAAATACTTTCTTTTTTTTTTTAAAGATTTTATTTATTTGAGAGAGAGAATGAGAGAGAGAGAGAGCACATGAGAGGGGGGAGGGTCAGAGGGAGAAGCAGACTCCCTGCCGAGCAGGGAGCCCGATGCGGGACTCGATCCGGGGACCCCAGGATCATGACCTGAGCCGAAGGCAGTCGCTTAACCGACTGAGCCACCCAGGCGCCCTGATAAATACTTTCACAGTGAGAAAACTCTAAGTGGAAAAAGTCAGAAGGAACTGAAAATATCACAATTGCATTCAATTTCTA
This sequence comes from Callorhinus ursinus, assembly GCF_003265705.2. Classification (NCBI taxonomy): domain Eukaryota; kingdom Metazoa; phylum Chordata; class Mammalia; order Carnivora; family Otariidae; genus Callorhinus; species Callorhinus ursinus. The sequence goes on from NW_027397073.1 coordinate 34,009,939, forward strand.
TCATCTTCATTCTGGCAATTATCTGCCTTGTACTCTTCAACAGTTATTTCTTTTTACCTAGATTTGAATCCTGGAATGCATGTTTATCTTTTTTTTTTTTAACCTGTTTATGTACTTCAGGACCAAGGCTGCACTCTCATAAAGTACATGCTCAGAAGATGTGTGGTGAATCAGACTGTGGCTGGGGAGATGCTAGATATACGTGACTTAAGGTCAATAGAACAAAGCTTGAATACAAAATAGTATGCTCATCTCATTTGGGCATTACCTTTCTGTTATAATGATTGGAAGATCATTCGCTTGAAAAGTATTAAGTATCTAGCATGTGCTGGGCATTCGTTCATAACAATGAACAATGCATATCAAAATCTCTGCCTTCATAGTGCTTATAGTCTAGTAAGGGAAGATATACAACAAAATAAGTAAATTAGAGGTGTGCCAAAAAGTGAAAACTGTATGAGAGAAAATAAAGAAGAAGAGGTGTGGAGGGTCTTAGGGGAGGTGAGCTTAGGCAGGATGGGAAAAGAGGGCCTCCCTGCAGAGGTGGCAATGAGCAGTCTTGCAAGGAGCCTAGGGAAAAGGCAATGTAGGGCGAGAGAAGAGAAAGTAAGCAGGCCTGAGGGAAAGAGCTTGGTATGTTCAGAGGTTAGCAAGTAATCCGAGTGGCTGAAACCTCGGGTTCCTTTTACAGATGAGCACAGCTAGTAATTGCTAGAGCTAGGCTACAATCCCAGGCAGCCTGACTGGACAGACTGTGGTCTTAATTACACTGTGTTAGGCATATGATAAAATACTCCTCATATGTGAGTCACATGAGGCATAAGTTAATATTTCTCAGTTGAATCCTAAGTATATGTTTTGCCCTCCCTCTACTGTCATCACGAGTGAATGTGACAGTTTGAATTTAAAGTGATATGAAATAAAAGGAACAGAGAGATAGAATTATGAGAATTATAGGAGAAGCCCTGGTTTAGGGGTCAGGCGCTTACCTCCTGGGGATGCCGCTAAGTAGCTGTATAACCTTGGTCTAATACTTTACCATGTGGAGGCCTCAGTTTTCTCATTATATAAATATGTTGCTATTGGAAGCAATGATCTTATGGTCTCCTACAGAATACAATCTGATTCCGTGATACCACCAGGAAAGCCCCGTGTTGTTCGGCAGCCAGCAGCATTAATTTGAGAGCAATAGGGAATATGGTTAAGTCATCCATATTTCACTTTGAACTCAGATCAACCTCTCTGGGGGAATTTAAGAACTGGGTATATATGGGAACAAATATGATCAAACATAAGAGCTTTGGAATTATACCCTATTGGAGAAATGTCAGGAGACTAAGAACAGCCAGAACAAAGACAGCAAGAAAATGAACCCTGCACTGATTCCTTGTCAACTGGAGATATCCAATCATCCTCAGGAAAAAACGCTTCAAATGCATAATAATTTTAATGAGCTCCGACTGCACCCTCTCCTCCCCACCATTACTCAGTTTCCATTGGCTCAGGAATCAACATTATCACCTTTAAGAACAATGAGGCATCAAGTCACTCTCATTTAAAAAAAAATGTAATTCTTAATGGATATTTTAAGAGTCAACGTAAAGTCAAATGTAGTGAACAGAAGGGTCTTATCATGATAACATTTGTCACCAGCTTGAGAGAAAACAGCACTGGAGCCTCTGATAGCTGGGAAGAAAATGGTTGCTGGTGTGGCAGCAGCTACAGTCTGTGTTCAGAATAACTGCACTTGGGAGAAATTTGGGAACAGGGCCTGAAGGGGCAGTAAAGGGCCAGATCAGCTCCCGTGTCTGAGGTGCTTATCAGTGAGCTTGAGGAGGGCTGTGGATGCGTGTGAATAGAAAATACTCAGCAGGATGTTCCTGGTGCAGGCGTCGGAAAGAGGGCAGTGGATTTAGCTGAGTACGAAAAGTAGAATCGCAAACTAAAGCTTGTCACTGTGAGCACATCAGATTCTCAAGGCTTCGAGGTGTATACCCTTTCAGAATTTTTTTCTTTTGATTGAGACTGCAGGTCTAACCACAAGAGAACATAGGGAAGAGGAATGTTGTGGTTTTTCTCATGTCTTTAAAAAAGATCTGGAACTGTGATAAAGGTGCATTTCTATAGTCAAACAGGATTTAATATAATACACTAATCATTAGTATGCAAAGAGAATTATATAATATTAATACAATGACTTTATAATATAAGAAGATGGTGATTCTGTTTCCCCACCCATCAAACGTGAGCAGATAGTCAGGCAGACTAAACTAGAATAACATCAGTCAGCATGTATGCATGTTTCCCAAGAAGTCTCCATGTCATGTCTTGGATTTAGGGAACTCCTGCTATGGTACTTGGCCAGGTGCATGTGCCCTCCCTTCCAGGATTTACCCCAGTGGTAGCTCCTCTCTTACCCCACCTCACCCTTCATAAGTCATGTATGAGGACTCACAGATACTGTTGTTGAATAAATTAATTAGACAATGCTGTAGAATGACATTCAGCACCTACCAGAAAGAAGGAATCTCCCTTCCTAGGCTGACAGTAAAGATCACCTGAGTGTTGCTGACTTCTCTATTCCCAGTGCCCAAAACAAGTGATTATTCAGTAATTGATCATTTGTTCAGTGAATGAATCAGAGAATAATTGTATCAAATTCTTCACTCCAAAAAAACCCCAAAACAACTGATACAGATATTTTCTTCTATTAGTGTTGCATGTCTGTTCCATTAAACTTGAATGTTGTTATGACTGGTCTCCTTTCTAACCACCTCCCCCCCATTCTGACTCCATTCCCCTACAAACCAGCCCTCTGCCTTCCATCACTTCACTTCTATTGTCTAGTGAGATAGTGGAGGGAATAAGAAAATAAAACAAAACAAAACCCTCATCCCTAAAACATTCATATTTAATATTATTCAAGCCAAGCTGAAGTAGAATAAACTCAGAAAAACAAGGAAGTCATTATCAAGAAAATGAGAAGTTACGCGTGATTTTTTTTTCTTCCTGTTATTTCCACATGGTTATTGGCACCTCCATTTTATAGTGGTTTTAAGATTATTGTAGTGGAAACCTGGCTACAAAAGTACAGATTTGCTTTCCATCATTGCAACATGGACTTCATCATGTGAAGATGCAATTTGTATTTTAAAATACATATTAAATTCTATTCCAGTCCCCAAAACTATGCTTCCCAGCTTCTCTCCATCCTGCCACATACAGATCCTCACTGCTTGAAGCAAACCTGATGTACAGAAATCAGAATTCTCTTAAACTCCAAGGTGATTCTTTCCTTTACAAGAGTATTCACCAAAATGTTCCTAAAAAATAGCTGCTTTCTCTTCTGCATTTAAATGATAATGTGACATACAAAAATTCAGTCCACAAAGAAAGTTGAAGGAGTTCAACTATGCTTTTAAATGACACAAGATCAATAACTTAAATCTGAATAGGGATTTAGATTTTTTTTAAAGTCTTATCATCAATCAACACCATCCAATTAAAGATTGCCTTCTGAAGATAAAAGAGGGGGCCAGGGTTAAAAATTTAAAGATAGTAAAAGACACAGGCCGTGCTTTCAAGAAGCTTATGTTCTAATTACAGAGAAAGCGAGGTAAATATTTAGAACACAGTGTGGTTGGTATGTCCTGTGTTGAGAACAAGACAGACGGCCCATAATGGAGTTGTTTATTTAAGCCTCACGTCACCAAACCCAAACTTAACTATAGTTCCGGCTCTTTCAGAAATGGAATTTTCAACCAGTCTTCTGGAATCAAATGATCAGCACTAGTTAGGTAATCTGCCTGATAGACCCCTGCCATCCCCTAAAGGAAAGTAACTTTGCAATAACCAACACGTGATTTTTTGTGTGTGTGCCTGGTCTAAGTTCCTTGCTCCTCCTCCCTTCTGGCTATAAAAATCTTTCATTTTGTAAAGCTCCTTGGAGCTCCCTTCTATCTGCTACCTGATTCAAATCGATTTTTGCTTAAATAAACTCTTAAAATTTTAATATGCCTTAGTTTATCTTTTAATACTTATCATAAAGGCACAGAGCAATACAGAGGAAACACAAAGGAAGTTACCTGTGGGCAGCAAGAGAAAGCTGAATGGTGGAAAGGACAGCCTTCTGGATGATACAAGCAGTGAAATTTCCTCACCTCCATTGCCTCCACAGCTTCTTCCCCATCATGCAGTTTGGGTGCCTATTACATGGCCTTGTTCTGAAGCTGTAGTATAAGTTAGGTTCTAATTAACTTCATATGCAACATAGGATCTGAAAGTATCTGGTCTACCACCATCTCTACATCGTCTTAGAGTAATAAACAACTTGGTTTTCTGAAGTGATGCATCATATTGATCTTCTCAACAGTTATGTGAATCACTTAAGTTCCCTTCTTGGCCTCTAACAGAGCTTTAAAACACCACTTGTTAACGGCCGATAGTAGCCAGCAAGAACAAACCTAGCTGAATCCTCCAGCTCAAATGCAAGTTTAAGAAAAGTCCATGAATATGATCTACTTATGAACCAGCATGGCAAAGTAGTTAACTGGTGCTTAGGAGAATGGGCTTTGAAGTCTCACAGACCTGTATCTCTCTCTCTCATTTCCTAGCAGTACAACTTCGGGCAAGTTGCTCTACCATTATCCTCAGTTTCTTCAACTATGAAATATACAGTATCTCTCATAATTTTGTGAGAATGAAATTAGATCACTACATAAAGCTTTTAGCACAGTACCTGATACCAATAAAGTAGCCTAGGGAATGATTATTATAATTCTTTAAATTATTTAGTCTAAAATGTGCACTATCTAAGCTTGTCTATTTTGAGAACACAACTCACCCTAAAGAGTACTACTTGAGGGGCACCTGGGTGGCTCAGTTGGTTAAATGTCCGACTCTTGATTTCTGCTCAGGTCATGATCTCAGGATCATGAGATCGAGCCCTGAGCTGGGTGCCATGCTGAGCGTGGAGCCTGCTTAAGATTCTCTCACTCCTTCTCCCTCTGCCCCTACCCCCAGCTCGTTCTCCCTCTCCCTCTCTCTCTCTCAAAAAAAAAAAAAAAAAAAAAAAAAAAAAAGAATAGTATCTGAGAAAATCTTGGGTAGAAAAAGAACCAAGATTCTTTAAAGGCATCGGGACTATTCATTTCCAAATCCCACATAACTGGAATTAGTTGTCACTGTCTCCAGCATCTTCACATACTTTTTCCCCCCTTCTCTTGATGAATCCTTCTTCTCCCTCCAAGACATTATGCCTGCTTGTACTTTCCCCTCCATGAAAAATCATCTTGTATCCTTTGTGCTACCATTCTCTGTTTATAACCCCCATTTACAATCCCCTTATCTGTCCTCTAGGACTCTGGGGTCTGGTCTCTAAAGATTAAATCCTGGGAACTGTTTTTTCTTCAATAATCATTTTTATGCCATTTTCCCTCTGGCTTCTAGTTGGGTTTGGCCAGTAGGAGGCACCAGCAAGAAATACAAGGAAAAAAGGAGGACTCCAGGTGCCTCTTCCTCTGCTCCCTCCCTGTTTTGTCATCAGGGTCTGACAGGGGCTGTCGCTCTCTCTGCAGACCCTGCCCAGCGGCTCTCCTCCTTCCCCTTCAGCCTGAAAAATGGTGGTGGCTTCTTGCTCTTATTAGTCCCCAGTGGCCTCAACACCCTTTGCTGATTTCCTTAATCCTCTTCAGTAAATAATTTTCCTTGGACTCCCATGCCTGTTGTTTTCTGCAGGGAAGCTGGCTAACTGTCTTTCACTTTCATTCATTCTGTTTGCCCATTCATCTATTCATTTAACCATCTATTCAAATTAACACATACTAGTCACTATGCTGGGACACTGAGGTGCAAATAAGAAAGTGAACTGAAAGGACTGTAAACGTGGCCAAGTCTGCACCACACTCTGGAACTACAGAATACCCAAAGGGACGACCAGCCCTCCTGTCCGCATGAGGGTTTCTGGATCAGCTGCCTTGGTGGAGTGATAAGGCAGTATGCAGACAGACTGTAGAGAATGCAATTAGAGGCGAGATCTACATATTCTACCCTCTTCCCCCCAACACACACACACACACTAAATCTAATGGAAGGGTTCCTGGAAAAGGCAGAGAACTTTTCCTGAGCTAAGTATACCATTTCCATGATCCAAAAATTTTGTCACATTTAAGATAGAAGATATTTATTTGTCACCTTTAAGACAGTTGTCAGATATCCATTAGCTGCAATGGAACCAAAACAGAATTTTCAAAGTAGGTGGTGATAATGACGAAGATGGCCTAGAATGAGCAATAACCAGAAGTCACATATGCACTAAGGAAAAGCAATGGCATCCGAACTACAGACACTGCACCAAATCATAGAATCTAAGTCCCAAAGAGAATCGTCTTACCGAAGGTCACAAGTATGATTAGAATGAACCCACTTCTCATGACACCCTGTCCCTATATTTTTAGGACTGATGATTACGAACACAGTTATTTTTTTAACAAAAATCAGAGCCATAAGTAAGGCATGATAGAATTTCAGGAAACCAACTACATCTGGAGTAACTACTTTGGAAACTTAAGGCTTTGCTGGGCCCTCAAAATCACTGTACAGGCCGTCATTTTCTCCACCTACGCATACGGCCAGCCCTGCTTCTGGTCCTGCTGACTGGGAAGGGCTCAGCTGTGATTTGTACACACTTTTCTTCATATCTCAATGCCCTCAGGTAAGGGTGGATTAACTTGCCCTTGGCATTCTTGGTGTGAGGCATCATCTGTCATGCCGTATGTCTTTTTAAAATTTTCTTGGCTTGAACCTTTCCATTTTGTTATCACTAGTAAGATTGCAGGCAGTTCCAACTGTGAGCCATTTGAGTTCTCAGGTACGTGTTTGAGGGGATGAAGACCTGTGCCAGGAATATAGGTTAATGCCAGTGCCAAACACAAATCCTCCTCTATCAGATTCTGGAGAAATCCTGGAAATGACTGTAAGAATAACTCGTAGTGGTCACATGGTGTTCTTTTTCAGTGAAGAGATGCAATGTGTCTATCTACACTGTTCTTAGAGAAAGGTGTTTTGTCTGAACTGAATTTTTGTTAGACGCAGCAGTTGGTGAGTAAAATCCAATCCTTAACCTGGTCAGCCCCCATTTGTACTGGATGCTGTGGCAGTTGACCAGGTGCCCACAGTCAGGACTGAAGCATTAATTTCCCCAGGTCCTAAGTGCTGGGAGTGTTGGTGTGGACAGCTCTCAGCCCAGTCTGTCCTTTTCCATAATTAGCTTTTGGCTGAAGAGAGCAGCTTTGTCCAAGACCATACTGCCTTCCTAGGGGACCATTCTCCTTTACTATCTGGAGTTAAGAGTAAAACACTAAAGGGATAAAACCCAGGCACCTTTGTCCTAATATGAAGATAACTCTTCAGGGGCCAATGCCAGACCGCATAGAATCTGCTTAGTCCTCTGTTGCTACTGCACTGCAGCCCGACTTCTCCTTCTGCCCGACCCTGCATCCTTCAGACCGTGCATCCTTCATTCATCCCTCCAAGTGTCGCTCCTGAGAGCACTCTCCAGTGGACTTCAACTGTGTCAATCTCTGTCTCAGAGTGAGTTTCCCAAGGAACCTAACCGGAAGCACCCATCATTCCAGACACTCCTAACAAGCTAGGACATATTCTGCATCATATTTGCAAAACATTTTTTCTGTCCTTTGTTTCACTGGAACCTTAATACCATCTCCAGAATCAGAGAGAACCGGATTTTCATGACTTTGTGCTGGCCCCATACCCAATTCATTAGCTATTCAACTTGCCAGTGTTCCAAACTTTTCTGGATGAAATAAGCAGATCCCTTGTAATTCTACTATTCTATCCTTCTGCACTGCCACCTACTCCACCATTTGTATTTAGCTTTCTGCTCTGAAGAGCTCCTAAAGTATTGCTCTGGATTGTATCTTCTTTGCCCTCTCACTTCATTAATAATGACAATAATGACAATAAGAATGGAAAATATTTTTAAATATATATGATACAATTATACTTGACAGATATTCCAAATTATTCCTCAATAAAATAAAAAAAGAACGGAAAATAGTTAACTGATTATTTAGATGAGATAAATGAGGTTCTAGAAGACTGAACCTGATTCTCCCACATGCAGTACCTGGGAGATGAAAAATGTCATAGGACAGGGACAATATCATTGGTATTGCTGTGCCATTCATAAGGAGAATAGGGAAAGGTCTCTGTGTGCCTGTGCCAGGACTTACATGCATTATTTTCCCAGCCCTTAGGAGCCCAGGGAAGAAGAGAGATGCCAGGAATGGACAAATAAATTAGTGAGTGAACAAATGAAGTGTTACAAAGCGTTCTAGCCTATTATCCTAATGGAGGACTCCTTTACCCCCCGCCCTTAAGAAACAGGTAAATGAGGAAGAGGTCTTCTTTCCTAAAATAATACGTGATCTTTTTTTCCTATAAAATTCCCCATATGAAAGGTTTCCATTAGGAACCCAAAGTGAAAAATTAGGAAAATTCAGTAAACTGTTCAAGGTCACCTGGCAGAGAGATACCCAGGCACCAGCTCCTAATCAGACCTGGACTTGCTTCTTTGGATGCTCTGTGTAGACAACCTGGACTCTTCAGTATGCAGGGAATATGTTCTGCAGAAGGTGGGTAAACTGAATTCTCATTTTAATTTAGATAACCTTTTGATAAATATTTGTTTCTACTAACTCTTTAAAGACTGTCTTATAAGGCTGATTTATGTTCTCTTTCGCTTCCCTACCTCTCTCCGTATCCAGTGTTTTATTCATTTATCAGAATCGTCGTCAAAATAATGCAGATTATTATTTTTAACTAAAAAAAATTTTTAAAAATAACTATAGATATCTTTTTGTTTATTTTTAAATTTCATTAAAACATTTTATGTAGGCAGGAGATTAAAATGGGCCAAAAATCAAAGATACAAAATAAAAGAAAGTGAATAGTCTCCATGTGAACTCATGTGCCAAAAACACTAGTTCCCTCCACCACAAAAACCTATGATCTCAGGTTCTTGAGCATCCTTCCAGGGACAGGTTATGCAAATTTAAGGTAGTTATATATATATATATAAATGTATAAATAAATATCTCCTATTTACTATCTTGTTATATAGAGATAGCTGACTATAATATTTTTCACATACTTCTGTACCTTCCTTTCCTCAATTAAGAAGGCATTTTAGAGATTATTTCCATCAGTACAGAGACCTTTTTTTATTTTTACCTTTTTTTTTAGTGCTATATTCTATTTCCTTGTATAGGTCTATCATGATTATTTGTTTTCTCTTTGATGCACATTAAAACTATTACAAACTTTTGCTATTAGAGGCAAACTGCTATTAATAACAAGTACCCACAGGATATAGCCCCAGCAATGGAATTGCTACCTCAAAGAGTAAGTATATTTGTAATTTTGGTAGTTTAATGCCAAATTTCTCTTCATACAGGTTGCAGCAATTTATGCTTACAAGCAGTGAGGATTCCCCCACACCTTCACCAGTGCAACATGTCCTGACTTCTTTTTTTCTTTTCTCTTTTTTTGTTACATTATTGCTCATCGAATAGACTGAGCATGGTATCTCAAAGCTGTTATAGTTACATTTCTCTATTATGAGCTATGTTTATCTTTATTTGATACATTAAAAGCCACTTACATTTATTTTCATAGAATATGAAATATGTCCATTAGAATAGAATATGTCCATTTTTCTATTGGTCTTTCACTTATTGATTGAGAATGTTTTTCATAATAGGGAAATTAGCCTTTTGTAATTTGAGTACTGTGTGTTGTGTTTTTTCTCATCTGATTTTGCCTATGGTGTTTTTCATCACAACACCTTTTTTTTCCTACTTTTCCTATCTTCAACTTTATTGGTGCTTTGGGGGCTTTAGGGTTTTATATCAAGTTAAGAATTTCTCTGTAGTTAAAAAGCATTCATCCATGCTTTCTTCTTCTAACTTTTATTTAAAATAGTTGTGCCTTTCGGAAGGAACTATCTCATTCATAAGTATTCTGATTCATTTGCTAATTATTTCAAAGAATCTGCATGGACTGGATTCAGGCCAAACACCTCTTGGAAGACATTTTTAAAATTCAATAAAAACACATTTACAGAGATGAAAGGTTAAGTGATTTCAAGAAAAAAGTTTATATGGCTAGTAGGGCACAGAACAAAATTTATAAGATCCTTAAACAAAAGAGAAAACCCCAACTTGGGTGGTTAGATTCCAAAACATCTCAAGTAGAGAAAGCACTAGTGATAGGAAGAAAAATATAAGGCTGTCCGAATTTACTATACCTCACAGGAATTTGAATTAGTCCCTGTGAAGAGGTGGCATAAACTGAAAATTTTAAGACTCAAAAAGCTCCAAAATGAAGACTTCATGTACAGCTGATCTGAGGTGTTTTTGAGTTGTCTCATTCAGCAAATCTGGTGTCTGGGAACAAAGAGACAAACATATTTTCTGATTTCCTTCTCTGGACATAGTGCCTCAAGGTGGAGAAGCTATGAAATCAAACAAGAAGTATATTCACATTTCTTCCTTTTTAAGAGGTAAAAGAACCAGAACCTACTATCCCAGTAATTTCCCAATAATGATATTAATGTATTTTTCTTTTTAACAGCAGTGAATTGGGAAGAAACTTTAGATACCAGTTGTTGTGGGTTTTATTACTATCAGTGGATAATAGCTAATTTATTGAAGGTTTTTATTGAAGCTATTTATTGAAGGTTTATTATGTGCCAAGCTCCATGCAAAATGTTCTACATGCTTCATGTACCATCACAGAGGTTTTAAGAGCAACAAGAAAGGTTTGGAGTATTACTGCATCCCATTTTATTTTATTTTATTTTTAATTTTAAGTATGTTTATTGTTAGTATCTGGCTGGTAACAGAATATTATATATTATATCCCTATTTTTGTGAAAAAAATATTTATATGTATACAATATATGAGGAAAAAATACCAGAATGGTGGAATTTTATATTAGCTTATTTTTTCTCTGATAAGCTAAGGAAACTGTTTTTTCTTCAGTAATCATTTTTATGCCATTAGACTTCTTATCAAATGAAAAGAAAGATTTTTTCATTGTTTTGTTATTAAAAATAAATGCTTCTAGGAGAAAAAAGTGAAAGTGATATAATTATTTGGTAAAGAAAGTTATTCCATGATATAGTCTTGTAATAAAATGATGCCATTAAAGAACAAAAATACCCACATATGCATGGAAAGAAAGAGGATGTATATACACATAAAGAAACAAATAAAAACAGTCCTCATGTCTAAGTGATGGAATGATGAGACATGTTTAATTTCTTCTTCTTAACTTCACTGTCTAATTTCTCAACAAGAAAGTGAATTACTTTCTAGAGAAAACATACTTGAAATCCAGCTCCTGTGCATTTTACAACTACACTGAATAGCTTCTGGATAGTGCTAAAATAAAATTGGACTATCCCATGATCTAATGTTCAGGGGAAAAAAATCATGACCTAAATTGCATTCAAGTATAATAGACATATAGGCATAGATAGAAATACAACAAATATTCATAGAAGCCACCTGTGGATACTGGGTCTTCAAGCAGCTTTTATTACTTTTTCTTTCTGTATTTCCCAAATTTACTAAAAGAAATATATTTTGCAATCTGAAAAAAAAATTTAGTGTACCACCAAGCAAAAAATAGTATGTTTTCAAACAGGGAGTTATTCTTATAGTTGGCATGTTTCATGTAAACACTAAACAATGCTAGAATAATGTGTCAATTGACTTCACACACTCTGCACACTCCGCTTTGTAATAACCCTACAGAAAATGATATCAAATACATCACTTGACTTAGAGTAGGGATGTCAATATATTTTGCCCAATTAGATGTTTGACAAATGCTTTTGCTTAAGAGCTCCTCCCTAAATAAATATGGACACACCGAAATCTGTAAGGAGTGAATTTGCCCTCCACCACGGGCAGAGTCTTGAAAGAGAAGACTTGCTCCACCTTCACCTATCAGCCCCTTTGCAGAGCAGGAAGTGCAGCTCAGCTATCTTCTTCTCAGCTATTTCATTCCCATCTTTCCATCTTCCAATCCTCCAGGTATTACCTTTCTTTTTATTTACTTATTCATCTGAGACACAGAGACAACAGAGAGAGAGAGCATGAGCTGGCAAAGAGGCAGAGGGAAAGGGAGAAGCAGACTTCCTGCTGAGCCAGGAGCCCGATGTGGGCCTCGATCCCAGGACCCTGGGATCATGACCTGAGCCACCCAGGGGCCCTCAGGCATTGCCTTTTAAAAAGTTTCAAATAGGGGCGCCTGGGTGGCTCAGTTGGTTAAAGCGACTGCCTTCGGCTCAGGTCATGATCCTGGAGTCCCGGGATCGAGTCCCCGCATCAGGCTCCCTGCTCAGCGGGGAGTCTGCTTCTCCCTCTGACCCTCTTCCCTCTCATGCTCTCTATCTCTCATTCTCTCTCTCTCTCAAATAAATAAATAAAATCTTTAAAAAAAAAAAGTTTCAAATACACCACAGCAATGATACTCATCAGTAACAAAGAAGTATCCATTAGGAAACACTTCAAAATAGACCAAATGGAACAGGATCCATAAAAACGGATTCACAAGCCACGTGTCCCAGCAGGAGAGGGTGACTTCTAAGCTGCATCAGGGAACCTTATCACAGTGGCCTCTAGGTGAAGGCACTTAGGTGAAGATCCCCACGCAGACTTTATCTATCTCCCGGTAATTGGGTGATCTCAGGCAAACGACTCAGAACCCTGGAATCTCTGTTTCCTCAAGACTTTTAATGCAGGCTCACATCTACTTCGGAGCAGCGTCAGGGAGGTTGTACAGGGTGAAAGTGTGTTATGTGCAGAGGCTGTCCCATAGCAAGTACCCAAATGGGCTGGTCCCCGATTCTTCGACATACAGTGTTCCTGTGGCAGATAACAGCTGTGAAAGGGCAGCCTGACCCCCGCTCTCCACCTGCTAAAATTCTACTGGTCCTTATTACATGGGTTTTGCTCTATTACCAATAAATAGTGGTTCCTATTGTAAGAGATCCAGATCAAAAATATTATTTGGTTTATCTAAGAACCTTCAGAAAAAGATTCATAATAGGATCATACTGTTGTCGGGAACGCGGGCGGCAGGGAGTAGGAGAGGGAGAGGCAGGCTTCCCGCTGAGCAGGGAGCCCGATGCGGGGCTCGATCCCAGGACCCCGGGATCATGACCCGAGCCGAAGGCAGACGCTTAACGACTGAGCCACTCAGGCGCCCCCTAATACGATCATATTGTAAGACAGTTTTCACTTGATAAAACTATGATAGTATAGACATTTCTCAGAGACTCTTCTTTGGAGATTATTTCTTCAGTACACCGTTAAACTGCACCTCGAGGCCCCCTTTAGTTTCCAGGGGGCTCAAGGCCCTCTGCTGCCCGCAGGCTCATCCTCCTAAGGTTTGCCCCCCCTTTTACTACTCCGATACACAATCCAACATTAGGGAAGAAAATCGGGAGCACCCGGAGCATGAGAATGCCAGGACTCCGCAAGGGCCTGACCACAACGCCTTGCCCCTGTCCTCTCTGCAGCGGCCCCGCGCCGGGCACCAGACCCGGGCTCCGACCCACTTCCGCGGCTGCGGCTCAAGATGGCGGCGCTGCGGCCAAGAGGCCTCAGCTCTGCGTGGAACGACGTGGCCGGGAGGCCCTGCGAGCTGCCTGAGGGCGCCGGGAAGCAGGTAGGAGCGGGCGCCAGGTGTGGCGGCGAGCCCTGCGGCTGCGGCAGGAGGGAACTGAGGCCCTGAGAGGCAAGGCTTGCAGCCCACTCGGGCCCCCCAGCTTTTAAGACCTGCGCCTGAGGGATGAGCCTCCAAACCTCTGGCTCTGCAAACCCGGGCTAGCGCCTGAGACCCCAGCTCTCTCCCCCAGACCCCAACCCCGGGGGACTCACCAGGCGGCGGTGGGTGGTGTCTGCTGGCAGAGCTGCAACTGAGGGCAGCTGTGGGGCTCACAGGTCCGGAGTCCTTGGCTGTTCCCGCTCCAGGGCCGTGTCCCTGGCGGGGCGTTCCTGGCGGGGCTCCCCAGACGGCTCGGCCAGAGTTGCCAGGTTTTACTTGTGAGTTTCGTGCCTGCGAGCCGGTTTCTGTCTGGGTCCCAGCTTGAATCGGGGCCCTGTGTTTTACTCCTGAGACGTTGGTTTTGCTTCTGTGGCTGTAGTTTGCGACTGGGCCTTGGTTTTGCGGCTGGGCCGGGGTTTCACTCCTGAGGCTCTGGTTTCACGTTTGGGATCTTGGTTTTACCTCCTGCCCGGGTTTATGTTTGGTTTTACGTCCGGATCCCGGGTTTTACGTCCAGCGCTGTGGTTTGTATCTGCACGGTCGTTAATTGCTTCCCATTTTAAAGATTAGAGACTAAAGTAAAAAAAAAAAAAAGGGGAGGCTACCTAAACTTGGCCTGAAATCAGGTGAGGAGACACAGACTTGAAGTGTTTCAGGAAACAAACCCTGAACTTTTAGTAGTAGTGTGGCTCAAGTTTGCTGTTCACCACCTGTATGATTTTAGACAATTAACATAATACCACGAAGAATTATCTACCTACTCTGTTACACTAACTTTTTAGGATGATTGTGAAAATATGAAGAACACTTACTAAATGCGAGAACATAATGGGAACAAAAAAGAAGTCGGCACAAATAATACGGTGTTTTTCAAGTAAGTCTGATGCAATGAGAATGGCGGCTTAAATTTGCAAATTCAAGGCCGTGGGACCTTATGGGACAAAATGCACCAGAACAAATCTTTCGAACCATTAATATTTACTTGTTTTTTATCTTTAACTTCTTGGTAAACTTGGCCAGGAATGACTTGGATCTCTTGTAATCCCTGATACGGAAGTGGGTCCTGGATCAGCAGATCTAGGCATTTGCTCGCTTTTCTCTCTTTCAGTTTGTTATGTAATAAAGAAATTGGCTTTTGTTACTGGTTTCTGGGAGGGAGACTCTAAATCCTTGGAATTTCTGGAGTGATAAAGTGTCTTTGTTATTCCTGAGCCCCTTGGATCACACCTGAGTTTATATGAAGTGATGAGATGATTCAGGATGGGGCTGGTCACCAGAAAGACCAAACATTTCATTAGAAGGCTAGGGCTTTAAGCCAGTCTGATCTCTGGAGAGGGTAGGGAGCATGGAGAGTAGATCCAGAAGCCTCTCTGACTGAAGGCTTCCTTTGTGCAACAAAGACAAGAAAGGTGTCTCCTGACTCATGTGTCCATTCACAGAAACCCAGATTGAGGAGATAGTACCATGTCTTTTATCCTACCAAGCATGGTTGCTCTTGCTTTTTGATACTTACTGACCTTATCACAGATTTAGCTCAAGCCGCTGCTTTATGTGCCCCAAACATAAGCATATAAATCCTATATTATTCTACTCTTTCTTCAATACTTGGGCTATTTTAGGACTTAGTGTTGGCTGAATGTCTTCATTGGAAGTAATCCCCCTTCATTCCTGCTGACTCCAGCAACCTCTACAAATGCATTATGGCTGAGTGGAGGGACGGAGAAAAGATAGGGTGAGAGAGGAACAGATAGTGGTTGGTCTCCTATATTGTACATAATGACTTATCTGTGTATCATGTAAAAGCTCCACTGAAGGAACAATTGCCTGGCATTGGCTTTACTACTCCTCTGTGGCCCATTACTTTTGAATCAATATCCCTGATCCTCAATTTCTGGGCTGTCCTCTCAGGCTGCCAGTACCTACCATAGAGCTCAAGATATGCCAACTGAGTGGGAGGACCTCCCTGCACTGACTTTGCACAGTGTCTTGTGTATCCTGCTATTACATCCCTGTACTAGCGCTTCTAGGATGCCTGGGAGCCCATAAGGCTCAGGCTGGATTGATTCCTGCTTACCCAGTCTCTCTGATTGAGAAGGAGATGGGAGTGTAATGTGGGCCTTATTCTCCTGTTACTTTCTAGGTCCTAACATAAATCTTATAATAATAACACTTGGAAGAGTATGTTTTCGTCTGTTTAAAAAATTGCCATTTTTTGGACCTCAATATTTTTATTAAGATGGAAAAGCTCCATCAGACGGGCATTTAGACAAATGTTTATTCCCTCTTCCATACTCAGCAAATGGAAAAGGATACTTAAATCCTTCAGCAGCCATCCATCAATTGGTTAGGCTAATTATAGAGAAGTTTTCACATTGTTGTCTTATCTCCTTCCCCATAAACTGAAGTGTCTCATGTAGTTACCTTTTGGTGCCCCATCTAAGGGCTTGGAGGCAAGTGTTTCTACACTGTTGTGATACGGAAAGCCATCTGTGGTTTGTACCTGTGATAGAGTTCCAGGTTAAGAGAGTGATGAAGAGCATCTAGCTGGTCGCCTATCAAGGAAATAAGACTTAAAAGTAAGGAAAAGGGAGTTAATTTTAAATCAAAGTTATTTTTATTGATATTTTAATTTTCTTCCCCACAAAAATTAGGTTTGCCCATTTTCATTGGTTAAAGCAGAGATCTACACTCTGTTTTAAATTTCCAGAGCCAAAGATCATAGATATGGCTCCTAACCTTAGCTATCATTCTGATTTTCTGTTCAGGAGTTATTTAAGTAAATATATATATATATTTTTGTAAATAATCATTTTTAAGCACAAAAATATTTAATATTCGTAGTAGCAATGACGTTCACAAAACTCCAAATTGGGACTTCTTATAATCAAGATTTTACCCCTCTGTTATTGTCTGTTCACTTATCCTTCCAAATACTCATTTGCACTTATTATTTTTGGAAAATACAGCTTCAGGATCATACAAGTCTAAAAAGTCCTACCTTCAACATTCTTATCCTTTCATTTCATTCTTCTGACAGACTAAACTGGTTTCTACCTCATGGATTTCTATTTGCTATTTTCTCTGCCTTCCTGCATCTTCATAGGAATGGCCTTGGATCTTAGTTCAAGTATCAGCTTTTTTGGGTAGCCATCCCTGTCTAAGCAATCTAATTTTATCTCTTACCATGTCATTCTCAGCTGCAATGTCCATTTTTATTTTATTTATAGCAATGAATCTGATACTTAAGTGATAGGACTTTGCTACCTAAAATGATAAGATTTTAAGCAAGATTTTCATTGGACTCATTGGCCATTCATTATGTGAAACCCAATGAGATTAAGATTTAGGGTCCCTGCACCTCTCAAAAAATAACTCAGTTACCTATAGTGGAAGTTTCTTCTGAGATCCAGTTACTCATGTCCCATGCTATGCCTTCTATCTGCATGTTAGAGTTACCACATTGCTACATGTATGAGAAATTCTGTAGGGAAATGTTCCAGTACTGGCAAGCTTTATAGGAGAGCCATGTTTGTGGAATACATGGTATGCACTGTGTCAGAATTCCCTCTCCAGACTGGCTCTAATAAACTCATTACATTCAGATCAAAATGACTGACCAGCTGTTCCCCTTCCCTGAAGTATTTGCATTTTAAAAGGTGAGAAAAGCCTAAAACTGAAATAATAAGTTTCTATTTGTTGAACTCAGACATGGCAAAATACTGAAATATGAAAAAAAAATGCAAGAAAGTATGAAAGGGCTATATTATCACTGCTGGGAATCACTCAAACTAGCAAGAGGGACCACAGAATCTGCTCTCTAAAATTCACATCATTTGCAGGGCTCTCTAGGGAATCAATCGGTCCCTAAATTCGGCCTTAGTTTTCATATTTGGCAGGGCCTTAGGTTCATTAAAATCTCAGGAGTCTCTACAGAGCCTCAAGTGTAGTGGCTCATTTGGGGCCAGTTCTGTCATCATGTTAGGCACAGGCTGACGCCCAGCAGGGGTCACAGCTGGCCTAGGAGAGTTAATTATCCTCAGGATGTAACCACAAAACCATAAGCCTGTCACTCAGGCCTTTGCTCCTGCTTGCCAGTAACTTTGGATTATCAAGAAAGGCAAAGAGGAGTTCCTATTATTGATGTGATGAAATACATTTCTTCTTCATCATGATGAGAGACTAACTCAGGAAAATGTAAGATGAAAACAATTGTATCATTCATTCAAATATATCAAATCTCTGTTGAATGTTTACTCTGTGTCTCTACATATTTTAGAAATATGTAGAGACAGTAGTTATCAACATAGACCAGGTTTCTGCCTTCATGAATTTTATATTCCAGTGACCAGAAATAGGTACCAAAAAAGAAAAAAGAAACCTAACATGAAAGTATCATTTTAATCAGTATGAATAAAATTAAACAGTGGGATGTTGTGAAGACTGGCATTGTAAAAGATAGATTGCTTGATCCATTATGGTCATCCAAGAAGGTCACATTTAAGCTGAGATACAAGTCCATCCCTATAAAGATGTGGAAAAGAGAGTTTTAGGTAGAAAAAGTATCAAATAGAAATCCATGAGAGAGATACAAGGTTGGTTTATTTGAGGAACAACAACAACAAAAAGACCAGGAGGATTTCTACTTCCAGGAAGTTAGAGTAGACATACTTTTTCCTTTTATTCCTGCCAAGTGTGACTAATAACTATGGACATTTTAAATATAGTAAGCATAAGATGGTTCTGAAATGTAGAGAGGCTAAGATATACAGATTAAGAAATTCAGGACTTGAGTAACAATAGAACAGTGAGTTGCCTCAATTTTCTATTTTTGCCTCATGCATTCTAGACTTGGGTGCTGAAGAAACTAACAAGTCATAAATACCAACAGGTGCAGACACACACACAGAAATGTCCCAACAAAAGCTTGCTCTATTTAGCCAAAGGAGCAAAAAAAGGGAAACCTAGCAAGAAAGGAAACTTTCAGACAGTAAGTGCTGTACTCCAGCCAAATGCCACAGAAACAAATCAACCAAAACTATTGTTGAATCTCCACCCAGGTCAGCAAAGCCTGAGTGGGAAACCTACATTCCAACCTCATGAGACTGTAACAAGGAGCCCTAAAACTCCTTCTGAGGTGGTGTCAGAGAAGATCAAGTAAAGAGCTTGGACTTTTATGCCCTGTGGCTGGCTTGGAATGAGCATCCCTGCCAGTGGTATCACTTGACACCACATGAAGAGGCTGGACTTCCACCTCCACTCGACTTTAATAATACACCCCTCATTTCAGGATGAGATGAGGCCAAAGCAGGCCTAGCAGAGAGTGAAGACACTGACCATTGCTGAGCAATAAACAAGGCCATACCCACTTCTACACACATTATCTGTGAAGAGCAACACGCATCCCAGCAGTCTGTAATGAAGAGCACCTTCCCTCAGTTGTTAATGTAGGCTACAGGGGACTTTTACCTCCACCTGGGAGTTGAGAAGGCAGCACCACCCTTCCCCTGCTGGAATGGTGTGGAAAAAAAAGAAAAAAAGCCAGATAAAACAAAAAGGTTTAAATAGGAAGGTTAAATAGTCTCAACATAAGACAAAGAAGGTCTCTGTTTTAATCAAAACTCACTAGTCATACCAAAATGAGGAAGATCTCACATTGAATGAAAAAATATGCTGAGATGATAGAGATATTAGAATGATCTGCAGAGATTTTAAAGCAGCCATTACAAAAATTCTTCAGCAAGGGAAAACATACTTGAAGCAAATGAAAACAAAATCTCAACAAAGATCTAACATTTATGTCATCAGAGTTCTGGAAGTAGAGGAGAAATATGGCATGACTGAAAAAGTATTTGAAGAAATAAAGACTGAAATTTTCACAGATTTGGAAAGGAACACAAACTTGCAGATTGAAGAAGCTCAGTGAATCCTAGAGGTTAATCCCAAAGAAATCCATGCCAAGATGTAAGACATATCATAAGTAAACTTCTGAAATTGGTTAAAGTAACTATTGTAACACTATCCAGTGCGGTTTTAAATGTATGTAGAGAAAATACTTACATATTATACTCCTGTAATAGTATAAGGTATAAAGGAACATAAAAAGAGCTAAGTTTTACCTACTTCACTCAAATTTGTAAAATGATGACACTAGTACTAAAAGAAAAAAAAAGAAATAAAAACACCATCTAGTGAAATTATCTTTCAAAATTGAAAGAGTAATAAAGACTTTCTCAAACAAAAACTAAAGGAATTTATCACCAGTAGACCTGCCTTACAAGAAATATTAATATAATTCTTCAAGAGAAGAAAAGTATACAGGTCAAAAATTCAAATCTACATAAAGACCAGTTTCCTTGCATGTCTTATAAATTTTTTTATGAAAACTGGACACTTTACATAATATACTGTAACAATTGTAGATTCCTGTTCCCCATTTCCAGAATTCTTATTGTTGCTGCTTTTTGTTTGTTGCTGTTTTGTTTGTTTAATGATTTTCCTGGACTCATTCTGTAGATCCTCCTTATCCCAGAGTCTTCAATTACCAAATTCTCCTTTTTTCCTCATTTTCATTTTTAAGCCTATCTTTCTAGATATAATTCATGGATAAACATAGTTTTGTAGTCAGCTAATGATTGGTCAAGGGTTGTGCTCAAACACATTGAACAAATAAGACTTCGGTCCTTTGCCTAGAGAGCTGAGTTTTATTTGGAAGTCATTCAGTGTTCAGGCACTTTAGAAATCTTCCCCAGCTTTTACTTTCTGCAGGGCCTTGTGATGTCTCATCTACACATGCATAAGCCCTTGCATTCAGCAAGCAACTTATAAATAGCAAGGGCCATCTTCTTTCTCTTCTGAGATTTTGCAGGCTTGCACATGTGTGAGCATTCCAGACTGCCAGAAATATATGAGTGTTTTTCAAGGCCTTGGATGGCTCTCATTTCCTAGCACTCCATATTAAAATTCTGGCTATTCTATCATTGTGTTTCTGGCCCCAAACTCAGGCTACATGCAAGGACATTGGTCTTCTCCATTTATTTGACAATGAGATTAATTTTGTTTTCCACAATGCCTCTGGGTGTGGGGTTCTTCTTTCTGTTCCATTTCCTGTTAGCCTCTTTTAGCGGGGAAGCTGCTGGTTTTCACAGCTTTCCCTGCCATACTTGAATTTCTATGTTGATGGAGTTAATAGAAGGAAGCAATCTCAGGCTAAAACTCCAGAGACTCCTACTGTTCTTAAATAAACATCTCTCAATTTGTAGTATGCCTTTAGTTGATTTCTAAAATATGGTGGATTTCTAAATAAAGTTTTTCTATTTTTACCACTGCTTATTTGGATAAGGATTTTTCAAGTTCTTCGCTTCCTCATGGCTGAAGTCTTCCCTTTGAACTCATTTTTTTGTAAGATTGATGTTATTTCTGTTTAAATCTTTGATAGATTTCAAGGTGAAGTCAACTGGGCCTGGATTATTCTTTGTGGAAGATTTTAAATTACAGATTCCATTATTTTAATGCTTATGAGAGTATTTATACTTTCTGAATGTCTTTTGGTTTACTGTGTTTTTCTAAGTATTCTAAATTTTGAAATTTGGGTTTTCTTTTAAAGATTTATTTAATTGAGAGAGAGCATGTGGTGAGGGTGGAGGGGCAGGGGAGAGAATCTAAAGCAGACGCCCCGCTGAGCACGAGCCCAGCCCATCATACCATCAGGTCATGACCTGAGCCTAAACTGTAAGAGTCAGTGGCTTAACTGACTCAGCCATGCAGGTGCCCCAGAAATTTGTTTAAAAGTGCTTATCATATCTTCTTATGATCTTTGTGATTTCTGTAGGATCTGTAGTTTGAAGTTTTGAGTTACAACTCTGATATTGGGTATTTGTGCATTTTCTTCTTTTTTCTTAATCTATTTCACTGGTATGTTTTTTTTTAATTTTTAAAGAATTAACTTTTATTTTTGTTGATGTTCTCTATTTCATATCTGTTTCTCATTTTATTAATTGCTATTCTATCTTTAATATTTGCCTCATTCTGTATTTTCTCAGTTTAATTTAACTACTTTTCTAAGATGGATGCTTAAATTATTAGATTTTAGCTTTTTTCCCCTTTCAAATATAATAACTGAAAGCTATAAATTTCTTCTAATCATGGCTTATGATGCATCTCACAAATTTTGATATGTCCATTTTTCATTGTTATTCAGTTGAAGATACTTTCTAAATACCATGGTGACTTTGTCTTTGATTTTGGATTACTTAAAAGTATATTACTAAACTTCCATTACATGAAGACTTATTTATTTATTTTAACTGTCTATTTTTAAATTAATTTCTAGGTTAATTACCCTGTTGTCAGAGGAATAAATTTAGTCTGATTTTAATCCTCTGAATTTTGTTGAGACTCACTTTGCCACCTACTGTATAATTTCGATTAATTTTTCCCCAGTGTTTCTAAAAATATTTTTTTTTATTCTGCATTTTTTGTATTTTATACATGCTCTTTAGGTGAACTTTGTTAATATTCTTTTCAAATTTCTATTTTGTTTTTTTTTTTTTCTGATATTTTTCATCATTTGTTCTTTCAGTAGAATTTATTTTCTTCTCAGGGTAGAAGAAACATACTATGATTTGGTATATTAAACCTTTCTCTGTATATGAGTATACACACACATACACGTAATCATTATGAAGGATTGTTTTGTATCTCTAGTAATGCTTTTTTAAAATTACTTCATCTGTAGTACTATAGTTATAACAATTCTCTTAGTATTTCCATGCCATAATTTTCTACTTTTAATATTAACATTTTCTTATTTATGTTTTAATATGTATTTTGTAAAATGGGCCTTTTTTTGTTCAGTTTGAAAATCTTTTGTCTCATATGGGGTATTTATTCCATTTAAATTTAATGCGTTCTTAACATATGTTTTAGTTGGTTATAGAACTCTAGTTTAGCAGGTTTTGTGTTTGTTTGCTTGTTTGTTTTAATACTTTAATGACATGACTGCAGTCTTCTTCCTGGTTTCCATTGTTCCGTAGACAACATTTCTTTTTAGTCTTAGTGTTTATTGTTGCTCTTTTCAAGAAAATATATCCTTTCTTTCCACCCTTCCTGCTTTTAAGATTCTCTTTTTGTGTTTCTTTTTAAGCCATTTTACTGTGATGTATCTAAGTAGGATTTTGTTTTATTAATCCAATTTAGGGTTTGTTGCATTTTTAGAATATGTACATTAATGTTTTTCACCAATTTGGAAAATTCTTAACTATGATCTCTTTAAACATTCCCCCCCTCCTGTGGGTCTCAAATTTCACTTCTATTAGAACTTTTTTGCTGTATTCTTTATGACTTCAGTGTCTGTTACCTTTTTATTAAAACGTTCTATATTGTTTTTGTCTCTGAATATTTTTTATCTATTCTAGTTCCCTAGTTTCTTTTCCATCTGTAGAATACTTAACTAATTTTCATTTCTTTTAATTAAAATGTACATTTATTTTTCATAGTTTCTTCTTGTCTGCCTAAGTTCTTCATCTTTCCTTTTATTTCTTTGAACCTACTGTATTTAACCATTTTAAAATTTATGTGTAATAACTCCATTGTGTTGATCATTTATGGATCTTTTGTTGTACATTGTTTCTTATTTTTCAATCACATTTTCTTGCGTTTTTTTATACCTGGTTATTTTCCATTGAGTGCTTGATGCTGTGCCTATAAAATTTAGAGATTACTGAAACCATGGATTATGTTTCCATCTTCCGTGGAGTTTTACATTCACTTCTGGCAGGTCGTAGCAGAACTAACAATCCTACAGCACCTTAATCTAACCAGGCATTAAGGTGATTTAAAGCTGAACTCTAATATCCCCAATTGCTATTCTGTTCACTTCCTATTCCTAGGTTGAAGCACTTGGGAATTCAACTGAAAGTTTTGGTGGGCATAATTTACCAGGGACTCTATTGGTAGGCTTTGAATTCCAATTATCCTAAGCTCCCTGAGTCCATCATAAACAATTTTCAAGATTTTAGCCTCTCAGCCTTCTAGTTCCTCTTCTAGAAGTGGCAGATACCCTGAGAAGAAGATCAACCTCAAATACCAATCTCACCTCTCTAGGTTTCTTTCTTCTTTCAGTTCTTGCTGTAATAACTCTCCATTTCTTTGTAAACAGTCAGATGATTTCAAACATTTTATTTAAAATACTTTTTTTCCCATTCTTACTTGTTTAGCTCTGCATTACCTAGACTTCCATTCTCAGAATACATTTGTTTTTCACAGTCTTGCATACGGCTTTCATGTTGACGGATAATTTTCATTGTAAATACACAACTGTCTGTATTCCTCCTGCTCCCTCCTCCATCTCCTCCTTCTCCTCTTCGTCTCAGAAAATGGTTAGGTATGAAAATATTTTAATCAATCCCCCTGTTATGGGTTGAATTGTGTCCCTGAAAAAATATGTTGAAGTTGTAACCCCTGATATCTTTGAATGTGACCTTATTTGGAAATAGGGGCTTTAAGGATGTAATAAAATGGATATAAAACCATTAGGGTGGGTCCTAATTCAATATGACTAGTATCCTTAAAAGAAGAGAATAGAAACAGACACAGGAACACAGTGTGAAAGCCCTGTGACAATGGAAGCAGAGATTAAACTGATGGATCTATAAGCCAAGGAATGCCAGGAATACCATAAACTAAGAGAATGGCATGGAACAGATTCTTCCCTAGAGTCTTTGGAGAGAGCATGGTCCTGCTGACACCCTAATTTTTTTCCAGCCTCCCAAACTGTAAAAGAATGAATTTCTGTTGTTTTAAGCCACCCAGTTTATGGTACTTTGTTATGACAGCCCTAGAAAACTAATATATTCCACCCTTAGCCTGAAATAATTTCTCAAAATCCTGTTTGTAAATTGACTGTGGCCTCTCTCCCTCCAGTCATATTAACCTCATAGCCCTTTCACAGACATTTAACAGATTCCTTGTTAGCGACTGGTAACATTTGGGATGATTTTCTTTTACTGTTACCTTCCCTTTCTTATCTGTCCTCCATATTAGCAGCTATTCACTCATTTCTTATTTTGCATATACCAGGGACTATTTCATGTTTTAGCTAAAGTACCAAGAGATCTTATGTTCTTCCAGGAACCTCTGATGGCAAGAGAAGTATTTGGTAAACTCATATTTAGTGTTTAGGAATAGACTTCCTCTCATTTTCAACAAATTGCAGTGGTGAATTCTGAGGCACAATAGCAGGTGGACATGTTAGGTATAATTGGGTATGCTTGCATTATTAGTGTTTTTGAAACTTTTTTCAACTGCTAACCAATAGTATTTTTTACATCATGACCAAATTCACTTACACATACACACAGATCTAATTGGGGGGAAAAACGTTTCCTGTAACAATGCTGAGCTTACTAAGATGTAAAGCTATTATTTTTTGTTCTATTCTGTGCTTTTATAGTTAAGAGTATGATGTTCCTGAGCAATTAAAATGAATTCACAGTAAGAAATCATCTTCCAGAGTTTGAAGATTACTGTGCAGGTGACTTGTTTTCTGCATGACTACTTTCTGATGGCCATCGTGTGGGATCTCACACATCGGTAAGCAGTAGAAAGTCAGGAAAAGTACATTACTCTCTCATTAGAGCTTTTGATTCCCTTCAGTTAATTCTCTGAAATTTATTTGTTCAGATTTCTGGTAACACAGGAAGAAGACATATTTTCAGGGATTTATTGAAGGGGTTTTTGTCTCCTCAAATTACACTATATGAGAGGAATTTATTAGTTCATTATTTGAAACCCAGTCTTTTCCTGTTTGCTGTCCTTTTGTTGAGACAGAATTAAATTTCATAAAGGGGTACATTTTATTTCAGCCAGGTGGGTCTTTGGTGCTACTTTTTTTTTCTGTGTTTGATAAAAGCCATTTGTAAATTTAGTTTTGGTTTAAACCATCAGATCAAATATATAGACAAATTCTAATTCAAATATAAGCTACATTCTCATAGAACTGCTCGACATCAAGTGTGAAACCCAAAAATAGCATGTTCTGCTAAGGAGACAGGGTGTTTTGTTACACTGAGGCTTTTCTGAATGGCTGACATCCAGATATTCGTTTTCACATTGGTGCTTCCCTCCACCATTTGGGGCATGACAGGAAAAGATCAGAGAAAATATTGTTGGAAAGAGTTAATGGCAGGTGCCATGTTTGCTCATTGCTTCCTGCAGCCTTCAGCAGTTGATGCTTTTGCTATTAAATATTTTCATATGTAGTTTACTATTTGCCTTGAATTACTGAAATATACTAAGCATATCTCTCCAAGGACCCAGAGCCACGATGTAATAGGTTCCTGCTAATAGCTTGAAACTGTACAGTAATCTAGTTTTAAAATACAACACAAATCTTTATCTAAAAGCACTACCACCTCACTCTTGTGTTCGTAGAGTATGTTTTCACATTTCGTCTTGCGATGCATAGGAAGGGGGGAAAAGCTACAAGAGAAATGATGCATTCTGGGCAAGGAGCCAATTTAAAAAGTCTGTTCTTTCCAGTTTGCTGTCACTTGTCGTGGTTAAACAAAACACGGAGGAGAAAAAGAGAAATTGGCTTCAGTGTAAATGTCAACATTCTGATTAAAGCAAACACAAAGCATTCAGAACTCTTGACAAAAAAAAAAATTAAATTGAATTATGAAGGGTATGCAAATGGAGCCCTTCCTCTCTGTATGATTACTAGGACTTACGCATTTTGTATTTTCTGCCTGTGCTGAAGAAATCTATGCTGCAGGACAAGGTGTTCAGGAACAGGGAAGGGAAGGTGAATAACACATTTCCCAGCTGATGACATTTGGATCCTACCAAAATACTGGTTCAGAAATAGCCCAATACTTTGCAAACACTGGGGAAGGTTAGAAAGCTGACAGTAAGGCCTGGTGCTTTTGGTCTGTTGTCTTTCTAGCCAAGCAGGGTCCTCCCCTAGGACACAAACCCCAAAAGTATTTATTTAAAGGATTCAAAAGATGTAATTTGTTAGAGGGGAGGTTTTTAAGAAAACGCATATTAAAATGCAGATATGTAAACTATATAGTGTCAGTTCCTTCCTATCTCCTTTAACACAGACCTTAGAAATTGAATTGTTTGAAATGCATTTTGAAAGGGATCTCAGCATGCATCCATGATATGCAGTTTTAAAGGTAATATAATACATTCCATTTCTGTAATTAAAATTAATGGGAAAATGAAAAAAAAAAGGGTGTGCATTGGTCTGACTTTCCCAAGGGGAGAATAGATTTGTCTTCTTGAGTGAATATGTATGGTCCTGTGTTAAGAGGCTATAACATAGGAGTGTGTGTGTGTGTCTGTGTTTTTATATATAAATAAGTTTATGTGCTAAATATAAGAAAAAAATCTTTCATTACCTTTCATTCTTTGCTCTCCATGACCTCCAGTGCCATAGTATGTCTAAAACTTACCTTTACCTGTAATTTTATGATTGCTTTCTGATTCATCACTGCTCTTGTCTCTCCCCTCTTTGGGCTATTCTGAAACTGCCTCCGAAGTTATAATATACTCTCAGCATGTCATTTCTGACTCAAAAATCTGAAATGGCTACCCAGTGCCTGCTAGAAAAGTCTAAACCCTAGCCTGACATTCAAGGCTTTTTCAAGTGTCTTCAAATTAACTCTGTATTCATTTCATAAATATTTAGGGTGTCTACTGAATGTCATTTTGCTTTTTCTTCACCTTGTTGCCTGTATGTTTTCTACTTTTGGCTTTTTTATTCCTCTTCTGTCATACCCTGTGCTTTTCCATATCTGCAACTTTATTTTTGCTGTGCCCTTTCTTTTCATGGACCTTCCTATAGCTTTACCTGCCTGACCCTACCAGAAAAATGTTTCAAGGCTTCATTTCAAAGGTATCTCTTTCTTGAAATCTTCCCTATTATTATATTTGAAAATGACTTCTTCCTCTCCAGAACTTTTATAGTTTTCTATTCATAACCTTTGGAACAAATTCATATTATTTTGTATTAATTATACAGATCTCCTTGACTTATGATGTGTCCTGATAAACACATTGTAGTTTGAAAATATTGTAAACCAAAAATGCATTTATTTTTTATTTTTTTTTAATTTAACTTAATTTTATTGTTATGTTAGTTACCATACAATACATCATTAGTTTTTAATGTAGTGATGCACGATTCATTGTTTTCATATAACACCCAGTGCTCCATAGTGTATGTACCCTCCTTAATACCCATCACCAGGCTAACCCATCCCCCCACCCCCTTCCCTCTAACAACCTCAGTTTGTTTCTCAGAGTCTGTAATCTCTCATGGTTCGTCTCTCCCTTCCATTTACCGCCTTCATTTTCCCCTTCCTTCTCCTAATGTCCTCCATGGTATTGGTATTAGGTATAATTTATATTATCTCAATTTTTAATATTGATAATGCATCCAGATACATAAATAAATGAATGAAAATAGCAGTACATATACGTAGACACTAGAACAGGAGCATCAGCTCTTCACTAAATGCTTTTCATAGGTTAAATAGAGTTCTCCCTGTAACTTTGTAAGGCTGATATTAGAATATTGACTGTATACCTGAAGCTGGGTGGGCTACATGCAAATAACCAGTCTGACTCCAAAGCCTGTGATGTTCTTCAGACTCTCAGGAATTTATTCCTTGGACTGTCCTAAATAACAGGAGAACTCTGTTAAACTAGACACAGGGACAACATACCCCCAGCCCTGCTATGTACCCATCCCTCCATTCCTTTAGTGTGTGAAAATAAATTCACTGTAACTCAGAGGACCAGACGTGTTTACTTTGAACCCCAATACCCCTGTTTCCTGTACTGCTGTTCTTCCCCCAGATCCAGTGCTGTCTAGGATTTCCCTAAATTTGTGTCCTAATGCATTAATTAACTTTTTGTTTAACAATCCTCTAGCCTGCCTATTATAAATGCAGGTCTCTGTTGTTGTAATTGTAATAAGTGTTCCAGGTGATATTGATGAAACCTGTCCTCATTCCACACTTTGTGAAATAATGCTGTAGACAATAAAGTTCAAATGTGTTTAGGGCATACTCTGCCCCAATCACATAGAAGCTTTTCATGTGGTATTAAGTGAGACTCATAACATTTAATAGGATGGAGAGACTAGAAATGACCAAATATCACTCCCTGGGGCACCTGGGTGACTCAGTTCATAAAGTATCTGCCTTCGGCTCAGGTCGTGATCTCAGGGTCCTGGGATCGAGCCCCGCATCGGGCTCCCTGCTCAGCGGGGAGTCTGCTTCTTCCTCTGCCTCTGCTTCTCCCTCTCTGCCTCTGCTTCTCCTTCTTCCTCTGCCAAAAAAAGATAATAATAAAAAATAAAAAATATATATTATTACTATTGCATTCAGGAAAATGAGACCTTGATAGAGTTTAATTGGAATTAACAAACATAAGGAATTGAAGCCAATAAGAATTCTTGTGGTGGTTTTTTAATGGAATTCTCATTCATCCATTCATTCAGTACCATCTTCTTGAGCCCCCACTATGTGTCATGCACTGAAGAAAGCCAGCCATAAATGGCCTCATCTCTCTGGGACTCCCCAGTCTGGATGTGGAAACTACATTGTCTTATAAACAAAAACTATAAAACATGAACAGAAATTCCAAAGAGATTATCACAGACGTATTTCAAATAGTAGATTAAAACACACACACACACACATTTTAGGTTCTTATGCATAACATGGGAGCTGGTGTGAAACAAGACAGGTGTTTTCAGAGAAGGTAAGGGCTTATCTGCTCCATCACCAACAGAGTCCTCCTAAGGGGGAGGGGTCAAGGCCTCTCCAGCCCATTTCCCACATTTCCTCATCTGTGCACTCAGATTTGGGAATGATGGCTTCTTTTGTTGTTGTTTTCATGCGGAGAAAAATACACGTTCCTTCCTTCAAAGTAAACATTTTGGAAACTGTTGTGATTGTTCAGATTTCTTTAAAGACTTTGACGCCACTTACCATTGCTTCTTAGACTGCGGGGAACATAATGAAACTGAAGTCTCTCATGGAGCTTTTATTCCTCTTCTTTCAGACTTAATAGAAAGCAGTAGGGGACACTTGGGCCACCAATGTCAGTGCCATTTCAGGGTCTGCTTTGGTTTTATTCTCAGGAAAAATGGCATTGGATTAATTTTTTTTTTTTTTTTTAACAGATGTTGTGCTCAGAAGAAACCCTGACATTTGCCATTTATCTCCTCTTCCTTCTCCTTCCCCACTCCCCTGGTCTGCTTTGTCTTCCTCTGGGGCAGGACAAAGGTCTGCCTTTGAATGGGGTCTTTCCCTGATAGTGCTTTTATCAAACTTTATTTGACCATGGCCCACCGTATGAAATATATTTTACATTGAGACCCAGCATGTAAACACGCAGAAACACACACATACACTCGTTTTTTGACAAAAGTTTGTTTTTTTTACTGGACAGTTTATACATTTTTTCCTTTAGACATCTCCCACTTCCAAAATACTGACTTTGAATCTATCTTCTGTTATTGACCTTTAGCAGTCAAATTTTATTTATTTATTTATAAATATTTCATTCATTTATTTGACAGAGAGAGAGACACAGCAAGAGAGGGAACACAAGCAGGGGGAGTGAGAGAGGGAAAAGCAGGCTTCCGGCTGAGCAGGGAGCCTGATGCAGGGCTGGATTCCTGGGATCATGACCTGAGCCAAAGGCAAACGCTTAATGACTGAGCCACCCAGGTGCCCCAAATTTATTTTTTTTTAAAGATTTTATTTATTTATTTGGGAGAGGGAGAGCAAGAGCAGGGGAGGGGGAATGGCAGAGGGAGAGGAAAAACCCACCTTCCTACTGAGCAGGGAGAGCCTGACTCAAGGCTAGATCCCAGGACCCTGGTGGAATCAAGACCAGAGCCAAAGGCAGAAACTTAACCAGCTGAGCCACCAAGGCACCCCTCAAATTTAATTTTTTACATGGATCCTCACTGCAATTATTTTTCATTAGATGAGGATTCACTTTTCTTCAATTTTTAATTCATTTTATTCAACTCTAAACACAGCATTTTCACCTGAGTTCTCAAAAATCCTAAGCAACTATCACCAAAACAATAATGAGCAAAAACAAACAAACAACCCTTAGTTGTAAGTCATATTCTCTAATATTTTTGATCCATTTAAGAAATACTAAATGAACTTCCAGCCTTAATGGCTTACAACAGGCAAACTGAAAACCCTGCCTGGTGGTGAAGTAGAGGTTGTTAGTGGCTGCAAAATTCTGGGAAGGATTCTGAGGCTGCTCTCAGATTCCAGTGGAAGGCAGACAGGAGTCGTTACTCAGGTCTGCCAAGGGAGTAGCCAGCTACTGAGCCTTCTGGAGGTAGTGATATTCTTTAGCCTTCAGATAGTTTTGAAGTCCTCTGGAACCTCAGCATCTTACTCAAACTATGGATCACTCAGGACTGTGTTTTGACTTTCGAGGATCCTGGGTACTTTCCTTCATAGGTCCCTCTCTCACTATATACATTTACATCTCTCTCTCTCTCTCTCTCTCTCTCTCTCTCTATCTATCTATCTATCTATCTAATGACTGTGTTGGTATAAAGACAAATGTAATCCAGGCTTGATTGATAATGGAATAATAATTATTATTTCTTATTATATTTGCTTTTATCTTCTAATTTTAAAAGAAACTAAAATTGAAATACTCTCATGTTAGTTTGCAAAGTGACCCTCTGTACACAGAGGGCAAGGAGAGACCAAAGAGGCAAGCCACTCCAGATTGGTAGTTGGCAATTTTAATTAGGAAGAGAATTTACATATGAGGCTTATCTTGGGGCAGCTGCAAGATGAATAGATCTCTACACCCACCAGCCAGAATCTCAAGTTTATATAGAGGTCTTTACTGGGTTCAGTCACATATTTAGTTCAGATGGTGTCAACAACACCTTAGTCTCTCAAGGCCGAGTCCTTCAAATAGCATCTAGTATGGGAATGGTGGGTGGAAAGTACATTTGGAGGAAAGGGGTGGAGGCAAAGAGCATCTGATTCTCCTGGGCCAGCTTGTTTGTCAGCTGGTGGTCTCATTTTTTCAATGAGTTCTTCTGACATTTCATGAGCTACTAACTGTATAGTAGGGACTGGATACTGTGCCTATCATCTGAATGAACAGTTTGTCTAGAATCCCTAAATTTTATGCAAAGTATACTTTGTAATTCACAGATGAAAGAACTGACTTCTTTTATGAGTAGAAAACATGTTCTAATTTCTAGAATAATGAAGATTAGCTTATATAGTTGCATCTGCTTCTTTTAGCTAATAGTACAAATTTTGTAGTTGGTTATTTTTTAGAGATACTATAGTGGGTGTGGGTAGCAGAACTGTTTGGAAATTCGATTGGAGCCCAGTGTATGCCTAGGGTTAAGGCTAAGCCTTTGAAATTTTACAAGGAATTAGACTAGAGGAAGGGAGTAGTAGTTGAGAGAAGAGATTCAGAAAGCTTGACAAAAATAGGATATTCTTTGGTTTCAGCCTTTTGTCCAAAATCAAATTTGCCCAAATCAAATTTCTAAAGGAAAAACAAATATATCATACACAAATAATATATATATTTAAAAGCAATAATGGTAAACAATGCATATAATAAAAAGAACATCTATAATTCAATAATTCCACAGTTCATCACTGTTACTAGTATGAAGTGTAATCTTTAAGAAGCATATGCATATATGTATGTGTGAACATATACAACTTTTAACAAAAAATATGGTCTATTATTATATGTTGTTATGCCTCCTGCACTTTTACTCAGAAATAAATCATAGACAACTTCCATATCACTAATTTTTCAACTAAAATATAAATCTTAATCCATGGTAGGACAACCCATCACTTGTTCAATGGGCCTCTTGCCTGTGGAATTCAGCTTTTCCACAGTTGTTTGCTGATACAAACAGTGCTGTCCTAAACTTGCATAAGCCTGTGAGCACAGATGTATGCATCTGTATTCTCTCAAAAAAAAAAAAAAAATCATAGAAGTGGAAGTACTAAGGGAAATTATTATATACTTCAGATAGTTAACTCTTTTTACATCTTCTTTAATGAACTGTCTATTCATGCCTAGATCCTATTTCTCTCTTATTTTTTTTCTTGATTAGAAAACATGTTTTATATAACAAAAATGTTAACCCTGTAATTGTTGTACGTACTGAAAATATTTGTACTAGCTTATCTACATTTTTTTTAGGTTACTTTCCTTCTCTCTACAGATGTTTTAAAATTTTATTTGGTAAAATCTACTAGTATTCCCTGCTTGATTTCCTTCTTTGGTAATAGCATCATATAAAAACACTTCTACACTTTAAAATTACATGACTGTTCATTAATATTTCTCCTGTTATTTGAAGTTTAAAAAATATGTCTGTGTTTAAATTATTTGTGGTTCATTTTGGTATAGTATGTGAAGTATAATCCAATTTTGCATTTGTTTTTTTTTCCAATCTGCATTTATAAACATAATGCATTCCTACTTTTTTGAGATTGCTTGCTTCTGTATCATGTACTAAATTCTGATATGAAGTGTGGCTGATTTCTAGACTCTTTTTTATTGATCTATTGGTCTGCTTCTCTACAAGCATCATACTATTTTAATTTTTGAAGTTGTAAAAAAATACTAATTATGTCTTTTTTTCCCAAAATGAGCTACTCTGTCATTTAGTTAGAAGAAATATATTGTTTTTTTTTTTTAAGTTAAATATTTGGAAAACTTCCTGAAACCTGAAACCATTAGGGTTTAATTCAGAAGAATAAGTTTTTCACAGTATTGTACCTTTCCCTCCAGGAACATAGGACATTGCTCTATTTATTTATTCATGCACACACTCAAACACATGCATGTAGATATGTAAATATATAGCTAGGTAAAATTTTATAGACTTCTTTGACTAATACATTTTTACTTCTTGATAGTTTTTATTTTGGTTGCTATGGCAAATAGAATCTTTTTTTTCTTTATGTGTTCTAAGTGGTTATTGCCACTGTATAGGAAAGCTTTAGAGTTCTTTACTTAGTTTGTAACTGTGAACCTTATTGTATTTCATTGTTAGCTCAAAATAATTTTTCTTTGATTCACTGAGTTTTTGGAGTAGACAATCTTATAATCTGTAAGTAATGGTATTTTGTCACTTCCTTTACAGTATTTATAGCTCTATGCTTTTATTATCCTATTTCATCAGGTAGAACTTCGGAAACTTGTTGAATAATAGCAGTGCTAGCAGGCATCTGTTTTTTTCCAGAATTTATTGGGAATGCCTCTGGAGTTGTGTAGTCAAATAAGGTGTACATAGTTTCAAAAACAAGTTTTTATCCATATTACTTGTTCATTCTGAAGTTTCTTTTTTTTTTCACATTAGTCTGTTTATTTTAAAAACAGAAATAGATTTGAACTTTGTGAAATGCACTTTGGCGTCTATTAGGTTAATCATGTTTTGTCTCTCTTTTGACCTATTGATGGGGAAAACTATATTTATTGCTGTCCTAATAGGTGAACCCATCTTTTTCTTTTTTTTTTTCCCCAGGAGGTTGGGGAGGCAGAGGGAGAGAGAATCTTAAGTAGGCTACACACCCAGCTCAAAGCCTGATGCAGGGCTCAGTCTCACAACCCTGAGATCATGACCTGAGCCTTGTAAATCCAGAGTTGGACACTTACCAGACTGATCCACTCAGGGATCCTTGGTGAACCCACCTTGCACACCTGGAGAAAATATTGTTTGGCCATGGTGTATCATTCTTCTGATATGTCACAGAATATAATTTGCTGAAGTTTTGCTTAGCATTTTTGCAGCTATACTTACAGGTGTGATTATTCTGCAATCTGTGTGTTCATGCATATGTGTTCGCACACACACATGCTCTTTACCAAGCATGGTATCAGGTTTATTCCTGATACATAAAATGAACTGAAAAAATTTATTTTTCTCTGTGATCTGGAACACTTTAGATTTCATGAAAATGTTGCTGTCCCCTAAAGATTTGATAGATCAACTCACAGTACTCTCACCCAGATTGCTTTGTATTTCTAGTCAGTTTCTCCAGGATTAAAAATGACTTTCTCCCCATAATCTACTAAGTACCTATCAAACCTCTACCATGCTGAATTCACTAGAGAGACATAGGAAATAGTCACAGAAGGTCCGCATAAAAAAGATGGTGTACAAAGCAATTCATTCTAAACCCAAATGGGTGGGACACACAATGCATTTTATTGGAATTCAAAAGAATTAGCCAATACTATTGGCCTCTTTGGCTTGTTGTTGTTCCTTGTTTTGTTTTTCTCTGAATGAGGAGGATTTGAGCTTAGTCTCAGGCTAGCCTAGCTGAGAAGTACTAAGAGCACCTTAGCTATAAGTATGAACTGCTGTTGGGATATTGACTAGAGACACTGGAGGACATCTGGCAGGACTGAAAAAGCACATGAGGGGTACAATGTTAGAACAAAAGACTGGAGTCAGATGCCCAGGGAACCTATAATATGTACAATTCTTCTCTTTCCAATGACCTATTTCCATCCATACATGCTTTAATGTAAACCTTCAGCCCTTTCACATGTAATGTCCAAGGTTCTAATAGATAACCTGCAGGCTCCCCTCCAATTTTTTGACTCCGATCCTTTGAGTTTCTAAAGCCCCAGAGCGTCTCTTGGCCTCTGGAATTGGGCATGATTTGACCCAGGACTTGGGTGAAGAAATGATTTTCAGTTTAGCCTGTGTAGTCTATTTCATCACTTAATCATGAACTTCCACCTCTTTGTGAGCCAACAACAACAACATTGGTTTGTATAAGTCACATAAGAAAAAGGCACATCTATATGTTATTAGTCTATTTACAAAGGGAATTATAGAAGATATCTGCTTACTAGAAAAAAAATCACCTAAG
Source organism: Callorhinus ursinus (assembly GCF_003265705.2). Lineage (NCBI taxonomy): Eukaryota > Metazoa > Chordata > Mammalia > Carnivora > Otariidae > Callorhinus > Callorhinus ursinus. The sequence goes on from NW_027397073.1 coordinate 34,045,735, forward strand.
TTAAGACAGTGAAAGTGCCATTGAGTCATTTTTCCATCCCTCAGAACCTGGCATGGAATTGTTCCCCGTGGTGCATTTTCCTGCTTCTCTTGCAGCCAGGTTTTAAACATCTTAAGCTATAGCACTATCGTCCCCTCCCCTGAGCAGTGACTATACTGCCTCATAAATCTCTTTGGTCGGAATTCTTTCCAACGTAACTCCAGGTCCCTTGTGATGGATTCTTTCTGCCCTGGGAGGCTCCTTAGTTTTGTCATGTGCTAAAGGAAAGAAAGCAGGAATTGGATTGTGCAAACATCAGAAAGCAAGTCTTGCTATCTTTTGCTTACTTTCTTAGCTATAAATTGAAAACTTTAGATCTTATGAAATGCAACACTGACATTATCACACAGGAAACCTCATAAATAGCAATTAGTCGAGCATTCCTGGTAAGTCCCATGAGAAGGGGGAACTTGAACATTTTATTCAGCTCTGGAAACCCAGATTCTAAAAGAGTGCCTGGCAAATAGTAGGTGCCTAATAAATATATGTTAAATGTCAGTATAAATGAATGGATTGCCCATGTCAGGCAAAATATTATGCCCAGTGGGGATGCCAACAAAAGAAACGTATGACTCCTGCCTCACAGAAAACTATGTCTGATTGTGGAGACAGATTCATACTGGAAATTAAGTAGTTTGTGGGTGATCAGGATTTAAGAGCTATATTTCAGATTCAGAGGCTATGAAGATGAGGCATAGTATTAATGGAGGTGGGTCCTAAGTGAATCTTGGGTTGATGGACAGGTTTTAAATTGCCAGAGGGAAGGGGAGATCTATGGAAGAGACCACTCCTCTTTCCATTTGTCCCCTTCACTACTTCTCAGAACACCTGTGAGTTTACCTAACTCAATTAATCCACAATTCCTGAGAACCTGGTTTTATAACTTATGATTGAGAAGACTTTAGTCTATTTAAATGGCATTACAGCCAGAACCCTAACTGGTAAGTCAATGGAAACATGCTACTCTGACTGAAACAAACTAACAAGCCTTTGTGATACAACCTGAACAGGTTCTCAGAACCTCAGTGACCCTCCAAGATCAGTCTGGGGGACACCTGCTGTCTGTGGGCAGGTGAGGAACTCTGGTTCTATCTCTCCACTCTTCTCCTTATAGTGGTCTTTCCACCCACAGCTAGCCAGCCCTCTACCCAGCTCTTTAGACCAGGAGTATTTTTTTGTGAGCATGTGACAGCCTAACACCTAGAAAGGAAGCACAGAGGATCTGCCTTCAGCTATTGTTGTTCATGTCTATGTGTGTGTTTGTGTATATGTTTTTCTATTTCAAATCTCTGAATAAATAGTGTGCAGGCAGTCACAACATCCCAGAAGAGGGAAGCATGAAGCCCATGCGTTATAATTCTCTTTTCTGTCAGGATAGCACATGACTGTGGGACTGGCCCTTTGCATAAACTCTGAGGTGATTGCTCATAAGGTGGATATAATTGGGGGTATCATCAGAATCCATCCTTTGCCTTAAACTTCCTTCTGCCTCAGTTTGTCCTGAAGCCGGGAGCTTTCATATTAGACATAAATGTAAAGAACCCCATTTTTTAGAAAATACTGCCAGGAGAGATAATACATTAAATTTGTGTTACCTGGTAACACCTTTCCCTGAATTAGTTTATCAACTTAGCTGTCTAATCACTGAGTTAAACTTTAGTGATGTTGAAGCCTTACCTCATAAATGTGACTGTATTTGGAGGTATGGCTTTTAAAGAGGTAATTAAAGTTAAATGAGACCATAAAGGTGGGCCCCTAATCCAAGAGGACTGAAGTCCTTCTAAGAAGAGGAGACACTTGGAGCACACAAAGAGCCCATGTGAGAACAAAGTGAAATGGTCACCATCTGCAAGCAAAAAGGAGAAGCTTCAGGAGAGACCAAACCTGTGGACATCTTGATTTTGGATTTCCAGTCTCCAGAACTGTGAGAAAATACATTTCTATTTTTAAGCCACCAACTCTATATTGTTTTTTGTTATGACACCCCTAGCAAACTAATATACTTTATAATTTTGTTATTAATAGATTAGTGTTACCTATCTTTAGAATTACCCTTCCTTCAGCAAGTCTCACTTTGCCAGCTCCCTTCCCCCCACAAAAAAGTAAAGAAAACAGGGATGCACAGCTCACCCTGGGGTTCCCTTTATTCACCCTTACCATATTACTGACTACATGGGATTGAAGATTTCCTCATCACTCACCTGGTTGCACCAATACATTGAAGCTCTTTGGTGGCAAGAGCTGTGTCCTGTTCAGTATTTTATTGGTGGTCTGCAGCACAGTGCCCATCATATGGTTACACACTCAAAAAATGTTGAATTTAATCAAATTTAATGTATTGAAAGAATGTTATATATATTTTAGATATACTCTAAAATCATCATTTTCACTTCAAGAACTCATAGATTATAACAATTAGCATCATGATTTATTTGTTTGTTATTATCAAGTGGTGCTCTTATTGTTTCTACTTTGTAGTAGATCTGGAATAAGAGAAGATTCTATCAAATAAATGATGGTGCTGTATTTATAATTGTGTATATCAAACAGTTAGTGTTTCTATAGTCCTGTGCAACTGTTCCACACTCTACACAAAATTTTCTATCATGTCACATCAGTGGTTAAAATCTCCAAGGCCATCCTATGGCTTCCAGAGAAACATTCCGGGTCTTCATTTCAGCAGAAGTGGCTAGTCTTAACATGGCTCCCACCTAATTTTTTAAGCCTTGCTTAGCTACCCCATTGTTGTTATGCACCCTTTTTATTTTTATTTTTTTAAGTAGGCTCCATGCCCGCCAATGTGGGGCTTAAACTCATGACCTTGAGCTCAAGACCTGAGCTGAGATCTAGAGTTGGACACTTAACTGACTAAGCCATCCAGACTCCCCATTATGCACCCTTTTTAGAACACGCTACATTAAACCTTCAAGAAATTCACTATTCCCTCCCTTTTGTCCATCTTCCAGATGGACAATTCATATTTTAAAATTCAGAACAAATGTCATTTTTTGTGAAGATTTAAGGATGATGCAAACAGTTGGTTTTTCCATTATTTTCCCATAGCATTCTGAATATTCACTGAATGTATACTCTCCACCTTCTGTTACAATTTCATAAAATACCAGCCCCTCAAAGTTCAAAGAAATAACAGTAATAACAACACACCATCACTAAGAAACAGGTGTCAAATAACTTAATAGAATTAGATGATGACTTCTGCCCCGAATCTCAACTGATCTTACAGCCTTTGTTTTCTTCCCTCTCTTTATTATCTGAGATTTCCACCATAAAACAGATGACGTGATGACCCGCCTTTATTAGGTGTGACACAAAGAGGACTGAGACTAGCTTGGCTTCCAGATTCACAGAAAACCTGCTTTACTACAAGATGCTCATCTTCATAACACACATTTTGATGACAAAAATCTCAGATAAGTTGAAATTTTTCCGTTGCATCACTAGTTCATTTCTTTCCTTCTTCCAATTCTGTGCTTCTTCACTGCATGATAATTGGAGAGAGTATTGTATAATTCTCACAAGCAACATACATGCCAAATGTGATGTTCACTACCAATTCAGAGATGTTTATTCTCAGAGAGCTCATTCAACTATTTTACCTTTGTCCTATGGTATTTTAGTTTTTTATGACATAAACCAACTGCTCTGGAAAATTCTGAGATACACTAGATGTTTCTGACATCGTGGAAACCAACATACTGCTTAGATTCATTCAAGGCTCCCTAAATGTCCAGTATAAGTAGATCATATTAGGACTAAAATTTCATAAAACTAACATTAAATAAACATATTTATACTAACATATAAATATATATTAAATATCGTGGGAAAACATCTCAAGACAAAAGAGAATGCAATGCCACGTAAAGGAGTTATCCAGGTCACAAATAAATCAAGGTTTACAATAATAAAAGAACTTCAATATCTTGTTCTTGTTCCAGTAAGTTAGTCTCAATTCATTTTTTTATTGTTTCCATTTCAGAACCCTCAGTCAGATATGCATCTGCACATGAGACCTGCCTGCTTCCATACTCATTTTGGTTTAACTCCACCTGCAGAATAAAAGCCAATTCTCTCAGCAATCCATTGTCTTCACATTATGGCTTGAATTCAGCTTTTAGGACTAGGACTCCATAGCTTAACCCAACTCTACCTGTATACATGATATTTTACCCTAACCAAACTTCTAGAAATTCTCCAAACATATATATCTTCACGCCTCTAGGTGTTATTTCATTCCAGCCGTTTCTGCTGCCTGAAATACCCTCCTACACCCAGACCATTCTCAGGGTCCAGCCCAAATGTAATCTCCATGAATTCTTTACTCCTTTCACAGTTAACATAAACTAAGTGTTCTTCATAGTGTCACAACTCTACACACAGCTCTTTGTTCCTTATCAGGTGATGTACCATTTGACATTTTCATATAGTCTCCATCCTCCTCACTCTACCTAACGTACCCTCTCTCAAGAGTTTAAGCAGTGATTTCTTTTCTAACCGTCTACCTTATTTCCATAAAATAAAGTGTTATCCTATTTCATGTGGCCCAGTGTATGTTGGATGTAGACATTAGGCTTATCTGAACAATTTTCAAATGTTTTATATAATGAAATATACAAATATTTAAAGAATTGATAAATTTTACTCAAAAAGATATTTGCTACTGACAATACGGGAAAAGGTAAGTGCTCAGATATTTTCAAGAGAAACAGTAAAGTAAATCTTTAAAGAGACGTTTCAAGAAGTAAAAGCAAAGATATTTCTTATTTTTAAGGATGGGATGAGCTCTCATCTTAAATTTTCAGAGACAAGCTCTATACTGTGACTCTTCAAATTGAAGTTTCTAAAAACTTAGGTAGTAGGAAATTTGCACTTGAGGAAGCCAAGTACAAAAGCCCACCTTACACAGTTGAGAAAAATGTGTGTGAGCAAGTACAGAGTTCACAAGGAGGGGAAAAAAAGAAATATTTTTATTTCTGAAACTCTTGAGGAAAGTAATGTGGGAAAGATAGTCTTTCGCATAAAGTAGTTAAGGTCAACATTTGTCCACTCTAACAGAACAAGTCTTCCATGAATAAGTAAAATTAACCAAGAGACCCTAAGAAGTAACAATCTAGGGACCATAGTGACTGAAAGAAAACATACATTGAAAATCACTCTTCAAAGACTCTGAGGAGTTCTTTGGAAAAGAAATTCACTTATCGTTGTTTAACCAACATTTCACAAACTTATTTAAACACGGAACACTGTTATTTTTCTGCAAAGTAACCTATCCAGCTGAGTTTAGAGAATTCTGCCTGCCAGGGCTCTCCTGATGTTTACTTTAACCAGATTGTGTGTGTGTGTGTGTGTGTGTGTGTGTGTGTGTGTGTGTGTAGACTAGGATAGATGCATGCATTGCAGAAGATCTTGGGCATTTCCTTCCTGAGGAGGTTTGATAAAGGATAAGAAGTCTCATTTCTTCTTATTCAAGCCCTGCTCTTTTCAGTTGAGGAGACCATCCTCACTCTCCATTAGCGCTTAGTCATGCCAAAATTTGGAGACAAAGAAAAAAGACAAAGAAATTAAACATCAGAGAAAAGAGAGAAAGAAGAATGGAGTATAAAGATGAAGAAATGCCTTAAAAACTGAATACCAACAGCCAAGCATAAAAAACGTCTCTGCCAGATGTAGCCAGCTAAAGTCTAACTGAAGTTTCAGGGGTAGGCATTCCATCTGTCATATCAAAACATTTTCAATACCATCTACCAATACAGCACTAAATTCTGGACTGCCATTAATGTCAACCCATTTATAATTTTGGCCTGCAGCACTACAAAAAGGCAGATGACAGCCTACTATTTCACACCTGCTGTTGAAATGAATAAAAATGACTGAAACCCTTAAAAGCAGAAAAAAGAAGAAAGGGAAAAATAAAGCCAACAACACTCACTGCACAGTAAGGCTGGAGAGAATTCCCTGCTTTCCTTTTTGTTTTGAATACCAGGTTTTGGCTGATGTGTCCTTTATAGAGTAAATACAGTGTGGCCCAGGTATGGAAGCTGACCTGCTTGGAAATGATTTCTTCTCTCTTTGATCAGTACTATTTTACCTGCACTTTCATGACTTACACTGGTCCACACTCCCTTCTTGACGTAAATGAAGATGATACACACTTTCTGTAACATTCCTTTGTGAACTTTGTCATATATGGTTTTGGGAATGTTTTGATGGACATATGCCTTCTGAAATGGTGGTGCAATTTCTTGTACTTCTTTTGGATTCTCTTTACCATTCTCTCCCTAAGAGTGTGCAGCGCAAGATGGGGACCATAGAGTGTTAGATATTGGCATGATATCTGATCTTGCTTTCTCCAACCCACCCAACTATAAGTGGAATGTTTAATATAATTTTGAATAATTAGATGCTCTGATTGCTAATCCTTGGGTTTCCCTGATCTGGCCAGCTGACCTCAAAGTGTGGATGGCAGATCCCTACTTTTATTATAATAGTAAGATATCATTTGCCTTTTTCACTGTCTTGACATTCACATTGATGGTACTAAAGCTAGGGTGGGTGAAATTTCTAGCACCTAAGCAAATAATGTTTTTTTTTTTTGTCTTAAAATTATCTAGTAGTTTCAGTTTAAACCTCAAATTATTCATAAATCTGTGATTTGGCCATTTCAAGAACAAAGAGAAGTTTTCAGTACATTCAGGGTCTCTCTTCATACAGCACAAATCCAGATTATGTACAATGATATTGAATGGAATGTTCTACTCCTATTAGATTAAAATCAAAATCACAAAGCCAAAAACAAGTCCCAAGTACACACCATTCTAAAGTAAGTCATGATGCAATGCATATTCCTCTAGAGCCCAGTTCTGTTTCTCAGAACTTCAGCCTATATAAAGGAAAGATGAAGAATTCAAGAAAATTTACTTAACTATGAGAGGTCAGTCTTGGGAGATAATGTTATGACTTTTTCTTTTCTCTTTCTGTTGGGAAGGGAGTGTTTCAATATCCAGTTCTTTGTAGAGCTTGATGGTATCTTCCAGAAAACTGATTCTCATTCCCTGGTTAAGCATCTGTTGATATGTCATTCTAGCTGATCTGACCTTGGACCTATTTGAATAGGTGAAAAAGAATCTGTAGGAAAAAAGAAGGCACATCCATGTACTCATATCATTGAAGTAGTAAAGGTGTATAAAGTAAGTTTCCCTTGGGCCAACTGTATGCAGCAAGCATACGCAGTCTTGAAATGACTTACATATATCTTACCCAAAAGATGCCTCTGATATTAGAGGATTCCCCAATGGTAAAATACCTTGTATATTACCAAGAATTGGAATGAGAAGAACTGATGAGAAGCTAAGCTATAAGGGCCATTCTCCACATCAGAAAATTTATCTCTTGTAGGATTTAACATGTACCCCTCTGAACTACAACTTGAATACCCACCACATATAGGCTGTCTGCGGGTTCACAAGTAAGAAATACTTGATCTTTTCTATCAGTTGCCCAGGAATCAACCCACTAGAGGAGAAAAAAAGAGGAAGCAGAAAGGGAGGGGTGTTCAGGAGCAGGCCCCACTCACCACCACAGAGGTCCCTAATGGAAGGAATTGAGTTTTATCTACTAAAATGTGATCTGTTAAATCTAGAAGCAGCCTCCTCTAAGAGGTGGGAAGATAAATTTTATAGTAAAGTCGAAGGTAATAATCAGAAAAAAAGAAAACTATTTCAAATTTGTTGCCCCACTCAGGTCAGACTCCAATCTATCTTTAGTAAAGTTAGTTTAGATCTTAAACATGACAGTAGTTACATTGTATACAAAATCCTAGTTCACACATTTTTTCTATTATTACTCCAGATTTCCAAAGATTCTAAATAAATGAAAATGTCTCGTTGTATATAATGCTAAGTGAGAAATGCCTCCAAAGCAGCATTTTCATATTTATTTTTTTCCATATAGCCAGTATCTTCCTCTGAATCTCACAAATTCCAGTTGTATTGGTTTTTCTCATGTCAATGAGGTTAGAGTGAATATCTGTACCTGCAAATAACCAATATGCTATATTTGACTATGTGCTGTCAGAATCCTCTAATTAAAAAGAATTGGTCTCTGAAACACTCATCCTTGACACAAGTAGGAAAACCTGTCAACAAGGCATTTGATTTGTAGAATACAGGGGGGAAAAAAGAGTAGCAGTATTATCATCCATCATTACTTGGAGAGCATCTAGAGGCAGTCTGGCAACATTTGTCCAAAGAATGAACAGTAGGATGCCTCAATTTTCCTGAATCATCATCTACCTGCTTTAGAAAGTCTCTGAAAAATACATAACTTGCCTTGCAATCTTCTGTCAGGGAGCACTGAAGTCTCGTAAGTGAGAACCATGGAATTGTAAGGTACTGTAAAAGGGATCTTCAAAGCTATTTAATATAACCTTCAAAATTTATAGGTGAATAAATTCTGACACTGATAAGTTGAATGACTTGCCCAAGGTCCACAGGATCATTATTCAGACCTCTCATTGCAGTCTAGTCTTTTCCCACTAAGATTCCTGTTCCAAAAAACCTGTTTTTACCTCAGAAACATTTCCAAGTCTGAGTCTAAGGAAGTTAGGTGAAAACGGGGGCTAGGAAGATTCTCTTTTATTGTAAAGAAGAACAGGGACCAAAACCAAATTGGTAATCTTTCTTTCTGGAAGACACTGTCAACCGTAGAGTACAAAAGACAAAATTGGCAGCTGTCAAATAAATGAACATCTAGGACACAAAACACCATTTCATAATCCCTCTTAATTAGATATAATGGTGCTTTCTGGGAACAAATGAAAGATTATAAGAACCATGGTCTCCGCCCAAAGTGAATGTACAGGCTATCATCCACAGGTATGGAATAATCCCAATATGAGAGAGTAAAGATGATGGATAGCAATGGATTGTTCTGTCCTCTAGGAAATTTTAGGATCTGATAGTTCAAAACGTATGACAACTACAGGCTCATGGTGGATATTTGTAATATCCTGCATAACCTGACAGTTTGTAACAATTACCAAAGGAAAGAGGATCTGTAGGGGCTGGAGACCAAAGGGAATGTTGGGAAGTAGATTGGTTGTTATTGTCAGAAGGGACTTGATTGCCAAATTTTAGAAAAAATTGAGTGTTTGTTGCTGAAAGAGTAAGTATAGCAGTGAATTGTGAGTGAAAACGGGGGCAGATCAGTCACATGTAATGCTGGGGTAAATAAAGAAGTGGAACCAGAATGAACAAATGCATAAAGGCAGCCATGTTGTTGGGTAACAGTGGGTTTATCAAATATTGACAAACATGAAATGATTGTAATCAGTCACTGTCAAAGGGGAACAGGTCCCCTCCTCTCTTTTACAAATGATCCAATTAAAGGAAACATGTTGGCTATAAAGTCAAAATCAACAATGCACTATACACTGACAATCCATCCAACATATGAAATCAATAGTGCATTCTGCTGCCATCCAGCACAAAGCGACAGTAGCAACTTCCCCACCTCTTTAGTCAAATATGACACTGTATCAATCGATCAAAACTCAGTACTTATTGAGCAAGGCTTCTGAAGAATGCAAACTGCATTGTGCCTCTATCCCCCCTTCCACCCCCTCATTTTATTTCGATAAATTTTAACTTAAAGGCATAATACCTGAGGATGTTCTGTTGGCTCACGGAGTGGTTTTTTTTGTTTTGTTTTGTTTTTTTGTATAATCACCATACAATTTGACATTGACTATATTTACAATAAGATTATAAAAACACTGTAGGGCTAGAAATGCAAATGCCATTGCATTGGAAACTGTAATTTTAGTTCTGTCTCCATACCATGGCTTTGTCCAAATCCTTCATTCAGTGTGGCAAACACGACATAGATGACACAAATTAGTCAACAGGCTTTCAGTAGAACTAAAGATAATCTGAAAGGTAACTGAACAAAGGATATGGAACAAATTGTGAGTTTGACAGAAAAAAGTGCAATTCATAACTTAATATTTGGTGTAGTGTGAAAAGGACAGTGGAGTGGAATTAGGCTCTGACTCCCTGTGTCCTGTAACCTTGAGCAAATAATTCTTCTCTGGATCTTAAACTTCTGTAAAGTTAAGGTATTAGTAGGCTCAGTGGACTTCAGTAATGATGCAAAGACCTAGTAGTAGGTCTAGTAGTGTTTTTTAAACATTTCTGCCCCACCCCCTAATATTCACAGTCAGAAACACTCTATCATGACAGAGTGGGTAATATAACTGGAACAAAATTTCATAGACAGTATTTACCAGTATTATATGCAGTGCTCTCTAATATTTTCTCTTCTATTCATTTTCATTTTCTTGATAGATGCTGATAAATCACAACCCATGGTGTGAAAAACACTGTTTTATGACTCTTTGCTTTTCTTGCTTCCTTCCTTCTCCCTTCCTTCCCCCTTCTCTCCCTTTCTTCAAAAGCATCTCTACCTTAAATCTAAAACTCTAATTTTTTTGTATTTAGCTGAATTTGTGTCTTTCTCTAAATACTTTGTATTTCTCCATCCCATAAGGCTAGTACAATACAGGGACTCTCATGTTGTGCTCAGTGGGTGGTTAATTAATCCCCCAACTCCTTGGCCTCTTTGAGAACAAGAGTCATGTGAGAAGGGTATCTATTAACCTAATTTTTAAAAAAATTTTGGGATAATATTGTATAGTTATTTAATATTTAAAAAAAATTTCACAATGTGCTGATAATATGATTTTAAGTAAAACTGGGATACAACATTTCATAGAGAGTATGAATTCACCTAATAAAACTATTAAAAAACCTGGGGGGTGCCTGGGTGGCTCAGTCAGTTAATCGTCTGCCTTCAGCTCAGGTCATGATCCCACGGTCCTGGGATGGAGTCCCGCATCAGGTTCCCTGCTCCGTGGGGAGTCTGCTTTTCCTTCTCTGGCTCTCTCCCGTTCTCTCTCTCAAACAAAATCTTAAAAAAAAATAAAAAAGACTGAAAGGAACTATGCTAATACAGCATTCTTTTGCCTCTTGATAGGAAATTTATATGTAATTTCCAAACTTACCTTTTATGCTTTATTCTGATCTCCATATTATCTTTTTTTTAACATGTGCTACCTTGATATATATATATAGATATATATTTTGCAAAATGATTTGGAATAGATTGTCAAGTATATATTGTATGTGTATGTATGTATGTATGTATCTATCTATCTACCTTTATTTCCCTTCTGAAAATAGTTGGTAATATACTTAGCTTGACTTTTTAGCCTCTGTTGCCTTTGTATTTCTTAAGGGATCCAGTACTAAGGTCATTTTGTTACCAGTGATAGTGTTTCCTTTTCCAAAACCCAAAGTAGCAATCTTAAATAAATCAAAGCCTGGCTACTACCTCTTTCCCTTTATCCAGCATGAATTTTAATATGTGTAAGTTATAGATACAATAACTGCTACCATCTATTCAGGGTTGATCATGTGTCAGCCATTGCATCCTCTTCATGCTCCTCATTACTCCTCACAGCTATCCCAAGAAAGAGTTGTTACTGTTTTACAAATGAAGAAACTGAGTATTGAGAGATTAGGTAGATAGTTGTTTTAAGTGGTAGAACTCTAATAAAATGGATTTGAGCAATCACAACAAAAACAGTCAGATGATTTTTCTCTTTATTTTGACAAATTTACAATGTTTGTTGCATTTAATCCTCATGAATTGTTGAAGTCAGTACTATCATTATCACAACTTTATATGAAAGGAAAGGCCAGAGAATCAGTAATAAAGAGTGAAGAGGTAATGTGTATTTAGAAGTTCTCAATAAAAATTCACTTCATAAAAATTCTAACCAGATTGTTTAATTTTATCTTTCAAACTTTATTGATTCCCATAGGGGCTTACAGAATTTTGTCTCTTAAATTTCTCCCTTCCCTTACGAAAATGAGGCAGGTATGGGTTTACTAATGACTCTGCCTTCTTTTGGAAGACAGGAAATATATGTATTTTAAAAATACAATAAGGAAACAAAAATATACCTGTTTATCAATACTTTGTTTTTGACTGTAAATTGGCAAAAATTAATAATGTTACAATATTATTAACAAAACATGAACAAATGAATCTGTTGAAGCAATGCAAAGGTGGGACCTAACAGGTCACTTGACCTTCTCTTTAGTAAGTCTGCTCAACTTTCCTCTCTACCACTGGTTAGTACCATAGCATCCATATGCCATTATGCTGTCTCCCTCAGGATTTTGTTTTATGCCAGCTAAAGCTTTTATCAGAAATCAATAAATAAACAAACAAACTTTTATCAGCAGTACTGTCCTGTTCAAAAGCCCTCACAGACTGCCCACTGGCATGCAAGGCCTTTTACATGGGAGCCATAATTAGCTTAACAATCTGATTTTCCACATCTTTTTCATTTAACATTTTATTTATTTGACAGAGAAAGACAGCGAGAGAGGGAACACAAGCAGGGGGAGTGGGGGAGGGAGAAGCAGGCTTCCTGCCAAGCAGGGAGCCCGATGGGAGACTCCATTCCGGGACTCCAGGATCATGACCTGAGCCGAAGGCAGACGCTTAACAACTGAGCCACCCAGGTTGCCCATTTTCCACTCTTTGGGGTAGGACTGTGTTTTAGGTTCTTCTAAAAAAATCAAAGCCTGGCTACTACCTCTTTCCCTTTATCCAGCATGAATTTTAATATGTGTAAGTTATAGATAAAATAACTGCTACCATCTGTTCAGGGTTGATCATGTGTCAGCCATTGCATCCTCTTCATGCTCCTGCTCATTACTTCTCACAGCTATCCCAAGAAAGAGTTGTTACTGTTTTACAGATGAAGAAACTCTGCTTAGCACAGTGAAGAGTAATAGAATTTTAGAGCTGAAAAGACCTTAAGGCTCATCTCTCCAAATCAGGTCATTTTAAATAAAATATTGGTGCTAAGGAGTACTCTAGGTCATCCAGGAAGTTAAAGGTCAAAGTGTTAACAAAACCCTTCATTTTAGCTCCTAAACATGTAATTAACCCCCCCAAAAAATATTTTTTGAATTAGTTGCATTATTTGCCATACGTTTGGATACATTTTGTGACCTGGTAGGAATCACAGTGTTTGATAACAATGAATGGAATGAGCCAAGATAGGAAACATGTACAGATGTTAAGCAGTTCAATTAGTATAATGCAATGATAGATTTTTTTAATTTTTAATTTAAATTTGATTTAGTTAACATACAGTGTATTATTAGTTTCAGGGGTAGAAATTAGGGATTCATCAGTTGCATATAACACCAAGTGCTCATTACATCAAGTGCCCTCCTTAATGCCCATTACCCAATTACCTCATCCTCCCACCCCCTTCCCCTCCAGAAACCCTCACTTTGTTTCCTAGTAGAGTTCAGCATTTCTTATGGTTTGCCTCCCTCTCAATTTTCATCTTATTTTTCCTTCCCCTCTCCTATGTTCATTTGTTTTGTTTCTTAAATTTCACATATGAGTGAAATCATATGATCATATGGTATTTGTCTGTCTCTAACTGACTTATTTTGCTTAGCATTAAGTCCCTCTAGTTCCATCCACATCGTTGCAAATGGCAAGATCTCATTTTTTGATGGCTGAGTAATATTCCATTGAATGTATGTAGATACATACATGTGTATATATATATGTATATACATATATATATATACACACATACCACATCTTCTTTATCCATTAATCTGTTGATGGATATCTGGACTCTTTCTATATTTTTGACTATTGTGGATATTGCTGCTATAAACATTGGGATGCATGTGCCCTTTTGAATCACTATGTTTGTATTCTTTGGATAACTACCTACTAGTGCAACTGCTGGGTCACAGGGTGCCTTTTAGTTCTGTTGATTGTTTCCTTTACTGCTTTCTATCCTGATGAAGTCCCAATAGTTCATTTTTGCTTTTGTTTTCTTTGCCTCTGGAGATGTGTCTAGTAAGAGTTGGTGCAGCTGAGGTTAAAGAGGATGCTCCCTGTGTTCTCCTCTATGATTTTGATGGATTCCTGTCTCACACTTAGATCTTTCATCCATTTTGAATTTATTTTTGTGTTTGATGTAAGAAAGTGGTCCAGTTTCATTCTTCTGCATGTGGCTGTCCAATTTTCCCAACACCATTTGTTGAAGAGACTGTCTTTTTTCCATTGGTTATTCTTTTCCACTTCGTCGAAGATTAGTTGACTATAGAGTTGAGGGTTCATTTCTGGATTCTCTATTCTGTTCCATTGATCTCTGTGTCTGTTTTTGTGCCAGTACCATACTGTCTTGATGACTACAGCTTTTTTAATACAGCTTGAAGTCCAGAATTGTGATACCTCCAGCTTCAGTTTTGTTTTTCAACATTACTTTGGCTATTTGGGGTCTTTTCTGGTTCCATACAAATTTTAGAAGTGTTTGTTCCAACTCTGAAAAATTGTGGTGGTATTTTGATAGGGATTGCACTGAATGTGTAGATTGCTTTGGGTAGCATAGACATTTTCACAATATTTGTTCTTCCAATCTGAGATCACAACCAACACCACAGAAATACAAACAACTATAAGAGAATATTATGAGCAGTTATATGGCAACAAATTAGGCAATCTGGAGGAAATGGATAAATTCCTAGAAACATATAAACTACCAAAAATGAAACAGGAAGAATTAGAAAACCTGATCAGACCCATAACCAGCAAAGAAATTGAATCAGTAATCAAAAATCTCCCAACAAACAAGAGTCCAGGGTTGGATGGCTTTCCTGCGGAATTCTACCAAGCATTTAAAGAGGAATTAATACCTATTCTTCTGGAACTGTTCCAAAAAATAGAAATGGAAGGAAAACTTCCAAACTAACTCTACAAAGCCAGTATTACCTTGATCCCAAAATCAGACAAAGGCCCCACTAAAAAGGAGAATTATAGACCAATATCCCTGATGAACAGGATGCAAAAATTCTCAACAAGATACTAGTTCATAGTATCTAACAATTCATTAAGAGGATTATTCACCACAACCAAGTGGGATTTATTTCGGGGCTACAGGGGTGGTTCAACATCTGCAATCAATCAATGTGATACACCACATCAATTAAAAAAAGGATAACCATATGATCTTCTCAATAGATGCAGAAAAAGCATTTGACAAAATACAGCATCCATTCTTGATAAAAACCCTCCACAATGTAAGGATAGAGGGACTATACCTCAACATCATAAAAGCCATATGTGAAAGACCCACAGCAAATATCCTCAATGGTGAAAAACTGAGAGCTCTTCCCCTCATGTCAGGAACACAGTAGGGATGTCCGCTCTCACTAATGTTCAACGAAGTACTAGAAGTCCTAACCTCAGCAATCAGACAACAAAAGGAAGTAAAAGTATCCAAATAGGCAAAGAAGTCAAACTTTCACTCTTTGCAAATGACATGATACTCTATGCAGAAAACCCAAAAGACCCCACCAAAAAATTGTTACAACTGATTCAGGATTTTAGCAAAGTCGCAGGATATAAAGTCAATGAGCAGAAGTCAGTTGCATTTCTATACACTAACAATGAAGCAGCCGAAAGAGAAATCAAGGAATCGATCCCATTTACAATTGTACAATAAACCATAAGATACCTAAGAATAAACCTAACCAAAGAGGTAAAAGATCTGTACTCTGAAAACTACAGAAGACTTATGACAGAAATTGAGGAAGACACAAAGAAATGGATAGATTTTTTTTTTTTTAAAGACTGTTACATGGATTCATCATTAGAAGGAGCTGGTATGGAAAGAAGAGGAAGAAAGTTACCTGAATTCCAGCTTCCTCAGAATATGCGCCTCAGCATACTCCTAAGGAAATAAAACCAAATATGGGAAAGCTCATTACTAAAGGTTTCTCACCTCACTTTCTGGGGGGAATCATCCATGAAACCTGGGATTATTAGAATTGGAGGAGACCTTAGAAATAAGCCATGTAGTCCAGTCACTTCATTTCGAGTGACAAAATGAAGGTAACAGTTTAGGATATGGTATACAAGGAAATCTTTGTTAAAAATATCTAAGAAAATCCATGAATGATCTTTTTTTTTTTTTTAATCTTGTTTTTAAATTCCATCTGCAAAGCCTCTGGGTACCATGAATGTTTTCTTTGATCTGCCTCTCACAACTAGAAAAAGACTTAATGGGTCAAACTCTGAGTCCCTCAGTTCCACCTCAACATATACAATTGATTCTCAAATGGGGGTTCCAGATTAGGTTTTCTAGGAGGAAAACAAGACTGCTGATTAAAACCACTGATCCCAGAGTAATTTAGAAAAGTAACCAGAGAGATGAGACAGATTCTCTATGTTCTTCTGTTCTTCTCTATGTTGGTGTGTCTATCCCACCAATGTAGAGCTCTCACACCTTAGTTATGTGATATATTTAGGAGTAGTGGTAGCGAGGAATTTAATGAGGCACTGAGGCTAAATTTTTAAGATCCATACCAGTAGGAAGGCCTTAAAAAAAGTTCCTTTTATAGTCAAAGCACTCAACTAAGCAGGCCATACAATCATTTCAGTAGAGTGGACCATTTCTGGGACTGCTTTTTGGAATTGCCTTCGAAACAGTATTGTTTCAACTATTCTCCATCATGGCAATAGTGTGTCTTTGAACACAGTTTTGGTTTTTCACAATTAAAATGATAGTTGGAATTAATTCTGGTTAGTTAGTGTGAAATCTGAAGTAACGAAAACATTTGGACTTCAAACAGGCTGTGGCTAAAAAGGAATGAGAGGGATTTCTTTATGTGCTTCTGGGAGCAAATTCTGAAGTGGAATACCAAGAAAGATTTAGATTCTGGCTGCAGGCACTGAATAGGTATTGTTTCTTGACAGTATCAAATTGAAAGGCCAGTGCTGATTTGGATACAAGAAATGCCTTGCTATAAGGGAGACTCCAATTAGAGCCAAGGAAACCTGGATTGGAATTCCATTTCCACTATTTCTGATTTGTGGGACCTGTAAACTTAACATATCTGCAACTCTTGTTTCCTCACCTAAATACAGGCTCTTTAGAAAAGAAATGCTTTATATAAAGCATCAGCTCCGTTTTGGTCATAATATATGCTCATAAATTACAGTCATTATCCTTAATATTAAGGCACATTTGTTTAGACTATTTATAGTTTGTAGTCACTTTGTTATTGTTAAGGCTATGTACTGCATGAAAGTATATTTTTTGCAAAATCCCTAAGATAAAGTCCCGATCTTAGCAAAATTTCAGGTAGATTTTGAAAGATGCCTTTCCCCTTCCCAACAAAATTCCTTTTCTGTGTTGCTTTCTGTGGTATGTACCTTTCTGAAGATATTCATATGCTTTTTCAAAAATGACCCCTCTCATTTTTCAGCCAGGAGACTAGAGGCACAGAGAACCTCCCTGCTTTATCCAAGGCCACATGCAAGTTAGCTGCTACTGGTAAGACCAAGGTTTTCTAACACCAAGTCAAATGATTTTGCCCCTCTACCACCTGCTTCTTACCCTACCAAGATATTGAAAGGATTAACATTCACTATGAGCCATCTTTACGCACTTAACTAAACCTATTTCGTCTTCATACCCACAACTCTAATATTCATTATTATAACAGTCTCACTTGACATGTGAGAATACTTAAGTTTGGAAAGGAGAAACAACTGTTACAAAGTCAAACAGTAAGGAAGCCACAAAACTGGGTTCAAATTCTGATCTTCCTGAAAAAAAAGAGCACAAATTCCAACCTCATTCACCATAGAGAAGACAGAGCACGGGTGGCCAGGTTTTAAGATGCTCTAAAAGACAGTTGATGCTATGAAGTATGTGAATCATGTGAATCAAAATACGATAGTGGGATAGCATTTGTTCACACCTGTCCCCACCTTCACTGCTCATATCCCAGTTCTAGATGTAAGAGATGTGCAATCATATCCTTTTCCTACAAAACCCATCTTCCTGATCATTGCTGAATTGCATCTCCAGTCATGACCTGAAGGGTAGAATGGCCACTGAGTTTTGTAGTAACTGAATTTAATGAGCTCTGTAGCCATGCCATTATGAAATGAGTAGTATATATTAATTTCTTTTTTCCCTTCAAACTTGCCATGTGTGTCTCTAGCCTTTGAAGTTCCTGAGCTGTTTACCTGTATGCCCTTTAAGGACACTGATGAGACCTTCTCCTTCACAACCTCATCAGACACTAGTGTATACCCTTAGTCAAATTCATTGCCAAGTGAGAAAACCTGAGTAGTTCAGAGCAGTACCATCCCAAATGCTCAAAATTGGCTCTGTGTGTGAAGACTAAGAGACTGACTATGATATGTAGAGGTCATTGAGGTTGGTGAACAGATGTATCATCCCATCACATTAAATATTTTCTAAGAATCAGGCTCTAAGTGTAGTAAAATCCTCCAAGTTCCCAGCTGTGACCCCATCTCCTACTCACTGGACTTGTCTCCATCCTTTTTTGCCTTTCTTTTGTACCAGAAATTATAGATATGGAGGAGCAAAGGAGAGAATGATCCAGGGATACTATGGTAGGCTGTTAGTGCAGAGTGTTATAGAAGGAAACAAGACTTAAACTTGTCCAGCATCTGTGCTCAGCATCTCACACTCTCAAACCCCTCCTGGGGTCAGATGGCCAGTAGAGGATTTGGGGGTTCAGTACTGGCATTTGAAAGCACTTTTTATACCCCAGCACAATGTTGGGTACTCTGAAATGCAGTAGAAACTTATGAACAACCCCAGTCACAAAGAGCTTACAGTTAGCCAAAAGAAATTGGATTGGTTTACTTTTCCACTGAAAAAAAAAAAAAAAAAAACCAACCTCAGCCATTAAATAAAAGGAGAGAATTTATTTCAGCTTCATTTTCTCTCAGCCTGTATATTAATATCTTGATTTCCCTGATAGTATCTAGGCATAAAAGTTATGTTTCCAATTTTTCATTTAGATGAAAGATATTCCACATTGCCTGCTACACCACTAAGGACTAAGTAAATGCTCTTCAGCTTTCCTTTAAAAAAATAATAACCCACACTTATTTGGATGATTTTCTCTACTGTGGCTTGAGAGAAAGCAGCATCGGGGCTGTGGCAACATTGTTAACCACACAAATGACCTTCTAATTGCAAAGACCTCCTGGCTCAACTGGGATATCACTTCTCAAATCATATCCTGGTAATTTATTCTCTCCATTCCCTGAAGAGCTGGCTTGAGGTCAATGTCATCATGTGAGAGACAGCTTCTCTCTTGCTATAGCTACAGTAAACTGTCATTTTCTTTTATTCTTTCATTCTCCCTCCTCCTCCCTTACTAATCTGTTTTAAAAAGGAATTTCACATCAGACATGGTCAAATGATGATGATTTCATCTCCAAATGGCCCTCCCTGGAGACAATTAACCAACAATTATGGGATGAGTTCCCACGAGGTCACAGAAAGGGCCTCTTAGTTGGGGACCAACCACCCCAAAAGCAGGCCATGGAACACCAGAGCTGCAGGAGCAGTAGTTGCCAAGAAATTGCAGAAGAGCAAATGATGGCAAATTAGCTTACCTTTTCCCCTTTCTGGAATATCATCTTATCATTATTAAGATGGATAGAAATCACAAGTCCCTCTAGTTCTGGTAGAGAAGTCACCAGAGTGGCTTTCAGCTCTGTATCCCACTTCCTATCTCAGTCAGATTAAAATTCTTCAAACATGACTTTCCTCATGTCATTCGCATATCCCAAATCTTTCCACAGTTTTTTATTTCTAGCCTATATAGTTGAAACTCCATACCCAAAACCAAACTCCCCATTTCCCTCTCCCCTCCATCTCCTGGCAGCCACCATTCTATTTTCTGTCTCTCTGATTTTGACTACTGTACATGCATCCTATAAGTGGATTTATACAGTAATTTGTGATTGGCTTATTTCACTTAGTATACTGTATCTTCAGAGTTCATCCATGTGTAACGTGTGTCAAAAATTCCTTCCTTTTTAAGACTGAATAACAGCCCATTGTATATACCCCTTTTTGCTTATCCCTTCATCTGTTGATGGTCACTTAGGTTGCTCCCATGATTTAGCTATTGTGAGTAATGCTGCTATGAATGTAAGTATAAAATACCTCTTCAAGTCTCTGCTTTCAGTTATTTTGAGGTATATATTTCTTTTCTTTAGCTAGTTTTGCGTTTAGTTTGTTCTTTTCTTGAGTTCCTTGAATTGTAGAGATGGTAGTTGATTCAAAAAATTTTTTGGTGGTTTTTTTAATGTAAGCATTTATGGCTATAAGTTTTCCCCTTAGCAGTGCCTTCTTTTTACCCTCTAAGTTTTAATATGTTATGTTTTCATTTTCATTTTTAGGTACTTTCTAATTTCCATCATAATTTCTTCTTTGATTCATTTCTTTTTAAGTATGTTGTTTAATTTCCACAAAATTTTTAATTTTCCAGTTTTCCTTCTGTTAGTGAACTCTAGTGTTATCCCATTTTGGCTGAAGAAGTTACTTTGAAGTCTACCTTAAATTCTACTAAGATTTAATTTGTGACATACCATATGGTCTATTCTGGAAAATGTCTGGTAGGCCACTATTTGATCTTTCTCAGGGACATTTCTATTGGTTTATTTTTTGCTTTGAATGGGCCGTACTTCCCTGCTTCTTTATATGACTTATGATTTTTTTTTTTGCTTTGAAAACTGAGTATTTGATTTTCATAATGTGTTAACTCTAGCAGTTTGATTCTTTCCCTTTTCCAAGATTTGCTGTTTTGTTTGTTTCTATGGTTGTAAGCTGTGTCTATGTGTCTATGCAGAGCATTAGCCTGAAATGTAAACTTAGGTCTTCTTGAGTCTTTTCTGAGCCTGCACCTTCCTGTGGACATGTGTGATGACTTTCGAATTTCTCGCATGTTTGTGGTTGCTTTTCGGTGTCCTATTCTTCAATATCTGACATCCAGAAAGAGAAAAAGAGAAGAATTAATGAAGGGGGAGAAAAGGCACCTTCTCTACAAACCTCCCAGAAATTGCTTTAGTCTGAAGAGGAGGGGCTTACAACAACGGGAGTGGGGTACAACAATGGCTGCCCATCTCTTCTGTCTAGACCTCCATAATTAGAAGCAAGGACCGGCAATCGAAACACAAATCCCTGATGTTTGGAGGACCACATCCATACTGCATACCCTGCCTCCTGTAAACAGTATGCAAACTGCTCCAGGAGCATGTGCCCAGCTGCCTGCCAAAGGGCTGAAGGGTGGGGGATATAGGTAGTTGCTTCTGAGTTTAGAGCTGAAGTTGACTGAAATAACCACAGTTTACCACTAGAGGCTTCGCTTGCAAGTGGGAAGGCTTCAATAAACTCCAGAGTTCTGAAGTAATATGTCACACAGAGCTTGCCAGTACAATTGGTAGTGGTAGAACAGAATCCTGATGCTTCTTCACCATCTTCCCAGAATCCTCTTAAAGCCTTAAGCTTTTTTTTCAAGGAAATGTCTAACTGTAGACACTGGCATGAATTGGCACATTTAAATGTCTTCATAAGCTTCTCTCCTTCCAGGAAACTCCAAAAAAACTAAGGGCTACTCCCTCTCCACCCACAAAATTAAGTTTGCGGTTAAGAAAATTGCATAACTGAGTTGTGGAGTCAACCTCAAGAAACCCCAGGAGAATCCAATACAAACATTATAGGTTTAATATTTTATCAATAGGACATCATTGTATTTCACATAGTAAGTAATGACCTGAATACTTAAAATTTGTATTCACCGGAGCTATACACTCCCACTTTTTTTTTCAGAAATAGGACATTTATTTGTGGTCCTACAGCAGGAGAATGGAAATCTCTCTCAGAGATCAGAGATTCTTGTTAAAAAGAAATTCGCCTTTCAGGGCGCCTGGGTGGCTCAGATGGTTAAGCGTCTGCCTTCAGCTCAGGTCATGATCCCAGGGTCCCGGGATCGAGCCCTGCATCGGGCTCCCTGCTCCTTGGGAGCCTGCCTCTCCCTCTGCTTCTCTGTCTCTCTGTCTCTCTCTCTCTCTCTCTCTCTCTGTCTGTCATGAATAAATAAATAAAATCTTAAAAAAAAAAAAGAAATTCACCTTTCAAATGCAATGTTCCCAAACTCCTACCACTGGGTTTGGGCAAGTCAGGACCTGTTGACATAGTGAGCACAGAAAGGGATTGGAGGTGGGGACTGATGGGGAGAGAATTGCGCTGAAGGAGAGGGTAGGAGAACAAAGAAAATTAACTATGCTCTTAAATTTAACCAGAAAAAAAAGAGCCTTAAGGTATATTTTCCCCAATATGCAAGAGACAAAGATTCTCACCAGATACCATCTTCTTCAGCCCTCTGATTTTTCTGAGGGATCAACACTATTTAGTGTTATACCAGTTGCAGCAATAACCAAGAGTTCAGCAATCTGAAAAAGTTTAACTTTTTTAGATAAATGACAGCGATCATTTAAATTCTCTCCTTCTCTCTCTCTCTCTCTCTCTCTCTCTCTCTCTTTTTTTTTTTTTTGAGAGAGGAGTGGGAAGAAGCTTTTCTTCCTGCCTTCTTAAACATAACCCAAACATCGCAGTTTAACTTTTGGTGATACATGTTTAATGTTACAAACGTGAGTTTTTATGTAATGATAAATGCCTTATTACAGAGGAAGGGACTGCCTGTCTTCACATACTGCATGAGATGAGGAATTCTATTTTGGGGTAATTTGGTCCTGTATTGGGCTTTCTTGCAAGTGTCAGACTGCCCACTACTGCTTCAAATTTTCTTTTCCTCCTCTTGCTAGTAGCTAATATCATTGTGCACCTCCCCAGCCTCTGTTTAAACACAGACCTCTAACGGGCTTTGATAAGCGGGTGGGATACCCAGGATAGCTAACTTGTTGGTGTAACAAAATTAACTAGGTACAAGTGAACGTCTGATTTTTATTATATAAAGTTTATGATTATTGTTTCTTGATAATCAACTGTTTAATGGTTAAAACATCAGGATAAGTAATTTTTAGATAATTGAGGTATTTCTTGTTAAAGAGAGCAGGGGACAGAGAGAGACAGAGAGAAGCAATGAGAGAATGCGAGGAAGATAGAGAAGGAAAGAACACTGTGTCTGCCCTATTGTTCCCCTGTTTGCCCTTATTCTGCACAGTTCATTGATACGATGCACTATCTTTCCTGTGCTGCCTGAGCCCATCATATTATTCGGTGAACAAACAAGTAGGTATTTGGATTATATACATAATTATTTGTAGAACAAAAGAAAGTACAATATAATGTACTTGAAAGGAGGATAACCAATGGCTAGCCCTTGAGTCTTAGCTAGAATCTGATTAAAATAGCCTGTGTGACTCAAACAAGACACTTCACTTCTCTAAGATCTATTTTGTCTGTATCTAGAGTGAAAGGATGAATCATCCATAAGGTCCCTTCCAGCGCTAATATTCTAGGATTCTACTCTTTGAGATATGATCTTCCCTTTTACATGAAAATTTCCAAAACCATCAAAGAGTAATTAAGATCACAGAATGATGCACATTCCAGCTTTATTAGCCATAGCAGATAACTTTTGAGGTTCATCCCCCAGATTCTGACAGGCTGAAAAGTTTTATAGATGGGAGACAGTGTCAGCATGGGGTTGGCAGCACAAATTTCTTTTGCTGCACTAAATCTCTGGGCTCACTAAGAAACAGAGTCTTGTCAAAGCAAGTATCAGCCACCAGCCTGCCAGTGCACATTCACAGAGGTGAGCTGACACGGATCAGATGAGCATGAGAATAAAATCTTGTCTAAGCCACAGACCTTTGGAAATGCAGAAGCAATTCTACTGACCTCTTTTCTTCCCTCTGTAGAAATGTTGACTCGTGCCATTGTGATTCTGTGTGTAACCTGGGGCCAGACGAAGAAATATAGCAATACCACAAGGAAAGCTCCTCTCTCCACATGTCCAATTTGATTAAAACTGAGGCACATGTCCAGCGCTGCCCCTCTGAGAGCCAGACCTCCAGGAATCTCCAGATAAGTAAGATTCTGTGGCAGGTGCACTTTCTGCAGCTCCGAGTGTCTGCTGTCCCAAGTGAAGCTGAGAAGTGGGGTTTTTCCCAAAGCAGAGTCCAGAAGGCCAAAGCCCAGGTTCTTAAGATGCCTGTACTTCATGTTCCATATTCATGGAAGCTTGAGGCAGTAATGGAGGAGACTTGGAGAGGGACAGACTGGGTTGAATTTGACTCTTGTGTTTATAAGCTATGTGTTCTTCAAGTTACTAAACTCAGTGCTTCAGTTTCCATATCCACAAAATGGTGATAAAATTTTTTTCATTGCCGTTGGGCAATGGGACAATTCAAGATAATGACTGTAAACCTCTGGATACAGTGCTCAGGACATGGTTGTTCTGGATGCCAGTGAATCGTAGGCATTAACTTTGCTTTGCCTCGGTGTATTTATTTTTAACATGTAGAGAATAATAGACAATACCTTAGAAGGTTTTGGGAAAGACTAAGTAAGTCAACTTTTATAAAGGGATTAGATCAATGCCTGGCACATTATAAAATCTGCAAAACAGAGGCACCTGGCTGGCTCAGTTGGTTAAGTCATGATCCCGGGGTCTTGAGATCAAGCTCAGCATCAGGCTCCCTGCTCAGCGGGGAGTCTGCTTCTCCCTTTCCCTCTGCCCCTCTCCCCTCTGCTCCTGCTGTCTCTTTCTCTCTCTTTCAAATAAATAAATAAAATCTTTTAAAAAAATCTGCAAAACATCAGCTATTACCATCATTACTGACATCATTCTGGTGGTCATTATCTTCGTCAGAAGTGGCAGTCTAGAAGTCAAGCATAAAATTATTGTTTTTGACATCACTGGGTTTAGAGTTGGTGGATAGCATTGAATCTGAACTTTTTGTCGCTAGAAGGACATTACTTGCATTCCTCCTGAGACTGGATAGTATAGGGAATAAGAATATGACTTCTGGATTCACATGCTGTTGTTTAAAATCCTGGCTCCAACATCTAACAATTGTATGCCTTTAGGTGAGTTTTTCAGTCTCTTTGTGTCTAGGTTTCATCACCTGTAAAGTGGGGATTGTGTTAGTATATGCTTCATTGAGTTGCCATGAGAATTAAATTATATGTTAGAATGCTTTTAGCTTCATGTTTCAAGAAGGCTCCAATGGCCTAAAATCATGAATAACATTGATCCCCTAAAAGGTAGTTGAGTATAAGCATGCATGCTGCAACTAGGGCTCAGTTCCCATTTTTAGGTTCTTTTGCATGTCCCCAATGTGTGTGGGCTGTGACCTCACACTGGCTTCCTCTCTCATCCCAAGATAACTTTTAGCATCACCTGGAAAGCATACATTCTGGTGTCCTCTAGGAAAGAGAGGCAGGTTTCCCTTGCTTTACCTGACAGTGAAATACTTTGTTGCTGGAAGCTTCCTAATATGATCTCCTTCTTATTATTGGCACAAATTATCTTAAGGCCTTTGCTTCCTTAAACCGATTACTGGCAAGGGTGAAAAGGAAGTATCACAACAAGTTTGGGTGAATCATCTGGGGCAAGAGTCTATATCCATGTCCACTACAAATGAGTGATTATTTAGGACTGGGACTGGAGGATCTAAAGGTGTGATGAATGTTAGAGAATATTACTACTTTTTAATTAATATATTTATTGGGAAAATTAAATTGACAGTATATTAAAAGCATATATTACAGGGCTTAGTAAGTGCTTAAATAATAGTGATTACTGCCATGTGATTAGTTCTGATTGCTAACCCAACATAGCCAGCATCCTCACTGCCCCGTGCCACAGCGTCCCCTTGCCCCTGGTGCACATGCTGCCCATAGTGTGACCCTTCCCAAGCTTACTCCATCACATAGCCTTTATAATTCATCTTCAAAATCATTTTTATGATGCTTTTTCTGACTTCTCCAAATGGAAAGGATCTCTTTTCTTCCTTTCAACCCTGAGAACACTTCTCTCTAATATATACATTTTTCAAATGATGCCACAAAATTAAGTATCTAAATTAATGATTTCAGTTTCCCAAGAATTAGTGAGGTGTTTGAATGTAGGGATAGAATTTTTATATATCCCTCCAAAGTGCTTGACCCAGGGCAGTGCAGTTAATGGGTACTCAATGAACAATAGTTAGCTGATTGCCAGAGATGGCCAAGTAGACTCTGCAAAAAGCCTTTTACCTTGCATCACTTAATAAAGACTGAAAGGGTAGCAACACAATAACAAATGCATAAGGGGGATTTTCACTGAATGAATTTTTTTTTTTCTTCATAAAGAGACCCTTAGCATTGCCAACTCTTCTTCGAGTCTATGACCATGAAGAAAGTCTATGAACAGAGAAAAAGTTAAGTTTAGGGAGTCACCAAAATGACCTTAGAAATAAAATATCATATTCTTTAAGATGCCCCAAAACTAGTATGAAAATTTTCTCAATTCACATCCTTACAATATAAGGACTCTCTCTGTCCTCTCAGAAAAACAGACATGCTTACTCTATATTCATTTTGTCTTCTAAAATCCTCATTCCACCTAACTCCCACCATCCATGGTTTCATGGACTCCAGGTCAAGGATGAGGGGTATGGGATGGGGTATAGATATATATGGTGACCACAGGGGCAGGTCACTTCTTATGGATCCTTGACTGATGCAAGCCAGGTAGGGCCTACAATTTCTTCCCCTCAGAGTCAGCATCTATAGAGTGGATTCCAGGTCACTTTCTGCTGCCTTGCAAGCACTGATAACCCAAAATCCAAACTTTGGAATGTCATTTAGTTGGAATGCATGTGATGTCTGATTCCTTTCTTCCCATTGTCCCTTTCACTGTTTAAACTCTGCTTCCATCTCTTCATCAAATCTCTACTCCTTGCTTAAATCTTTGTTTCCAGGTCTTTCTGGCGGGAATGCTCCCCTTGCTGCTTTCCATCTATTTAAGCCCATACTCTGTGTAAGACCCAGCTTCAGAACCTTACTCTTCTCTCACAAGTTATGCTTCCCTCTTCTTGATAACCCCAACTCAGCTGATCCTGCCCTCACCATCTCACTCTTTGGAGAGTACCATTCATTCATCATTTGATATTGTAAGTCTGAGTGGCTTTCCCTACTATTTCATGAGTGTTTGTCATTTCTCATCATCAGTATTGGAATGGATTGGGGGCTGGGATTGTCTGACTTCTCGTCAGTCTTTCCATAGTATTCAGCATCTCCCCCTCCCCAATGCCCATGCTAGGACAGAGAATTTGTCTATAAATACTCATGTGTGTTTGGTGAATTGCAAGTTATTGCAGTGAATTACAATCCATTTTGGCTCTGTCTGAGCCTAATGGTCTTTTGCAGAGTTTATCTCTTGTTTTGGCTGCTAAATTAGGGAAAGAACAGGAAACTCTCTACTCTTTGTTCAGTGCTACACCAAAGAGAAAAGGAGTGGTCTCTCTGTAATTAAGAAATAATAAAGCTAGTCATATCACTTGGTGGTAGAAGGGGAGCGGTGGGGAGAGTTAAAGAATCTGTGTTTGATAGTCCATCCTCTTGCCAGCCTTCTAAGAGGTCCAAAGCTATCAATTCCAGTGGCCCTCAAGCATGCCTAGTTCCTGATAGGACAAATTTTCCACATTTCAGCACTTGTGCCCTGATGCTGCCTAAGTGAGGTCACAAAGAGATTCAGGGGGACTATATAAAATTGATTACGAGGTAAAGGGCATTGCTTATATACTTTTATACTTTATAATATTTGTTAATGATCTCTGTTATTTATAGTACATATAAATATGTAACGGTACAAGCTAGTGTTCTTATAGTTCATTTTCTGTGAACCCAGAAAGGCTTGGTTTACATATGCATATTAAAAATATTCGGAAAAAATAACATGTGACACCAGAGAACCCCTATGAAATATCATCTCACTTTCTTGGTCATTTTTTTAACACAACTAAACATGCTTAAGTTAGTGCTTCATTTTGGGTTGATGGCAAGAACAATGGATTGTAGAGCAAAGGCAAGAGGAGGGTCTTTGATAGTCCTGAGTTTTTGTTTTTGTTCTTGTTTTTGTTTTTCAAACAAAATACATGTGCAAAAATAGCACACTTCCTTCTCTTTTATATAGTGATCTCATTGTCCTTTCCTCTGGAAGGCACCAGTGTTCAGATTGTATTTGCTCATATAACTGTTCATATATTCACATTTTTATTTTTTTTTTCTTTATCCAAACTACCTGAGTCTACACATTAAACTGAGAACTGAGAAACTCAAAGCCATGCAAACACCCTTCATCTACCCTTATGGTAACCCTAAATTCCCAATGTTCCTCAACTTGTCCAGTACTGTTACTGTGATCACTACCACAACCCAAAAGTCACTTCTGAATACTTTAACATGTGTGTTTTATCTCAAACTTGTTACAAAGAGAACTGTATAGATACAGTTATCCAAACAAGGATTGTACCACTGTTTATTTAGGCTCTATAAGAAAAATATTCATAGTGTGAATCTTAGACTCTCTTGATATATTGATCCAGTGATCCATCCCATACAGCCCTCTTTAGTTGAGATTGCTTATAACAAGTATTTCTTTCTTATTTAAATTGTCATTAATGGGCTCCAAAATGCAGCTGCTATTGTGAAGAATATTATAATATCATGATGAGTTGGGGGTAAAACTGTACGAAGTGTAGAACCCTGCGACCCTATTTCCTGCTGGGGCTGACCCCACCTACAAGAGGAAGGGCTGCAAGTGTAACTGTAACTTCTCTAGGAGGAAATATTAATAATTATTTAGTCATCCCACTGGAGAGTTTGGGGGGCTGCAGGGGACAACTAAGAAAAAGAATATAGAAAACTAAGATAATGATAGAACAATGAGCAAGTGAATGGCACCAGAGAAGACGATGGTACAC
Organism: Callorhinus ursinus; assembly: GCF_003265705.2. Classification (NCBI taxonomy): domain Eukaryota; kingdom Metazoa; phylum Chordata; class Mammalia; order Carnivora; family Otariidae; genus Callorhinus; species Callorhinus ursinus. The sequence continues at coordinate 34,074,676 of NW_027397073.1, forward strand.
AAAGCAAAATAGAATACAGGTATACTCCTTGGTTCAGCACTATTTAATAGTGACAATAAATTAAATGATAAAAATAACCATTTTTTAAATATAACTCTTGAGGAGGATAGGAAGTAAATAGGGACACTGAGTAAGAGGCTGAAGCAACTATCTTCCATGGAGGAAATATGAATATATAATATATAAAACTGTTACATCTAAAAGTTGTAAGATAAATGTTTTACAAGATGAAGGTAATTGCCATAAGAAATCATTAAAAGTTGAAAGTAGATGCCTCCAGGGAGTGGAGCTGGGAGTTGCGGAGGCATGGGACAGGACATGTCACTTTTAGTTGTTTTATAGTACAATTTGAGTTTTTTATAGCTTCAGATTTTACTAGAAATAAAAATTAAATTTTAAAAGACAAGTGGACCTGGGATTGATCTCTGGAGCACTCTGGCATTTAGAGGTCAGGCAATAAATGGGGAACCAATAAACAGGAGCTAGCAGTGGTTGCCAGTGGAGTAGGAAGATGCCTGGGAGAACATGGTGTCCCTAAAGTTTTCCCTATTATTATAAAAAAATGTCCCAAGAAGAAAGGGTGGGAAACCATGTAAAAGGCTGCTGCACTATTAAGGACAGAGAAGTGGTCGTTGGATTTGTCATGGTGGAGCATGTTACCGACATTGACTAGTTGACTTTGGGTGCAGCAAAGGAGTGAGCTTAAATGGAATAGATTGAAGACAGATTGAGAAGTGAGGAATCTGGTACAATGGATATAGAAAAATTGAATTGTTTTCCCTTAAGGGGAGCAGATAAGACAGGCAATATCTGGATTGGGCTAGGGGCTTAAGGGAGTACCAGTCACCCAGTGAAGCAGGCAGTGACTATGGGCTTACTTAATTGTACCTGGGTGGAAGCTTTGGCCTTTGATAGCTGAAGAAGTTCCTGTCTGGAATTTTTCTAATTTCTTTATTAAATATGAGACAAAATCATGACATAAGAATAGATAAGGGATTGGAGGTATGAAGGTGAGAAAATGAAATGTTATCTCCCTAAGTGGTAGGACTAAGAATAATAGGGTGAAATCATAAGCAAGAGTGATTTGGGCTCAGCATTAGAACAATCTAATAATAGTCAAAAGAATCTAAAAAAGATCATTTGTAGTTCAATGATTTGAAACCCTTAAATCTCAGCTTTTACATGGCGTAAGAATATTGTGGCTTGCAGCTTGTACATGGCATAAGACTATGGTGGTTTGCAGCTTAAATACACCATTATATCCAAGCACATAATATAGTGTTTGTTCATATCAAGTTTCCTCAACATCAGCTCTCTCCTTTCCTGGCTCTAACAGGTGCCACCTGAGCTAAAGCTGGACTGCCAACCTTCAAGCATGCTGATAAAAGACCTCAAGGGATGAAGTAGATAGTTAAAAATGAGTGGTAATAAATTCGGACACCCTAATGTTCTGAGCCCTCAGCTAAGTGTCATCATTTCTGTGATAAAGTGACCCCAGCTAGTATTTCAAAGTAGACCCTAAAAACTACTTTTCACCGGAAGAGGTCAGCCTGCTGCTTATACATGTCTTAGAAATTTGTGGGTAAAATAAAGGATTGACTCAGAGTTGACAAACATTACTGAATAGTCTTAAGTAGACACTCAGAAGTTAAACAAGTCAAATCTTTACATGATCAGAGATTGCCTTCCCAAAAGTTGAGTTTTGAAAAAAAAAATAATGATGTTGTCATCATTTTAAGAATAATTAGTAACCTATTGCTAAGTGTAGTTTTCAACTACATTTTTCTAAGCCAAATTATATATATAGACCCAGCCTATGTTTTCAAGTACAGAAGAACATTGTAGGAAGGGCATTAGCCAGGCTTTTTCATCTCCACAAAGGAAAGAACTAATGGAAATGGGCCATGAGTTAAATGCTATTTTGGTTAATACAACATGTTTGTAGAGAGTGGAGTCCCATTTGCTCTGGAGTGCTGTTAGAATGGGCATGCATTCTAGTGGGTATCTTGCCTGGAAGAGAGTTGCTTAATGAGTTGAGTTCTCCAGATTCCATCCCACACTTGGGATAGAGGAGCTCATGGCACCTCCCCAGTTCTGTCAGGGAGCCCATTGTAGAGAAAATGAACTGTGCATTATACCCTGTAGAGTCCCCACACTTGAACAACTCAAGTGAGCCCCCACACTTGAACCCCCACACCTCAACCTGGGCTGAGTTTATAACTTGCTTTAACCAATAGAATGTGATAGAAGTGGCGCTGAGCTAATTCAAGGCTTAAGCCTAAAAAGGGACAGAAGCTTCTGGGTTTTCAAATGCTCTTGGTAACCCATTGCCATGCTTTGAGAAGCCAAAGGTACATGGAAAGTCTGTATGGAAGAGAACCATAGTTTTGTTTGTTTGGCCAGAGAGCTAGTACCAGTTGCCAGTCATGTGTCATGTAGTGAACTATCATGTAAGATTCAGCACAGTTGAACCCCCAGATAACAGTAGATACAACAGTGTCATGGAGATCAGAGGAACTGCTTAAGTGAGTTCAGTCTAGCAACAAATCATAAGAAATAAGAAAATGTGTGTTGTTTCAACCTGCTAAGTTTTAGAGTACTTTTTTTATGCAATAGGTAACCTAAACATTATATCAAGCAACCTTTTAGCCATTGTGTTTAGGTCCTGGAATCTTATGTTGGTATGAGAATGTGTGTAAGGTGAAGATTCTTCTAAAATAAACATTGGATCAAATTTATGATAATTATGAGAGCACATATAGAGCAACTGAAGATGAGACTGGGAAACTTTGAGTGTCACCATGGCCACGGTTTGCAACCAAAGTACACATTTGTAGTCATTCTCATCACAGAGTCCATCCTAGTGTGTCTCGGTGACATCCTTCTTCTCCTTTCTCTGCTTCTACTCTTTGGTCTTTTTCCTTCCTCTTCTCTTCCTTACAACACTCTGACCTAAGAACCAAATCTCAACCTGAAGCTGGACTTACTTATCTTCCATAAAAAAAAAATATATATATATATATATGACTTTGTATGACTTTGGCTTGACTGATCTGGTTAATGGTATATTTATCTATACCAGCCATCAAAAAGTGACTGTCCTTACAAGTTGACTTTTGGCATCTCCACTATTGGATACCAGCCTCTAGCTTACTGAGGTGCTTCTAGAGATAGAGTGCTTTGGTTAGGAGAAGTGATCAGAGGTGCTTAAGCAATGCTCGGGAAGGATGTTGACAGACAAATGAGAAAGAAATTTAAAAAATAGAAAAAAGAAATTGACTAAATTAAGTTAAAATTTAAAAATGTAAGGAAGAGAAGAAGGGAAGGAAGGTAAAGGAAGAGAGTAATACATATTTTTACTATCTGTTTCTTTAATAATACTTCTCAGTAACTTCCCAGCCCAAAATATCCTCCTTGGATTTCACTGACATTGTTCCTATGTTTTCAATTTAAACTTTTCCAGATTATTTGTGGTAATAGGGCATTAAATAACATTAAATAAATGTCAAGCAATATATGTGTATTGTGTGTGTGTGTGTCTGTGTGTGCATATATATATACACACATATATATGTATATATGTATATATATGTATATGTATATATATATATATATATATTTGCTAAGGAACCTAAAATTTCATTGGACAGGCAATATCTATTTATGAAATATTTAAAAAATAGAAATTTCCACTGAATCAATGGTATCATCCAGGATGTCAATATGAATAAGCCAGTAAGATGCTAACAAACATCCTCAAAGACTCGGTCTCAATAAGCTGATAAAACTGGAAGCCAGGGACCAGGGCTGTGAGCTGAGGCTCTGATTCCATCACTGATTGCTCTGGGCCTCCGGGTGGGTCATTTAACCTTGCCTGTCTTCAGATTTCCTATCACCAAAAAGGAAATTAAAACTGGAATTCATTCTCTTGGGTGGCAGCCTAAGAGCCAGAGAGCATCTTATCATCCTATTTATAATTGTGGACTCTCAGAATTTTAGAGTTGGATGGGTCTTTAGCCACCACCAAATTAATCCCCTCATTTTACAGATACCAATACTGGGAGTCAGCAAGGTGAAGCACCTTGTTCAAGGTCAAGCCTGCTGGTACCTGACTTTTAGCCTTAGAGTCCATCATGATATAACATAGACCTATGCCCCTGAAAGCATCCTTTTCTCCTATCCTCTTTATGCCCATCAAAACATCTGTGTTCAGTTAAAGAAATATTTGAGAGCACAGGATCACCTTGAGAAAAATATAAATTAGTACTAATGATCAATTCACAAATACTATAGCCCTTAATGTCAGGTTTGATATTTGCCTGAAGATAGAAGATCAAAATTATAACTGCATTCCTATTATCCTGATTTGTGGAGGAACAGGAAATGCCTTTGCTTAGCAAATTATGATTGAGGTTATTTGGGAGCATGAATATATCTTGGCTTCTGATTGATTCTCCTAGGACTGTTCTACCACCTCTCGTGAATGTCCCTCTTAAGATGGCAGAAGAGGTTATAATAGCCCAAGCTTAAAACAAAACAAAACAGATTAGGTGTTATTTTCACAAGTCCATGAAATCCACAAAATCATAGTATGAAAAATTAGAGGAAATTTTTATTGCATTCTTTTGGTCACATCCTGACATCTGTTCAGCTTCACATGACTTTTTTTCCTAAAGACTTGAGTAGGTGTAAATGGATGTGCTTCTACAGTTAGGATTTTTATTTACATTTCGGAGAGCCGGTACAAATCATTTGGCCTAAAGTTTCATAGAAGCTTCTCTTCTATTTCCTGTAGAAGAAAGACATCACCAACTGCATTTCAGTAATGCTTTAAGGGAGATGGCAATCAGTACTGCCCGGTGAGCTCCCGGCTTTGTGTATGGTGGCTTGCAAAGGCATTTTCTATAATGTATGGAATGAACTGTTTCAAGTTTTTTTCTTTGCTGCTATAATTTTTATATCTCATTTTACCTCTGTAATTAAGACAGGTCTGGTAGGTATTTAAATTAGCCCAGCTTTCATCTCTATCACACATTCATTTCAAAACTTTTATGAATATTTAATAGAGGTTTTATAATTCATGGTGATATGATGAACAGCCTTTTGGCCGTTAAGTCAATTGACAGAAAAAAAAAATCTCTCTCTTCAGGCAGAAATAATAACGATTCTATTTCTGTTCCTAGATTGGTGATTACACAGTCACCTGTTTTCACATTAAACTTTGATGATAAATTACTCAGCAACCATGATAATATCAGAAGTTTTACTGGCCAGAACAAATTGCCAGTAATTGCTTGCAAGATAAAGAGAAAGCATTGCCTCTCTTTCCCCCTGTCCTTCCCCCAGGTGGTTGTGGCTGTGACCCCACAATCCAACTGGCTCCAATTTCTTTCATTTGTTCTTTTCTTTTTATTTTATTTTTTTGTTTCCTTTCAAACCTCGATCTGTCTGCCTAGGAAGAATATATTAATATTCCATTAGCATGACTGCAGATTTGGCACGCACACACAGAACATAGGCTGCATAAAAACAGTTAACTTTGAGATGAATTGCAGTTCAAACAGGTTCATTTTCTACCCGACTCCCCACAGGACATACATGCACATTTTTAAAAAATATTTGGGAAAATGCCTCCAGATTAAAGTGTGCATCAAATGATGCTGTTTCCAAAGCAACCAAGAGGTTTTATTTCAATTACATATATCAAAGGTTTAAGAAAAGAGTCTGATGGTAATACCTAAATATATATCAGAGGATTATAAAATCTAACCTTGGCATCAGATCCTGGTAGTGGAGCGTCCTGCCTTCAGTATTCATCTCAGCACTAAACTGGAACCATGATGGTAAGAAATGGAGGAGTCACACTCCATCCTCCAGCCCTTTGGAGTCTCCAAGGCACTGGGAGGAGGCCCTCCCTACCAGCATATTGGGGAACTGGACCATCCCGCCAGGCTTTTATGTCTCCTATAATGGGGTCACACACTCCACTGTCTCCGCGGGGAGGTAATTCTGCTGCCTAATAGCTTCTACTCCAACAAACTTTTTTCCCTAATATGCAGACAGCTCCTCTCTGCTAATTTCCTTCTCAGTAATGCCCCTTTTACTAGCCTGCAAATTCCTCTTTGGGGGTTCACAGCCCAGAGGCAGAGGCTGTGATACCGTAGCTCCTTAGCAGCAGCAGCACGGAGCTACACACACTACATTCTTTTAATCTCTCCTCTTACGTTACGGCCTTCCTTCATCCTCTCAGTCATTTCTGTGGCTCTTCTCCTTACTTTGTCCAATTTGTATGAATATATTACTTGTATGAATGATGAGCTTGACTCTATAAACTGTAATGCGTCAATGACTACGTGGTAGTAAATACTCACCAAATCCTCAGTGTGTACATACACCATACACCCGCTGGACCTTAATATATTCAATACCCAAGGGCATACACTCTAAAGGCATTCAAGTACCCTTGGCTTTACCCAAGGAGAAATGCAGAGAAAACTGGGTTGCCCCATCTTCTGCACCCATTCCTTCTAAACTTTATTTCTCAATGAGACTTTGGAAATCTGTCCTTGGGTGAGGGAGAGTAGCACACTACATAACAGATTCATATCATGGTTATTACCAATGCAAATTTGCTTCCATAAAAAAGCATTAAACATGAGCATGCTTGGGTTGAGTATTATTCAGAGTCCTATGTGAGAAATTAAAGCAGGGAATTCTGTAAATGTTCCTCTCTCTCTGGACAGAGGTCTCACAGAGGGATGAAAGAGTCAAATGTTATCTAAATTTCAGATGAGACCATTTTGGAAATTATACCCTTTAGTTCTGCTAAGGAGGGAGGGTGGAATTTACTATCAATATTTCCACACAGTCCATTCCCTCTCCCTTCAAAGGAAACCTCAGAGCTGAGCTACCAAAGTGGCATCATGCAAGCAGGAACCCATAAACATCAACTGACTCTGTTGTATAGCTTTTGATGTGTGAACAGTGTGTCATTGTGATGCTGGAAAAAGCCCAGCTCCCTCCTTCTTTATTGTGGGCTGCAGGGCCTAATAGGCATAAAATAACTGCCAACTGGGCCCATGTGCATTTTAGTGCTTTTAGATGCTGAATAATTTAAATAATTTTATTCCAGTGAGGTGGGTGGACTTAAGAAAGCAAATGTTTACAGGATGGTGGTTGTGAATAGGTGGCCACTCCACGCGAACTTGTGCACGGGCGCACGCACACACGCACGCACACATGCAGTTTTGCAGAAGAAACGTAGAGCTAGAGAAGCGAAAGAGCAGGTCTTTTTGTTATCATATCTTCACTTTCAATACATGGGTACTTTACACTTGCTATTTCAACCATTCCTTTTCACTTTTGAATCTTTTTATCTATGAATCTTGGACAAAAACCCCTATATACATAGAATTGAAATGAAAGCCTCATGATGGTTAGTTTTATAATTATAACTTAATAAAATTATAACTTAATTTTATAGTTATGATGTATGGAAAAGAAGTTACTATTGACATTATTTTATCCTAAGCAGTTTCAAGGAATCTTCTGGCCTAAGAGGAAAGTCCTCAGCTATTGCTCAGCATTGTGATAACTTCTTGATCTTGTTTCTAAGCAAATGCCATTACTGCACTTCCAGTTTTGCTTTTGGGCCAGACCTTTTTGAGAGGATATTTATAGAGCTGTGTTTGTGATGAGTTAGATTCACATATGAGATACATCACAGTCCATCTCTCTACCACATGCAATCTAGACTGAAGATTGGTCAGTGCATGCACTACTCTGCCTAGAGCCAGAGAAGTAGACTAAATGAACATGGGGATACCTGGAAACCACTGAAAAATTGGAAAGACCTGGATGTGAATGCACTGGTAAACATTTATTTTGGACGTTTCATAACTGTAGGTATCTGAATATCTTTCTCTTAGGCAGCCCGATAATTGATCACAGTTGTATAAATTACAGGTTACTAGAAAGGCTGGGGCATATTGAATTCATTGTAAATTGCAGCTACCCATGATAACTTTCTTTTACATACTCCACACCCCCCCACACACACATACACCCCCAAAACATTGTTTCATGCTTCATAGATGAAGACCCTGGACAGAAACTAGAATGAAAACTTAGCCAAAGCTCACAGATTTTGATTTAGGAGGTGCTTAATAAGGCCTTATAATCTGGGCACTGTGCTAGGCTGGGAACTTTATGCATATACTCATTTGATCCTTACAGTAACCCTATGAAATAGGGTCTACACTCCTCACACTATAGAAGAGGGTACTAAAGCTCAGAGTAGCTCACCAAAGGCCGCCCAGCAATCAGCAGGTCAAAATCCAGGTTCTGAGTCCAGATCTGACCACACAGTATCAGATGCTGCATTCATGTTCTCTACCTTGAAGGATATACCCTCAGAGTTTGCATCAGGTTCTAAATTCAGACTCTGTGGGTCGCCAACATTAACAGCTGGAGGGAAGAACTGAGTCATTATTCAGATGTACAGTTGCTTTATATAGAGGCAGACTAGACTGTGGCTCTATGGCAGCATATAAAGGGCTCTGGGGAGGACCCCTATTACTCCCTCAATGAGCTCCAGTGCCTGCGTGTTAGTGCCTACATTTCTTTACAGGGAACGACACCTTCCATTTCACAAATATGGAGAGGGCCTAAAATAAAATCTCCCAGAGAGTTATAGTACCCAGTCTGAAATACATACCTAAATTAGGCAAGATCCCTTCCTGGGAAGAACTGATCAGAGAATAGAAAAATTTAAGAAAATGTGGGCTAGCTGAAGGTCTCCCCTGAAGGAAAAGGCTAGGACACTAAAAATAGAATTATGAACTTACAATTTTTCTTTTCTTAGGCAAGGCATATTCTGGCTATTTGATGAATTAAATATTGGCATCTAAGTGGTGTGCAATATAGACAAGTCAGTGGTGTGTAATATAGATGATATAGACCTGACTTGTCTATAGACCTGACTTATCTATATTGTCCAGTCCTTTGCCTTGGATTCCTGTCTAGAAGATGGAGGTACATCCTGTGTACCAAGAATATTTAGCAACTTGACTGGAAATGCCTCATTCTTACTTGGGGAATGTGTTGCATGAACAAACATCCATATTTGTTTCTCTGACAGGAAATTCTAAATTAGAGGCAGAAATGAAAACTTCAGAAAAATTAAGATGAATTATTTTGTTCCCCTCCCCCATTTATAGTAGTGACTAGTTGAGGTATATTTAGAAAACATACAAGTATTAAGGATATATGCTAGCATGTTCTTAAAGTAAAGCTGTGAAAAGGAAAATAACCATAGTCCCAGCACAGCAAGATACATGAGATCATACTGATAAGCCACTCCCTACAAAGAGTGTAACTGCATTTGGTAGACCAAAAAGAAATCTGAGCCAATCCAGTAAAAGCAAAAGGGCCTGAACGAACTGGGGGGATCATAGTCAGACATAAGAAAGAACTTATTGACTAATAGGGATCAAATATTGATCAGGGAGGTATCTACTGCCTAGAGATATTCTGAAACAAATATATCTGTTCAATTTCCTAATTGCATAATAGAATGATTCCTTTCTCCCTTGGAGACTTATAAAAGAAAAAAAAAGTCTTAAATTAATTAACTATTTTGCTTTAACTATTTAACATATAATTAGTGTTATTTTCCTAATAGCATACCAGCCATTTTACAGCAATATTTACTAGTATTTTTAGATTATCTCTCAGTACCACATATTTTCCATACATTAGTGGTCATAACATGGAAAGTAACTACTTCTAGGCTGTGGCTAATAAATGGTATTGCAGGATATTAGCTAATTACAAAGTTCAGCTACTTCTACAACACAGAATTGCTTAAAAATATCAAGGCTTAAATTTCCTAGTTGTGTTTTCTCAAACAGAATATAAAGTACTGGAGAGTGGAGCCTATATGGTCCTTGCTCCTAAATGCCTTTCATACATATCTGGTCATCCAGCTAATCATGTTGATTCTTTTTCCTCATTAACATATGCTGAATTCAACAACTTCTTCCTACCCTCAACTTCACTCCCTTCATAAAAGCCACATTCCCATCATCTTTCATGTGGAACACTAAAAAAATGAACTAAATTTGTCTTTCTTCTGTTTTGCTCAACTCCAAAAAATTTTCTCACTGATGCCAGAGAGCATTCTAAACTGCAAATCAGATCAGGTCCTGCTCTTCCCTAAAACTCTTCAGTGATTTGAACTGTCCCCAAAATGCCAGCTCACCTCAGCACACCTCTCTGGGCTTTGGTGCTGTTTTTCCCTCTGCCTGGCATGAGATAACAGATCATCTTCCCCAGGGCAGCTCCAGCTTAACACTAGGTAGGTTTCATAGGGCTATGCGAGATCCAGCTTTGATGAATCCCTAGAGACATCCTTTCTTTGTCTCCCAAACCTCATCTTTTGGGAGTATACTTCTCTTGTTTAGAGCACTTAAAACATGGTGGTATGAGTTAACTGTTTATTCATCTTTTGCCTGACAAGACTATATGAGTTTTTCAAAGGCAACAGCTTTGAATCATTCATAAATAAATCTTCACCAGTTCCTTAAGTTCTTAATATATGTCTTGAATAATGAATCCATGGTAATGTCTGGGCTCCAAACTGGAGCTTAATAAATGCTTATTAGCTAAATTCATGTACTTTTTAAACTTTGTAGGATATAATTTATACTAATTGGACTTAGACAAAAAGAGTTTCTTCCTGTCAAAGCACCAAATTTCATGTCAAACATCAAACAGAAGCACTAGTTCAAAAACTAGAGAAGAAAATGAAGATGGCTATTTTCTGAACAGGAGAAAAAAATATTCAGTGTCCACCAGTTAATTCCTCTCTGTTGTTTGTCTCAAGGGTGTATACATAAAGCTGCTTTTCTTGTGACAATACAGATTTTTGGCTAGGAACCATTAACAAATGTGTTAAGTCGTTGTGACAACTGATTAATTTTAGTTTAAGGTTATGAATACAAAACAACGAGTGTTGGTATGTAACATGCATTTTAATGATGTCACAGCAAAAGTAAAGGATGAGAAAGATAATTCAATTTGCTTTCTCTAAAAGGTCAGTTCTCCTGAGATAAAAATTGTCCCTTAGGGTACCAGTGCCTTTCTGGGCATACTTCCCCTTCTGCTGCCTCTCTGGCTTCTCCTGTTTCTTGGGGATGTGAGCATTTATATTGAAAGACAATCAGACTGTGTTGTTTGGAATGAAAGTGTGTTGGTGGAGGAGAGCAGAGGACACCCATGCTTTTAAAATGAAAGAAAGAAAGAAAAAAATGTGTTTTTGCCCTTGATTTCATCATTTTTCCAGCACACTTTAAGTTACTTTAAAATGTGAATTTAAGGGGCACATGGGTGGCTCAGTCGTTAAGCATCTGCCTTCGGCTCAGGTCATGATTCCAGGGTCCTGGGATCAAGCCCCGCATCGGGCTCTCTGCTCCGCGGGAAGCCTGCTTCTCCCTCTCCCATTCCCCCTGCTGTGTTCCCTCTCTCACTGTTTCTCTCTCTGTGTCAAAAAATAAATAAAATCTTAAAAAAATGTGAGTTTAAGAAATGAAATAGAAATTGATATGGTTATTTAAATAGCATATTTGCCAGTCTTTGTATATACACCTGGAGGTGGAAGTTTCTGTGAGGAAGGTTGTGTATCAGTTGGTCAAAGTTTATCCCGAGTGTTTGCAAGTGAGATCTTGGATTTTGGCAGGATTACAGGGCCCAGCACAGGGTCTTCACGAACTTGGAGCTTGGTGTGGATTTGTGGAATCAGTGGATTAAAATCTGACTCTAGATATGTTGACAAACATTCAGCGCATAGCCCTTATGACCCATCCAGTGGGACTCAGGTTTTACAAACAAGAAAACAGATATTCAGTTGTTTATAGGTTCAGCAGAAATTTTGTTTAAAAAGAAATATTAAAAAAAAATAAAAATAAAAAAAAATTTAGCTTAAAGTTTCATAGGATAATACAAAAGGGGAATCTAAGCGAGATATAATCAATCAAGTTATCAAAAAGTACCTGAGTGTAAATTTAATTGTATATATGGAGCAGAAAAATATGTAACTGTAACATTAAAGATATCACAAATCTGTGTATTAAATAAACAGCAAAAAATGAATGAGTAAAGATAAAGGGAAAGTCAAAGATGGGGCAGGATACAATCAGCTGGATTTCATTAGAGACAGTTTTTCAGGGGAGGAAAGATTTTTGTTAATGAGGGATATAAGTGTTTGAGTAGACTGGAAGATTTCCAGAAGATGATCTTAAAAGAGGAAAAAATAGCAGCAAATAGCAGCAATGATGTTCAAGAGAGAAAGCTTGATTTAAAGAAGCTGAACAGGGGCGCCTGGGTGGCTCAGTCCTTAAGTGTCTGCCTTTGTCTCAGGTCATGATCCCAGGGTCCTGGGATCGAGCCCCGCATCGGGCTCCCTGCTCAGTGGGAAGCCTGCTTCTCTCTCTCCCACTGCCCCTGCTTGTGCTCTCTCTCTGTCAAATAAATAACTAAAATTTAAAAAAAAATAAAGAAGCTGAACAAAAGCTAAGTGAATATGCAAGAGAAATGGAGAAAGTATGTGGAGACATTTTTATTCATATATCCAGTGTGTGGAGATACTCATATTCATAATCATTCTGCCCCTCCTTGGGCTCCAGCCATCGTTTTATATTCAGATCACACTGTAGGCAGGAAGGAAATGACTACTCTGAGGCCCTCCAACCATAAAGATCCTCTTGTGAGAGGAAAAGAAACAGTGCTGTCCTCAAGTGCCTCGACTAAGTCAGATTAAGAATAGGACATCTGGGAGGTGATGTGATGTGGTAGAACAGTGGAGTCAGCAGCCCTGGGTTTGGACCTACTAGTGAGCTGTGTACAGTGAAAAAGTTCTTTAACTTTTCTGGGCTTGACTGTCCTCATCTGAAGAGTAGAGAAATAAATTTATGGTAGCATGTAAGAATTCACTTTTCTAACTAGGAGGTGCTGCCCAAATATAAACCATTTCCTCCTCTTTAATGAATTGTTTGGAAAGTTTGGTCAGGGAAGGCTTATTGGTAGAGGTCAGATTTAAGGTAAACCTAAAACATTATGGCCTCAAGTTCATACTGATGAATATTGGAAAGTAATACTGTTTCTGTCACTGTATCAACAATTGCTTTCAGAAAATCCTAGCTATTAGGGATAAAGTATAAAAACAGAGAAGAACAAAGCTGGTAACTCATCCCCTGACAATTGAGCCCAGATCTTAGCAAATAGGAGATCCTCTACTAACATTTATTGAAAAGAAACACATACTTACTTTTTTAAAAAATTGAGCAATAATTTACATACAGTAAAATCCACTCCTTTTGGTAAACAGTCCTATCAAGCTACTTGTTTTAAATGCAAACATAAGGTAAGACATCTGTACTGATACGTCCATCTCCTTGTTTGCTCATCCCCACAGTGACCACAGGGACATAATTTATAAGTAGGTTTGTCAGGAAAGGAGAAAAATCTATAATATCCACATAGAACAAAATAACTGACACATCTGTGTCTCATTGTCCCCCACTAAGGAATGACAGCAGCTTTGATGGTGAAGATGGCGATAAAGACGATGGCTCATCAGTTCCTGCTTTAATATCCTCCGCTAAGGCTGGCCATATATGTACGGCCAATTGAGGACCTAGGGAAATAACCTCAGAGGAGGATGAGAAGAGAAAGGAGAAACAGAAAATTGAACTTTCTAGACAGAATTCTTGCTTTCCTAAATATTATTTGCAGAGTAAATTTCTGTATTTCCTACCATATTGTCTCCCAATGTCATGACTAAACTGCTGTTTCGGTATCTCTTGTCTTATGTTTATCTGACCTTCCCTTCTACCAGGCTCTTACAGTCACACACACAAAAAATGTACAAATCTGTTCAAAATGACATCTAACAGAAGGTAACCTTTTTATAAACTATTATTGCCAATAATCAAAGCCTCAAAAGAAGAATTCAAGATAGTTATTTTCCCGTTGGACATAATAAAGTCTGTAGTAAAGAACAGAAATGTAGCTCAAGTGAACAGAGCACTCCTTAAGATCCCATGGCCTCTAGCAGTTCCAGTTCTCCATAGCCCACAGAAAAAAAGAATTGACCCTTGCTGTTTTCCTATAGCCTACTGCTTACTCCTGCGTGGACACTAAGGGATTTTACAAATTAGCAGGCAGGGTGACCTGAGCTGGGGAATAGAGGAAAGCTGAAAAAAAAAAAAAAAGGGGGGGAGGAAATCACAACTCCAAATACATGCAAATGAACAGGTAGGAGAATACAATAATGATGAAAGAATACAGGAAACACACACACACAAAATAAATGAAATCCTTAGGGAGTTCACTCACTAATATATATGACCAAGAAGTTCTGAAGATATTGTTAGTTCTTTATCATAAATTAAACCCACTCACTTTCTTTCTTTGCAAACTATGATATGGGGAATGGCGTTCTCCGGGATACCTTTCGGTAGAGAAAAATAAAGACCATCATTGTCATTGCTTCCCAAATCTCCAATCTAGCTATAAGAACAGTATGGCCAAGCCTGCTCCCCACAAACAAATGACTGGCAGTAGGCAGTGAATTGAGGCTTGGGGAGCATTGGTGGAAATCATCCAGATAACATTCAGCCATCCCTTTCCCCTGGAAGACAGAGGACACTTAAGGTGGAGAGGGATTGAGATGGCAGAAAATCTCAGCCTGTAGAACACTTTCTAATAAAGCCTCAGTTAAGAATATATATTGGCAGGTATTATATATGCAAGAAACAAAAATAAATTCATTTTTTTAAGTTTGCATTTTGGGAGTACCTAATTCATTAAGAATAATTTATATAATGCCAAAATGTGTCATCAGCCTTCAATTAGGCATTATAATATACCAGTGTTGTAAGAATATCAGTAGCTACTCTGAGTGATGAGAGTCAGACGACTGAAGGAAAATGAAGTACTTCCTCTGTTGAAATCATTTTTTTAAGCTGAAATTTAGAAATGGTTTTCTTTATACCAGGGCAGCTCTATGGGAGGGAGAATTTGAATGAACTCCTTTCATCAGCCAGGTAGAAATAGGCATATGTACATTTGGGTTTTTTGTTTATCCTTTTGTTTTTTTGTACAACTGTTAAACCAAATGCCAACCAAACCCAGTTCTCCAGGAAATGGGGGACAGTATCTTCCACATTTTGCTCTTATTTTTGACTGGGTCACTTTCATGCTGCAGAGACCTGCATATGTGTCTCCTTCCCATGCCTCCTGTGGCTGTGGCTTCCTAATGCACACACTGACCTTCTGCCACCTTCCAAGAAGACATCTCCTTCCAGCCAGTTAATCAGCACCCTGTCCCGCTGCTGCAGGCTGGCTAGACTAAGTAGACGATGTCACTATTAAGCTGCTGAGAATCAGATGCCATGTCATACATGTGGTTTCAAAAGAGTGGTTATAAGAGGGACAGCAGCCTCCCTGCCTGGTGACACTGTGATGGCTGGCCCTGTGGACAAGCAGCCTGGAATCTCATTAGCCTCTTTCCTGGCTGCAGCACTGCATGCTAAGCATCTGTCTCCTCTGATTGCAATTCTTAGCTTGGGGCCTTTGGGGAGCACGCCTCTAATCTAAGGGCCTTGTCACAATAGGGAGGGACATTTTCAAACATTTTTTGCCTCTCTATCCAACTGTAGTATCACCAATCAGTATCTCCTCATCTACAACCAAGTTTTATCATTGTCCAATAAAATATCCTTTCTGCTTGTATTCTCTATCAGATCCTGAGGGTTTTGTACTTATCCTGGCCAAGACCCAATGCAGATCTCTTCCTGTCTATTTCACAGTGCTTAGCCAATGTGCCTCCTGTGCCAGGAGGTCTCATTTAAACTGAGGATTCAGGACAATCCAGCCTTGCCCTGACTAGGTTCTCGTAGGGCCAGGTTATCTGAATGGTCAGTTTGTTAATTGAGGAAGCCATGTGTCTTTTATATATCAATATTCAATACTTGGGTCATTTGGGTTCTACTGGTGGCTGGCTAATAATTCTTAAGAGAATTTGATAACCATGTACATCTTCTCAACTTATAAACTCTGCCACTAACAAAGACTTCAAAGCAGAGGGAGAACCATTGAATTGTCCTCTAACAACTCTATTTTTGTAGATCTTTGCTCCTATTTAAATAGGCTCTCGATGGTTATTTTAACTGGAATTTATACTTCCAATCAATGTACATCCCATCCCATTAATACATGGAAACACTATATTTCAGACACTGGCCAGTGTTTTAAGTGGATAAGGCCCAGCTCCCAAACCTGAAAAGACCCTGGTCTATGAGGAAGAGGTTCCAATTAACCTTGACGCTCCACTCAGTCTTGTTTGGGTAGAAAGTACAGAGATCAGCAGCTCAAAAAAGACAATTGGTGAGCACTATTATTTAAGGCTGCTTTATGTGCCAGAGTGGGGTCTGTGGGCACAGAAAGTTCAGAATAACAAAAGGAGGACCCCTAGTCTGGAGGAATTCAGGTGGTAGCCGAAGTGACTTGACAAATTTTACTTTTGGAAGGAGAGACCAGGACCAATATAAAAATAGCCTTAAGGGCGCCTGGGTGGCTCAGTTGGTTAAGAGACTGCCTTCAGCTCAGGTCATGATCCTGGAGTCCCGGGATCGAGTCCCGCGTCGGGCTCCCTGCTCGGCGGGGGGTCTGCTTCTCCCTCTGACCCTCCCCCCTCATGCTCTCTCTCTCTCTCATTCTCTCTCTCAAATAAATAAATAAATAAAAATCTTTTAAAAAAATAAAAAATAAAAATAGTCTTAAAAGTCAGAATTTGTTTGATAGGTAATGAATACGCAATGTGCCAAGAACAGGGGCTGACTCATAATGCTTAATTAATTTAAGTAGATAGATAGATAGATAGATAGATAGATAGATAGATAGATATAGATAGATAACTATATATATATATATATATATATATATATATATATATATATAGTTTGTTCCATGAATGATTTAACTCAAGAACAACAATGCCAACAGAGACTAAGAATCCACTCTTTAATCCCTGATAGACTTTAGTGTACTCTTTATTAGCTGTCCATCATGTTTGTTTTTAAGAAGAAAAATTTAGACTTAGATTGGTGGCAGCTTCTTTAGTATTAACCATGTCAGGTAATATACTAGGCATTCTCCATTCATGATTTCTGTCTAATTACAGTAGTCCAATGAATTAGCCATTTCCCTCACCCTTTTACCAGTGCAGGCTCTGGAGGCTCAGAGAAGTTCAGCAACTTGTGCCATGTTTAATACATTGTAAAAGATGTCACTGATATTCAAACTACAAAGTTGGGGTTAAGTGTTAGGCTCTATCTTCTCTGCACAATGAACCCACCTAGGCTAGACTCTTCTGACCTTTGATTTAATGCAAGGGGAAAATGGATTCTAGGCCCTGGGGACAATATTTTTCTACTGTGCTCCTTAGAGGTGTTTCTAGGAGCCCATGGCTTCTCTGAACTTTCATGTACACGGCTCATGCTGTATTACCATCAGGTTCATGTGTGTCACTCTTACCTTTTGCAGGTAAGAGTCCATGGTAGTAGGACCATGCCTCATTTATATTACTCTGCTCAGTTCCTGGCATTATGCTTGGCACTTTGTAGGGATTCACTTATGTTTATTGAATGTTATTGAATCATATCAGGCCTGCACTCGGGGCAGGAATGATATGGTAGGTAGCTCACTCACTCATTCACTTGGAATGAAGTTCCAGGTCCCAGGATGTCAGCTATTGATTGTGGGATTTGGGGCTGCTCACTCTCTTTGAGCCTCATTTTCCTCCTCTGGAACTCCCTACCCGATAGTGTTGTTTGGAAGGCTGAACGAAGTAAGTAGATGAATGAGACACCAGCCACAATGTCAAGCACATACTGGACAGAAACCATCTGGGTTCCCTTTTCCTCCCCTGCCCCTTTGATGCTAATTTTGAAGGTGACTTTAGGATTTGACTGTCCTTTAAAATCCAGGAATTCCAGTAATCCAGAGCCTTCTTGTGTTTCAAGTATTCTTGGTTGTATGTTAAGTGACCTGAAGCCATTAATGATTCACTCATTGGTCTTAACAAGCTAATATGCCCCTAAAGGTGCTTTCACAATACGAGCAAAGGGAAGCAAAGGGTTGAACCATTTATTCTCTGAATTTGATTGATGTCGACAGGCAATCTGGACAGCTGAGGTCCAAATGCACACTATTTTCCTGTTCTTCCATGGCAGGATTGATTTTAGCCTGAATCATCTGAATAATTGCCTTAGCTCCCCTAAGACATGTCTTTCACTTTGTGGGTGTAGACAGCTATAGAAAACAAGTATTATTTTAACCTCCTTAAAACATGGAAACTCTCAAACACAGAGAGGTTAATTGGTGTGACAAATGTCACACAGCTCCTCAGTCATGAGGCTGTGAGACAGCCTCCAGGTCTCCAAGCTACCCCTCCTCTCAACACATTAAAGTAAACCATTACAGCTGCTTAAACACATCTATGCTTTAAATAGAAATAATAACCTTTACAATCACACATTTCTTCAGTTTGAGGTATAGAAAATCATAGTCTGAAGCTGGTATAATAATAATGAGGTAAAGGATTTTTATTATGCCCATTACCTAAATGTCACATATTTTCATGTCTTAAACTCATACTTTGCACTTAGGTAAAACAGACAGTAGATGGTTAGAAAACAAACAACAGAGGTTAAAGTCCTTATTTTTCTCCATCAAATGATAAATTATGCTATTAGGAGTCATGAATTCATCTATTTAATCAAGTGTTCTGAGGCTCCTTGTGTGTTAATGGTGTGTACCATTAAAGACAAAAGACAAAATACACAGGATAGGTTCTCACTGGAGTGCACTTTCCATGAGAATGAGTGAGGTGCCGCCCTGGAGAAAGATCAACACCTACAGTTTGAAGAACTAAGGTTCCTGACCTGATTCTGCACCAACTGACAGATTGCCTGTCCTGACCTGCACCAATGCCCTTGAGGAATGGAAACTATAGTATCCAGCTGGACTAACATTTAATGGATTTTATTTAGAACCTACTGAGATCATATTAAAGAAAGGACTAAAAATATTGAAGGGCCTTATGAATGAATTACTACAGAATTCAATATAACCCCATTATTTCATGAGGTATTAGGAAATAAGTTATTAGGCCTATTTTCCCTTTAGGAACTTGAAGTCCATATAAGCAAGTTTATGATCATACTCAAGATCACATAGTAAGCTGCCCCATACAGATAGGATCTGTAGCAATGGGCATTGGGATTGGAATTGTCCTCTACAAACATAAATGTGAGATCAGAGAGAAGAGGAAGGAGTGTGTCATATTAAGCCACTTGTCTCCATTTTGTGGAGGAGGATGCTGAACTAAATGGAAGTCTTTGAATTACCTGCAGATTACAGTTGCAGTTGTCTGTCTCCCACCCCCTCATAAGTAATTGAAAGTTCTTGTACACTGCACTTTGCTCTGCCTAAAGTATTGATTGTGCTTCCTAGCACGTTGTTTCATAATACTGGAGCCCTATGGAATGTGGAGGGAACTAGGCATAAGATAAGACCCAAGAGACTCTTAGTTTGAGGACTAATTTGCTCTGTGACTTTGAGCAAGTGACTGAATTTCCTTTAACTCTCCTGTATTTAAAATTGGAATGATACCCCTTTCCCTACTTACCTTATAAATGAAGAGATTATACTGAGAATGTAGTAGAATAATAAATGTTAATACAAAGGTTAAAATGCCATACAAATACAAGATTTTCCTTATGATGGTTTCTTAACTATGATAGGCTGTTACAGGAAAGCATAGCATATACGATCATCAGTCAATTAAAATGTCCTAAGTGTCTAACAGGTACTACCCAGAGAGGGTGGGGAAATGTGGCAGGGTCATGAGAATTTAGAGAGCTGTATCAAACTAAGTGGATATGATAACTAGATACAGGAAGGCTCACACCCAGTCAAGTGTTGCTTGTTGAAGACTGAACAGGTGGTTTACATTTTAGAAAATACAAAAATATCAGAGGAAAGAAATTTTGCTTTCACTAGAGGAGATAGGACTGTATCTTGGTCTGACAAATTGGTAGGACAGGGGAGGGCAATAAGTCATTCCTGTAGAGTAGAATATAACCTACATGAGGAAAGGGCTTTTGGTCCGTCTGTTCATTGATATATCCCAGGGCACCTTAAATATGTGTGAGGCACCATATTATGCCTTTTTGAGTCACCATAAATATGTTTGCATCATTGAGAGATGAGAACAAGAGCAAGGTATGCAGGTTAAAAAGAAAAAAAAAAATAGTGTACAAGAGCAAACTAGGCTATCTTCCTGACAGGAGAAGGCTCATGATGGAGTTTAGTAAAAGATAAGTTCGAAAGAGAAAGTTGGAAGCAAAGCTGAAAACAATACTTACTAAAGGAACCAAAACTGCCTGTATTTGGAACTATAAAGAATCCTAGCAATGTTAAATATCTTAATCTGGGCTTGACAGACTCCCAGGCAGGGGGAAGATTTATAGATGTGGTGTAGGGAATCCATAACACCCTCCCCTAATATGGATTGCACAATTGTATATGTGAGTGTGTTTCTCACAGTTAAGCTTAGTTTCCTGTCAGATACCTGAGGTGGTATATGCCATAAAACAGCCAAAGAGGCTGAGGTCCTGAAAGCCCACATATGTAGCAACTTTGTTACATGAAGAATCATTTTATCCTATGTTATTACTGCATTTGGGGAACCTTCATAATTAATTATATCTAATTTTGTGTCATATGCTTCAAATGTGTGTGTTTACTATATTTTAAGGATGTTGACTATTCCTCTGCTTTCCTGTGTGTGTAGCTCAGTCCCAGCCAGATTGTAGGCACTCAAAAGTGACTGTGCAAATAAAAACAGATCTGAATCCATCAAGTAACACATCTAGCTGAAACAGGTTTATTTTCCCCTGTTATGAAAGCACAATGCTTATTATTTGATAGAGATGATCACTTCTGCTATGTGGTTGAACATCTTTGGTGTTCAAATATATCCTTAAGTGCCTCTGAGATGTGAATTCAGTTTAAATAAACCCTTCTTAAGGACTTACCCAAAAATAGTTGAGGCTACTAAGATGGCAGTCCTAGAAAATAATCTTCATGCCTTTTCATCTAGGAAGAGATATAAGGCTCCTACCTAGAGCATCCCTTCCCTATAGCCACAAGTTAAAAAATAAAAAAGGTAAGGATGCATGCATTTCCATTAAAATTAAAGGAAGCTGTCGGCATATGGATTGGCACTATCCTCTGAGAACTATAGGTAGTGGTCCATTGAGGAAGGAATGAAACTCCATCAAGCTTGGTGAAACCATGGTCACGAGCACCTCTGCCTGTAAACATTAACCCAGAAATAAAGGCTGGAAACTGGTTCTGAAGTTCAGTCAGTTTTAATGCTAGCAATTACAAAAATGACTTTATATAAATACATCTCAGCAAGATACAAACAGCAATATTAGAGATTTCTGATGAACCTTTAACTCCTCTGAGATATGGGGCCTATCTTGGCACTAGCAGTTTTATCAGCAGTTTACTAACGGTGTCCCAATAAATAGAAATGCAGGCACGCCTTCTTTTCACACTAGAAACTTAGGTATTCCCAACATTCTTACTGTGGTCACCTTGTTTTATCATAGGAATGAAAATATGGCATCACGATCAAACAAATGATGCCAATTACGGTGGTAGGAATGCACACACAAGGCAGTGTGAAACCTCTGACAGTTTTTACTTACTGGTTAAGTCAGTGGTAGGACAGGGATTCCTGTACTTCCAGTGAAGTATGTTTAGAATCGTGACATCTTTGTGCATTGTCTGGTAACATTGAGCAATAAAAATTGGATCTGGTAGAACAAATAACCATTTAGTGGTTGAGAATTCTGGTGAGGCCAAGACTGTAGCTTTGAGCCTCAGCTTTGAATGGGTGGACAGGGCATTTTGATCTTAAAGTTTTAAAAAGCTCCACTTAAGCCAGGTGGAATTTAGAGTTGTGAAATTGGCTTTTATTGCTTTGAACATGGTATAAGGACTTAAGTGGACCATGAGGTGTTTTGACCTTTGCAGGACACAACAGCTTATGGCACCTTTGACCAAGGGTGAGCTACCGTTGCTATAGTGTCAGCTTGAAGAAAACTGCTCTTCAGTGCTCTGGCCTTAAGCAAAGCCTCCCATGCTTGGATAAAGACATAGAAGGGCCCCAGCACATAGAAATAGGCCATAGACACCTGCAAAAGCACCCATTGCTGAGGCAAGAAAAGAAAGCCTTTATGAGTACAGACCTTTTAGGCATCTGATTATTTTTTGTACATTGCTTCACCAGGATGATGGTAGCTTCACCAAGAACAGTGAGGTCAATTCAGTGCTTTGTTGATTATCCAGGTATGAATTGTTTGCTCTGTAAATTACATGTACTAGATTAAAGATGAGATAGGTGAGGGTTATGCTGGGGTTTTCACTCGTAGGTTATCTGATTTTTACCTTCAACTCCTCCTGGGTGCATTGCCAAATGGCCTCATCATCATCATTCAGGGAAAACATCTACCCTGTAGAAGACTCTAAAAGTCAAAGCTGCTTCAGAGACAAAGACGAAATAGTGTAGTATAGTTAGTGTTATTTTCCCCTTCGTAACTGCGACTAACAGTAAGTGCCAAGAGTGGGTAGACAGAGACACAAGGCTGAGCATTTTGAGAAGAAACAAGGTCTTTTTTTTTTCCTGAGAGAGAGAGAGAGTGAGGGTGCATGGAGTGGAAAGGGGAAGAGGGAGAGGGAGAGAAAGAATCTTAAGGAGGATTCATGCCCAGCACAGAGCCAGACATGGAGCTCAGTCTCACAACCCTGAGATCATGACCTGAGCTGAAATCAAGAGTCTGACATTTAATCAGCTGAGCCAGTTAGGCACCCCAAAGTAAGGTCTTAAAGAGCGGCTCTAGTTAAACTAAAGAATCGGGAGGTATACTATCTCTTGTCCGCTTGCAAGCCGCTGGTTTACTTCTGTGTCGGACTAAAACATACTAATCTAAGCACTAAAATACCCAAAGGGTATTTATTACAATTATATATTAGACCTTCACCCGAGTAGAGTGCTTTATAATACTCATAGCACTGTAAGTCTTTCAAGTAGGCAAAACTGGACTCAAACTATTTTTGTGTTAGGATCAGCATTCACTGCAATATCTCCAGCCCCTTCCCTGTGGCCCCACTGATGTTGACCTTTGTCCCTTAAGACCTTTTTTCTAGTCTTCTGACTGCCCCTCTAAAAATTGACCTCATACTGATTGGTCTTAGAGTACCTAGTCTAATCAGTCACTAATTTTTATACCCTAAATTCCTCTAGAATATAACTGGTGCAGTCTAGCACCTCATCTCGCTCAGGTGAGCTTTCATAGTGTTCTCCCAATTAAACTTTCTTTCTCTGTCTTTGACACTCTACCAATGTCCTGGCAATGAATGAGATGCTAAGCTCAAAGGAGTTAATTGAGTTTAATAAATGGTAAGGGGGAGGGGAGAGGAAGTAAAGAAGCCAAAAGGACATGGTGAAAGACCTAAACTAGCAAGAGCAGAACGTCATGTCCACCCGTAAAGGAGCTGCCAAAGAAGAGGGGCTGCCTGATAGGTACTGTGACCATGGAGGAAAACAGCCATGGCTAAACATGTAAGGAGGCATAGAGGGACTAGGGGAATGAATACAACAAACTATCCCTCCTTCTGACCGACCTCAAACTGTTGCCAGTGCTTTTCGTTGGTAAACCCCTACCAATGAGATGGCAAGGGGTCTAGGCAGTGCAGACCATAGTTATTAGCCTGCAAGACAAAGAAGTACAGAGAACAGGTGAGTGAGGGGTGGAGCAAGTGGAGGATAACCACTCCCACAAATTTATCTTCCACAGGAGAGGCAGAATGATGTACCCAACATGCTATACTTGACCGGATCACTCTAGTCATTGAAACATTCCCTTGCCTCCCAATAACCTACAGAATTAAGCCCAAGCCAGACACTCAAAGTCCTCCTTGTTCTTGTCTGACTGACCTTGCTGGCATCATCCCCAGAACCTCTTTGCTTCCTTGAGTGATTTAAAACCATTTTACTGGGTTTTTATCGTTCTCACATAGCATGTCACTTCTTTCCTTTAAGTTTTTGTTTCTGGAATTTCTTCTGGAATTTCTTTTTGCCTTTGGCAGTCAAATTCAAATGTCATCTCTTTTGGGAATCCTTGGCCAAAAGCCACATTATTCTATGCGTATTTCTTTTTTAGAATTTACCTTAAAATTAAATTGGACCATATGAAGTTTCTGCTGTTCTGCTGTTTTGACCAACAAAAAATGGAATTTCATATGTAGAGTCCTGTCTCTCTTGCCCATAGGAAAGTCTCCTGAAGGCAGGGCAATCTCTGATTTGGGCTTATCCCTTGCCAGGTAGCTGGATAGCTGCAAATGGTGGGTGATTTATACCTGCTTATGGAACTGAATTGAACAAAGGTCCATATTTTATATTTGCTAAGCCATGAGGAGCAGGAACCATATCAATCTTGATTTCTTAGTAAATATTTGTTGTTTGGAACATAAAACATAACCCAAACCCATGTTTGTCAGTTCTCATAAGCAAGGGAAATGGGTGAAAATTACTTTTTCCATTCTTGTTCTAGACTTGAAGTATCTCAGCTTTCAGAAGACTCAGTTTACAAAGACATGACCACTATAAACACAGTTTTAAGAATTCTGAAAGTAACTTAATAAAATAAGCTAGTCAATGTAATTGATCAAATGCCCTCAATAGCAAAATACCAGGGGTAAGAAAGCAGGTTTATACTAGACATTTTAATATACATAAATGAACCATGTGGAGGCTGAGGGACCTTGTAGTTTCCTAAAAATCCCTTCTAAGTGTAAATGGCAGCTGATTATATTTGATGTCATTCAAAGTACAAGGGCCTCGGAAGCTGAGGTCTAAATGGGGCCGACAACCAGACATGGCATTTGAGCCTTCTAGATTTATAGCCTATTTCCAAGTCACTTTGGCTGCTTTATTCACAAAAAAAAAAGAGAAATGCCACCTGACCAAAAATGACCAATGAGTGTTCATAAATCTCTCTCAAGTCCTATCAAAACTAAAGTTTCTGTGGTAATTCTCCTATTAAAAGAAATGTAAAATTTATTCCAAAATGGGAGAAGGGGAGAAGGGAGGTGCCTGGCAGGCTTCAGGAAGCCAGGGCATTTGAGCAAGATTAGCTCATGCTTCTACCAGCAGAAGTCACATTTTGGCCCCTCATATCATGAAAATACCATTTGTTGTGAAATACAAGGACACAGTCTGTGTGTGAGAGAGAGAGTGCTTAAAGTCCCCCATCCTGCACCCCTGACTGCTCAGTGATGTTGGTCCCCATCCCTTCATGCCTTGTTAGGGCCAGCCAGGGCCAGCTGGCCTGGCTGTCCCTGTCCTCAGGCCTGGGCACCATTGTCCTGGAGCTTGCCCAGCCCGCATCCCTTTGAAGCTGCTCCAAAGAAACTTTATCCCTCTGTTCCAGCTGGTGTTTCATTAAGCCCTGGCTTCACAGGATTTTCCACTCCCGTTGACACATCAGAGCAAAGATGTAGCCATTAAAATAATGAAGAAAAAGGGAGTGAGCCGAGGAGAAACGGTTGTAAGGAAAATTGAAAAGGAGTACAAGGTTATTTAAAAAATGAAGGCCAACTGTAAAAAATAAAATAAAATCTACCACTTCCTCGTCTCTTTCTCTTTTTTCCTCGCCTACATGTGTGTGTCCTAAGCTGTCCAGATTTTTCACAAAGCCTCATAAGGAATGACTTCAGAGAGGCCCTGGCTCTGCGAAACAGCTGACAGTCACAGGTCTAAATTAGGAGCAGCTGATAAGAATCCCAAAGATATTCTACACATGAACACAAGGGAACTCTAAGCACTGAGGATTTCTAGCCTCTCTCAGAAATAAATCATCGTATCTTCTGCTCGTCAGACATCAAGCCCACCTAAGTTATTAACGACCCCCTGTGTGACCTCCATATTCTTACCTCCAAGGTTTTGCCCAGACAGGAGTGTCTGTTCCAGATGTATCTTTCACTTTTTCAAAGGTACATTGGCTCCATACTTACCTGGCCATAAAATCTTTTTTGATGATTATCCACTCTTTTGGTAAGGTATATATGATGTGTTTTTAGTCTCCAAAATTAGATAATGAATTTAAGAATCGAAATAATTGTGTGTCCCTTTGTTGCTATCACTAAAAGAGATCTTTCAGAAGACTCTGCACAGAATTCATATTTGCCGTAATATCTGCCCAAGGAATCTGACTTCAGCCAGCTCAACCAAAGACATGGACAAGGAAGATGTCACAAAGGCCTTTAAGCTCCTAAAACAGCTGTGACAAAGCCCAGGCACTAAACCTATACATTTTATTCCCCTGGGCGTCATCCAGCCATTGTGATTTCATTAACAAGCTTGCTTTTCGAGCATCTCTTCCCACAGGAATTAAAAGCAGTGACCTAGAAGTGGGCTTTTAGATATATTCCTGATAACAGAAGGGTGTGTGACAGCTGACATGTAATTGAAGGAAGAAACAAACACAAAAAAGCAAAATACAATGAACATATTTCTTCATAGCACAAAAATTGATGTCTATAAAAATGTATTTTAAAGTATATTCAGGAGGGCACATGATGTGATGAGCACTAGGTGTTATATGCAACTGATGAATTACTGAACACTACATCTGAAACTAATGATGTACTATATGTTGGCTAATTGAATTTAAATTAAAAAAGTGTATTCAATAACTGCTGTGAAATGCAAAATATACTTGAAAAGTATACTACGAAATGGTTAAAATTTGTGAAACAAAAAATATCAGATATTTAGGACATTTATATATATATATATACACACACACACACATATATATATATTCCCCCTCATTTCACATATTTCAGATAGAATTGAGTGGCATCCATATGAATGCTTAGTTTATATTATCCTGAAATAGGTTTCTATTTATGCACCTACACTAAAGACCATTGAAAGAAACATTTACTTGTTTTAACTAAACAATGTAGAGATAATAAGAAAAGTTTACAAGTTTCAAGAAAAAAACAGTATTGTAGGGATCCAGTGGAAATAGGTACTGAGAGGAGACAGGATCATACGGGAGGAGATCTTAGTTCTAGAGAACTAACTCAGGTCCAAATCTTAACCCTCTCTATTCTACAATGGTATTGTGACTCTAATCATATTCCCCAATATCGCTCAATCGTTCTAGGCAACACCTGTGAGAAATAAGTGAGATTGCATATGTTCTAGGGTCCACCTCAGGCTCACATGCAGAAAACCTGTGTTCTAGGACTTGGTTGTTGAGGGAAGCATTCAATATGGCATTTGGCAAGCATTTGGGGTGGGACTGAGAAGACTCTCAAGGAAAAATATAATCTACCAATTGATCAGCATAGGGAAGTTAACTTCTTAACTATGTGGAAGATAAAAAGTAAAGGGCATTGCAGGTGCATGAGTATGGGAGTGAGCCAAGTCAGCGGTAGATGAGCTGACTGGTCAGTCAGAAACCTCCTGCTCAGTTCCTGTCTGGCACCAGTACAAAGATCCGCAGTGTCCCCATGTCATAGAGTCACACAGAGGTCTGGAATTTTGGCTCTGCCACTTACAAACCCTGCACATTGGGCATCTGATAAAACATTGGATTGCCTCCATTTCCTCGCCTGTAAAATGAAGTTAGTACCTGCCTTGAAGAACTGTGGAGAGGATTACATGTGAAGTTCATGATAACCACCTGGCACAGTGCCAAGACTAAACAGCTCATCCATAGCCATTTTCATGAGTTCCATTCTTATCTGTTGTGTATACTACCCTTCTGTTCTCTAGTCTCTCATATCACCTTCTGAACACCTGTTCTCTGTCTCTCATCTATTTTTACACTGCTTTGTTTCTATCTTTATCTAATTGTAACTATTTTTAAATTTTTTATTAAAAAATTTAATATAATTTAAATTATAATTTCTACCTGGATAATCCATTGATCTAAGTAAGTACCAAAGCCCCCTATTTATTATTGTTTTGCTATCTATTTCTGCCTTTAAGTCTGTTTTTGCCTTTAAGTCTATTCATATTTGCTTTACATATTTATGTGCTCCTATGCTGGGTGCATAAATATTTACAAACATTATTCCCTCTTGTTGGGTTGACCCCTTTATCATTGTGTAATGCTCTTCTTTGTTTCTTATTATGGTCTTTGTTTACTGTCTCTTTTGCCTGATATAAATATAGCCACCCCAGCTTTCTTTTACACTTGCACTTTTGCACATTTTTTTTCCTTTTAATATTCTGATTGGGCAAGTTCCACTGCCCTGTCTTCTAGATTTCTGATTCTTTCTTTTGCTTCATCTAGTCTGTTGTTGAACCCCTCTGGTGTATTTTTCAGTTTGGTTATTGTATCCTGCTCTAAGACTTCTGTTTGTAACTTTCTAATATTTTCTTTTTGTTGAAGTTCTCATTATACCCATCCATTCTTCTTCCAAACTTACTGAACATCTTTATGACTATTGCTTTGCATTCTTTATCAGGTAAATTATTTATCTGTTTCATTAAGGACTTTTTTCTAAGGTTTTATCTTGTTCTTTTATTTAGAATATGCTCCTCTGTTTCTTCATTTTGCTTGACTCTCTGTGCTTGTTTCTATGCATTAGATGAAAGAATCACCTCTCCCAGTCTTGAAAGATTGGCCTTGTATAGGAGATAAACCTTATCATTGAACCCTGCCCTAGCTCTTGGTTGTCTCTCAAACCTTCATGTTTGTCCCAACAGCCTGTTTTATTTTTAATAGCTCCCACTCTTGATGGTGTACCAAAACCAGTCAGTGTCTCAAAGGGGAGGATCTCAGCACCTAGATTCAGGCTGATAGGCAGCAGCTTTTAAAGAATGCCAGTATATACATTCCTGTGGGCTACAAGCATAAACCAGAGCCAGGCAATCTGGAGGTGTCCCCTGGGAAGCTGTCATAACAATCAGAGATCCAAGCAAGTGTATAGGCTCCTTTCTGGGAGATACTGGTGAGCTGTGGCAAGGCAGAGGGAGAGCACAAAGTTGGCATCCTCTGGCTAATGTTCCCTGAGAGTACCTCCATATCCTCTAGAAGTGTGCCAAATCTGAAGCCTGCCCATAAGGCCAAGTCTCTAAGACCAGCAAGTAAGCCTCTTTCATAGAAAGACTGGGTGTTTGTTTGAGTCTTCTGTCTGTGCAGTGCTCTGGGGTGGTAACCTGCCAAAGAAATGTCTCTCTGGTTATTACATCCTGTGAGACCCAGGAATGTAAGCTCTCCTGGCCATCAGAGCCATTAAATCAACTGGTAACCCCTAGGCATCCGCCAAAAAGAACCAGGACACTAGATGTGAAAACTGTAGCACCAGACACATATAAGAACTTCCCTCCAAGAGATGCTGATGCTCTGGAATGTTTCAGAGGGAGAGTACAAAGATAGTGCCTGGCCTCCAAGATCTCAGAAAAGGTTTATAGTCAGCTCTTAGAAGTGTGTTTAATCAGAATACTTCCCCTCAGACTGCAGCTATGATAATAAGTTAGTTAAGCCTTTTTCACAGAAAGATAGAGCTTCTGTGTCTGTTGCCTCTTGCTGTGTCCTGGGTGCGGTAGCTGTTTAAGAACTCTTTTTCTATTGGTTACAATCCTATGGGACCCATAAGCATAAGTTCCACTGGCCATCAGACTCAGGAGATGTAGCGGTGTTCCCTGGCAGCAGCTACAATAATCAAGGTAACAGAAAAGGGTGTAAGCGCTTTTCTGGAAGATACTGGTAAATTGGAGAGAAGCAGAGGGTGGGCACAAACATTGTATTCCCTTAGAGTAACTCCATACGCCCCTTTCACTTTGCCAAACCAGAAGCCTGCCCCTCAGCCCAAAGCTCCTGGCCAAGGAAATAGGCCTCTTTCTTAGAAAGACTGGGTGTGTGTTTTAGTCTGCAATTTGTGCAGTGCCCTGGGAGTGGTAATCTGCCAAAAACTGAATCTCTGTTTATTATAGTCCCATAGGACCCAGGAACACAAGCCCCCTTGAACTCCAGAGAAAGGTGATCAGTGGGTAGCCCCTGGATTGTAGCCATAAAAACTGGGTCACCAGACATCTGTAGAAGTTCCCTTCTTGGAAATACCAAGTGTGGCAAAGGGAGAGTGTGAAGATGGCACCTAGTAGCCGGAGTGAGGCAGAGGGAAAGTGCAAAGATGGCAGTCGCCAAAAAAAGAAAGGAAAGAAAAAGTGAAAGAAGAAAAATAGTGAAAAAAGAAAAAATAGAAAAAAGGAAAAGAAGAAAAAGAAAAAAGAGAAATTAAAACAGGAGAAAAAAAAGATGATGCCCACTGGTTTTAGCAAGACAGAGAGCAGGAAGATGGCACCCAGCAGCCTTTGTCTATGGAAACTGTCCCAACAGGCTTCTGCCCTTCAAACCAGTGCTTTAAAATTAGGAAACAAGTCTCTTTCACATAAAGTCTGGGTGCTTTTCAAAGGGCTGCTTCTCTGTGAGCACCAGGGGAGGTGAGTCTGTTTTTTCACAGCCACAGCACTGTGGGTTTGCCACGGCACTGTGGGTCTCATGGGGGCAGATCATCTTTACTTTTCAAAGATAGATGTTTTGGGGGCTTGTCTCTCAGGTGCCAGTTTTAAAATCAAGGTGCCCAATATGGGGAATAAACCTTTAAGTCCTCAGGGAAAAGTTCTGGGTTTTGAGTTCCTTCCTGATTGTGGGTTGCTATGGTAGGGACAGGGTTTATAGTGAGATTGTGTCTCAGCCTTTCCTACTGACTTCAGTGTGGTTTCCCACTCATTTGCCTGATGTGAAGGGATTACTCTTCCAGTCTTTATAGTGTGTATTTGTTTGTTGGAGGAAACTGTTCCATATATAGCTGTAGATTCAGTGTGTACTTGGGAGGAGGTGAGTCCAGGATCTTCCTGTGTTGCCATCTTAAACTGGAACTCCCTTCATTGCACTATTGAAATCATTCTCTACCCTTAAATCTCTTTTCTGTTCTGCAAATTATATCAGTTTGCTATCTTCCATCTCACCCTTTAAGGTCTACATCAAGTCACATCTCTTAAAATCATTCTAAGATGTCTGGGCACATTTTATTACATATTTTAACCTCTGTTACAGCTATTACTATAAACTGCATTGTATTATAATTTCTAGTACAGGTGACACTTTCTCATTGACTTGCGAGCCCTTATAAGGCAGGAATACTTTTTGTTAAATTTAATTTTCCTGAGGGTCTCTTTACATAAGCTTGATGAAATGGGCCCAAAGCATCTAATTCTCTTTGTTTTCTTCCTGAGGAAAGAAGCCAAGTTACTATTTCTGTTTTTAGGATTCACTTATATTTTTCACTGTATGAGGAGTCTTAAAGGGAAATGATTTGGAAATCAAAATAAATTACCTGACAGTTAGGCAAACTTGAGCCCATAGAGCATCTTGAACAATGGACAATTTTTTTGATATCCTATACCCCCACTTAGAGAGGGTCCTGATCACAGTAATATATGATTCTTGGATTGTACATATTCGTGTATGTGTGTGTGTGTGTGTGTGTGTGTGTGTGTGTCCCCAAATGCCATGAGACTGTATTGTCTGGCTTCATGCATGTTTTTCAAGGTTTCAAAATCCATTAACTAGAGCTTATTTAGCTTCGCCTGATATGATAGCTTTTATTGTGTGAGTATGTGGGGATTTTTTTTTTTTTTTAACAGAAGCCAAGTGTGCCCTTTGGATGAATTGATTTCCTCAATCTCATGGTGAAATATTGCATTTCAGTTGTCAGTTTTGATTTATTGTTTCTTTAAACATTAAATCTTCCTTTGCATTTTTATTGGTTTCATTAAAAATGTTCTCATCTTTTTCATGGCCACCTCCATAAAGGCAAGGAAGGACTCAGTGAGAGAGCCTTGGGGGAACCACAGAGTCCCCTCCTTCCTGCAAAGTCCTCCTGGCTCATGCTCTTCCATTGGCTGCATGTCCTGTAGGATTGGCAAACAAACCAACAAAAACACTGCCTGCTATTGTTATGGAGTTTATAAAAACATGTATTAAATCTAATAACTTTGGTGTGTAATGAGGCACAGAGCATATGTCAGAAGTATGGTGTCCAAGCAGCAGTGGGCTTGAATGGTTTATCTTGCTGGCAAATGTGTTACATGAGATTTGACCCTTAAATTGAGCATCGGGAGAGATAAATAGAGTAATCAAAAGGACTCCCGTACAGTCATAGGAACCTGGAGCCATCTGGTCAAGACAAAAATAAATCAGTAATGCAACTGGAAATGGTCTCCAGAGACCTGTGAGGATTGGTGTAGCATCACTGTCTCTCAAATTGTGGAGCAGAGGAAACTGACAGCAAAGATCAGGAAACCAACTCTAATTAACACACACACAGCAAAGGGCTCAGAAGTCTTTTCAGCCTGAAATGCCTCACACCTGAGGGACTAAAACCCAGACAATAATTTGAAAGTCCCATAGCTTGGTAAAGACAAAAATAAAAGCATGTATTGATTGTTGGATAAGCTTGTGAAGGCCTGATACAGAAAAATAAACAAAACAAAACAAAATAAGAACAGAAACTCCATTTAATCAAAACCTAACAAACCAGAATTTTCAGCTGTGCAGCTTCGCTCTGCTGACTTGAATTAAGAAAACCAGTACCCAGTCTATCTCTTTAAGAAATCTGTCTTTCCTCAACTTTTTACATATGTGGCAAAGTGAGAAATTAACAAAATGATTTGAAAATTTCAGTACAGCAATATTTTCCTCAATGTTTTGCCTTTTGAAGCTGAGCCAAAACCATCTTATTTGTTGTACCTAATATGAAAATACATAATAAAATCATCCTGAGTTACAGGGATTCAAATCCCCAAAAGCTAAGTCATTAGCAATAAAAATTAACACAAAAAGGTATCTGTAAATACTGTTTTTATTTCATTTCTGGAAAAAATTTTAAAATTGTCCCAAATATGTTTTCACCTACATCACATAAAACATTTTGACTAGAATTTGCATTTTGGAACAGTTATTTAGGATCATTTAATGGTAAATGGTATATGGAGCCACGTCTGCCCCAATCTCCCATGACTCCGTCTGTCTGGGTTATGTCGAAGATTACGCAGCAGGCCTCCTCATCCATCACAGCTTTCTCATTTGTTCAGCTCATGCATAAGTGCTGAGAGCTCACTCCGTGCAAGATGCTCTGCTTAGAAATGTGTGAGTTAAAGGGATGTATGAAGCAAGGTGCCTGTCCTCTGAGTATAGATTCTGGAGGGCGATCACACATGGAGATAATTAAGAACATTCTGGACAGCGTTACCAGTGAAGTTCAAGACACACAGTCTGGGTGGGCAGGGAGGAGCTTATATGCTGTCCCATTTGGCCCTGTCACATTCAAACTCATCATGACTCATTATTCTCTCCTGTTAAATGGAGATCATAATGGTATTTGACTTGTTATTCTGTTTTAA
Source organism: Callorhinus ursinus (assembly GCF_003265705.2). Taxonomy (NCBI): domain Eukaryota; kingdom Metazoa; phylum Chordata; class Mammalia; order Carnivora; family Otariidae; genus Callorhinus; species Callorhinus ursinus. The sequence goes on from NW_027397073.1 coordinate 34,108,301, forward strand.
AGTTTAAATGAGTTAAAGTATATAAAGCACTTAGAACAGCAACTAACACTTTTCAGTACCCAGGAAAGAGCCAATTATTATATTCACATTATTACTGCAAGTATCTTGTGGTGATTATTATTTGTTCCTCTTATGTACTGACTCTAGTCTTGTTTTCTCCTCAGACCTAGATGTTAGTGATTTAAAATTTTGCTCACTGCCCTGCCTTTGTTACTGAGATATTGGCCCACTGCTGTGGGCATTTAGAGAAACAGAAGGTGCTGTTTCTTTTTCTCTGAATACTCCTTTTGTGAAGCAACCAATTTTCATTTCATAGATGTCTTCACTCTTCTCCCTGGAAAAAAACCCATTTTAAACTATTGGAAGTTTTCTTTTGCTCCTTACACTATCTCTGTTCTTCTGGTCTTATTTTATCTCTTTGCTTTGATATGTCTTTCATTCTTATTTTTCAGGCCTTCCACAAACACCTGGTGATTACTTTTAGTACATTCATAATTGAGAATGAAGCACTGAACACTGATCTAGATTTCTGTGTTACAGAGCAGGGACTGTCAAATGGTAGATGTCACTCTAGGTTTATCGGGGAGTGACAGCATTTTCTTCTAGGCCAGAGTGTCAGACACTGACTTGAGAGGCAAAAAGCTCAATTTACTAGCATTCTCAAAGATGATAGAGAAGAATAGGCCAAGATCAGATTAATTTGTTATGTAGACTTTCGTTAATAATTTGTCTTTGATGTGACATTTTACCTTAACTTTTAGTTAAGGCTATTGTTTCTAAATCAGAGCTTCTAAGTCATTGTTCCAGAAGACAAACCTGCAGTCTTCTGACTCCTTGACACATTGAGTCTCCTGGCTACACAAGATGAGGACTGGCATCTAGGTTTTTCATTGCCCCTATAAAGACTTTGAATGTATCCTCCAGTTTTAAGCCCTAACTGGTACTTTCATCATTCAAGATGCTGGTATATCTAAATTCTAAACATTTCCAGGCTTCTGCCATGAATAGTTTTGCTAATATTTGGCTATTTCCTAGAAGGCATTCAGGTTTCAACTTCCTCTGAAATGTTCAACCAGTAAGCTCCTGCTTATCTCATTCCAATTCCTCAAGTTTGTTAGCATCTTTCATTGACTCTTGTCACTCTGTTTCTTCCTTCTTTTCTTTTCTTTCTTTTCTTTCCTCTTTTCTTTTCTTTTTCTTTTCTCTTTCTCTTTCTCTCTTTCTTTCCCTCTTCTGATGTCCCAGTGCAGAGGCGTTTCAAGAGCAAATAGGAGATAAAGGTATCTTTTTAATTCACCATGTCTAACTGGAAATCAGGATAGGATTTTAATGCCCCAAGGCAATGTATTGTGGGAGATATTTAAGGGTTAAATCATTATATGTATGATTTTCCAAATCATAATACATGAGATTGCACCCAGGAGTTTTAGATAAATACCCATTGTTGCAATTAAATATTTATTTGCCTGGGGATTGTGAAACCCAATATTTATTAACATATTTCAAGAGTCATTGCAAAGACAGTAGTAGCCATCATGTTTGCTTCTTAGTCTCTGGGGTAGTATCCTTATAGCTAGGAAATTTATTTACCAGCATCCTCTGATACTTTATTTTTCTGAATAAGATTACAATCTTAGGATTAATTATACCAAGTGAAACTGGAAACCTTAATGAAAAACATGGTCACCAGAGACATCTTGAAAATATTTCCTCTGACAGATCCAGTTCACCTAAATACTCACCTTGCTGACATCAACAATTTTGAAAGCCTCAGTTTGAATGTGTGTACACACCTGGGAACATGCATATCCAGAAAAGGTACGAATTTTATGGAGACTGCAGAGCTGGCAATATGTACAAGAGCTTTTCATCAGGAAGTATCCTTCACCTGGAAAGGATGATAGAAGAGTAAAATCATGAAGCTAGAAAAAAGGCCCAAGAAGTCCATGATCCTTGTACCAACTGAGGAACTTTAAGAGGACCCCTTTTCCATAGCATCCTTGATATCACCAGTGGTTATAAAATGCTAGGACATCCGTCCATTTGAAGGGTAATTCTTTCTTTACTGAACAGCTAAAATGGTTAGAACTTTCTTGTATTTAATCTGATCCTATTGATTACCTTTACATTTCTTTTCTTTTCCTTATTTCTTCTCTCCTTTTCCCTTTTATGCTAACATTAAAAAAAAGTTATTGATCTGGCTATGAATAAACAAGTATCACAATTAGATCCATGATGGCATCTTCAGTGAGATAAAGATTTCAAGATTATCAAGAAAGGCATAAGGACCTAGCATCTAAATAATAGGATACTTCTTTCATTGTTTCATTCGGTATTCAGTCATCCCAGTAAAGACCACAAAGTTTAGTGTATGTGTATATGTGAGAGTGGGAATATGTGTGTATGTCAGTGAATGTGTGTGAGAGAGAGAGAGTATGTAGTGCATTTTTCTCGTTTTGTTACAGGAAAGTTGTGAAAAACTAAGGCATAAGTAGGATCTGCGGGCAGTGATATTAAAATATATTGCAAAAGCAGTTTTTTTTTAAGATTTTATTTATTTATTTGACAGAGAGAGACACAGTGAGAGAGGGAACACAAGCAGGGGCAGAGGGAGAGGGAGAAGCAGCCTTCCCACCGAGCAGGGAGCCCGATGCGGGGCTCGATCCCAGGACCCTAGGATCACAACCCAAGCCAAAGGCAGATGCTTAACGACTGAGCCACCCAGGCACCCCGCAAAAGTGGTTTTAACATTGATTCTTGACTTATAAACAAGGAGCATCACTTGCGATGTACTCCATTGTCATCTTACAGCAAGACCTCAGCTGGGTCATGAAAAGTTGTCCTTGGCTACTATGTCACAGTGAGCTGACCATGGCTAATTCTCTCTAGTCTTCTCTTACTTAGGCACAGTCTGAGAATCTACCAGGTAAACAAGGCATAGATCTTACTTCTTTTAAATCTCACTTACTGGGTGCCTGGGTGGCTCAGTTGGTTGAGTGACTGCCTTCGGCTCAGGTCATGATCCTGGAGTCCCAGGATCGAGTCCCACATCGGGCTCCCTGCTAGGCAGGGAGTCTGCTTCTCCCTCTGACCCTCTTCCCTCTCGTGCTCTCTCTCTCATTCTCTCTCTCTCAAAAAATAAATAAAATCTTTAAAAAAAATAAAATAAAATAAATCTCACTTACTTATATTGGCATTTTTCAAACTCTTCAGGTTTCACCCTGGGGTACAGATTCCATGTTCCTCTTTCTGCAACCATGATATCTCTGCTCTCATCATTTGTCTGTCTTGGAGGCCAAGATCCTTGCTCCATTTTGGAGTATTGCTCCCCAAAATTCTGCCTTTGCTCAGTTTCTTCTCTTTTCCCATAAAGACATAGACTTTTCAAATATGAACATTAGTAGCCCCTCAATTCATCAATAAGTATTGCTTTAAGGAATGGGAGTGGTAAGGATCAAAGATGACACTAGAATATATATTTTTTTAATCTCATAACATTTAAAAAATATTCCTCAGTTCACATGATGTAAACATTTGTGAAATTTTGGAGCTCCCTCATGTAAAACCTTTTCACTTGTTCACCCTCCTATAGTGTCATATCCGTCCTTGTTCTCTCTTTTTTTTTAATATGGGATCTTCACTATCTGCTTATGATTCATTTATTTACTCATCTATTCCACCCACAACTTTTAAACTGCTATAGTCTGAAAAACATTTAATAAGAAGTTTTTTGGGTTACCTCTCTGCACCCAAGCTGTGCTTCTATATATTTACAAGTTCATATAGAAGTTGGAAACCACCACCCAGGACCATAGTAATTACTGACTAAAGATAAGTGATATAATGGGAAGGAGATACGATTTTATGTTTATATGATATTTCCCCCCTTTAGGCACTTGTTAGACAAAGCACTGCCAAAGAAGACGAAAAAGAGCCCAGGGATGAATAATAGAAGTGGTGGGTAGTTAACACCTTCCAAATAAGGGCTCAAGGGGGGGTTTCGTCATTTAAATTAAAGAGTTTCAGAATTGCAGAGCATTCACTGCATCATCAAACAAATCAATAAATCAAAGAACAAATAAAGGAGAGGGATCACCTGTCCTTGAATATAAGCACTAACAGGTCATACAGGTGAAATTTATTTCTCTCTTGTGGAAGTGTAGAGGTGGAGAGACTAGGGCTGACATGACTGCTAGCTGGTACTTTCAGACCCTCTCAATATTTCTACTTTCTGCAGTACCGCCAATAAGCTGAGCCAATAGGAAGTCAGATAAAGTGGGTGGAGCAAAGGGAGGTAACCAATTTAATGAGCTCATAAAGTCCACTGCTAAGAAATGATGAGCAACAAGGATGGATGATGTGAGGGCAGTTGACATGAAGCCATGCATTAACCCATAGGTGTTGGGGAGCTTTTTCATCCTTTTGACAGCAGAAAGAAAAGGTAGTGTTGCAACTAGTATTTTAGGTCTGACATTGATGTGAAGAATGGTTTTTAAAAAGATGAAATAGGAATGAATAGAATGTAAGGAAGATTGAAATAGCCATAAGGAGGGGAGTGGCATTTGGAATAGAAAAAGAGAACTGGAAGCTTAGAGGCATCTTGTGATTTTATTTCATCTTCAATATAATCATGATCCATGACCTCCATGAAGGAATAGGTTGGGAAACTAACCAGAAAAGTAAACACACTGATTTAATTATTTTCCTTATCATTTCAGCTGCTGAGTTTGTCATATCTCTGCCCACAACTTGTACTATGCTCATGATTATACTCAAGCTGGAAGAATAAGCAGCCACCACATGATGCAATGAGAAGGGATCCAGGACAGGTCTTCCAAATCCCTCTAATGCCTCGAATTTTTAAGGACTGTTCTTTGTCTCACAGAGCCTTTTTGATCTTTAAGAGTATACTGTTAAATGAAAATACCCTTGTAAGGAAAAATAGCTTACGCAATAGTTTTCTCACTTTATCCTGATAATTTCCAGGTAAATTCAAGGGCTGGCAGGTCCCTGGGATCCAGGCCAGTGGTATGGGTCTTTTGAAGAGGGAAAAGCTGGTAGAGTACCCAAACGGAGGGAAAATGTACCAACTTCAAGTTTCTCCTGAGACATGGAAGAAACTTAATGTGTTCGTTCATTCAACATGGGTTGTTTCTGTCTTTGTCTCTGCCAGGGCCAGGTGAAAAGTGACACTTGGTCCCTTAGTTCACTAAGTTTTGCTATCTCTGGATCTGTCTGATACTTGTGTGTGACACTCAGAAAATCTCTCCACTCCCTATACCTAGCTTTCTGTTATGAAGAACAAGAGTCATGGGTTAAATGGGCTCTTAAAGAATAAAGAGAGTGAGTGATTAGAGCAGCTTGAGATTTCTGTGAGATTTAGGATGTTAGCTATTGACAGAATGGCATGGGTATTGTAGATCAGCAGTAATCTTGAATCCTATGGTAAGAGGGACTGTCCATATTTCTCAGCACTCTGCAGGGTGTTTCTGTTAGTCTGAATTCTGTTCCTAAGGAAGAAGGCTTTAGGAGTCACTGGGATGCTCTTTCTTACTGCAGATGATACAGAAGAACAGCAAACATGTGAGCAAGCATGTCATTTCTCTGTAGGGTGCACAGGAAATACACAGCACTGTTAAGGCTTTGCTCCCTCCAAGGGAGAAGTATTTTGTTTCTTACAATAGCTTGCCATTCATTTGGAGACAGACAGAGAATTGTTACAACTGAATGCTGACGTTGGAGGAAATGTTAGCTTAATTGTTGACACACTCCACCATCTCATCTGCTAGAGCCTAAAACTAGAGCCCACCAGAGTGTGGGGAGGGAAACATCCATGTGGGTGGGGAGGCCCAAGAAAGGAAGTGTTAGGAGGGAGAGGTGCACATTATGAATAGGAAGGACATTCTGGGGAGCGATATTTCTTACAGTCTAATTGCTCTATGTTTTATAGAACCTGATCATTAGGGGATCCTAGGCATGATTCCGCAGAGATGTTCTTGTGAAATAAAGCAAGAGGCTATTAAACAGAAAGTTTAAATATAGCTACAGGGAGACATACTTCCTGACAACTTGACAGATGTCTTGGAGTGACGACTCCTTCCTTCATCGCTAATTACAAAATCATTTGTCTTAAGGAAAGGACAAAAGAGAAGTAATTATGAAAAACATGATTCTTAAGGGATAAAAAGATAACATCAGTTTAAAACACAGAAGCAATCATAACCACTTAGAATCATTATTAGTTTGGTGGAACCAATGACAGGTTGCTTTTTAGAAACCAGAGGGAATGGGGCTCCTGAAGCAGAGGGAAGAAAACATTCAGTTTCTTGTTATGCTAAACTTATCCCCAGACTCCCGAGACTTCTTTGATGAACAGTTCATTAAAATTTCCGACCGCAGTTGAATTTGAGCTAAAATACACAAATGTTTTAATTATACATTCCTTTTTAATTACACTAATGACTTGTAATGTGTTTATGTTGGTTTAGAGTTTAATTTCTTCCCTTAGATTAGGTGGTTGACTTAAGGACTGTGCTTTTCAGTAAAATAGCATGATTCATCAATGTTTGATTATGAATTAATGCCCAAATGCAGAGAAGCTGCTGCCCTTGGAGGGATAGCTCTGCCCATTAAAAATTGCCTCTCCTCTGGGACAGAGCAGATCTTGCCACCTTGCAGCCATAAGGAATGGGCCTTGAGAAGCAGAAGCTGCGACCAGTTCCCAGGTTGGGAACGTTCTAAGGACAGGATAGGGGAGTGGATGAATGGGGAAGGAAAGACCTCACTTAGTCAAAGAGGTTCATTTACCAGGGGTCCATTTACCTGACGTGGGAAGAGTCAGAGCTAGCCCCTGATGAGGTTGTGAGGGGCTAGCAGGACTCTTCATGTTTCTCCCTCCTTCTTGTATTCTCTTTGGGACCTCTCATTTTGAGGCCCTCTAACTTTCTCCCCCAAAGTTACCTCAGCCAATTCCAGCATAAAGAATAAAATGTTAATGAACCCCTCCACTCTGATATGTGATTCAATGTGAATATTTATTCCTGCCCAAACTTCAGTATTTATATTTTAAAAGAGGGTTTTTAGATGGCCAATTCTTAACTCCTAGTGCCCTTCTTACAAAGGTAGGGAACTATGGAAACATGCCCCTTTATCTACCTGTCCTGTGCAACAGATGTTGGTGGTCGTTTTCCTTTGCCATCATCCCTCTGCCCTACTCTAATAAAAAATTCCCTTCTTTTCTTGGTTTGTCTAAACCATTCCATGTGGTATGATTGAAGACAAAATCATCAACCCTGCCCCCTCACTATCAGACATGGCCTCATGTGACCCAGGCTAGCCAATCAGAGTATATAGTCCTCTTAGGCACAGAGATTGGTTGGAACTTAGCACATCACATAAGCCAGATCACTCAAAGTTCTTCCTAGGACTTTTTTTTTTTTTTCTCCAGACCTGTTTTGTAGGCAGAATAATGGCCCCCCAAATATATCCATATCCCAAACTCCAGAACCTGTGAATATGTTACTTTACATGGCAAAAGGGACTTGGCAGATGTAATTAAATTGAAAGTCTTGAGATGGGAAGATTATGGGGGATTATATGGGTTCTTCTAATGTAATCACAAGCATTCTTATAAGTGAAAGAGGAAGGCAGAAGAGTTAGAGAAGATGTGACAAGAACAGCACAGAGTGATACAATTGCAAGCCAATGGATGCAGGCAGCCTCTAGAAGTGGGAAAAGGCAAGAAGTCCCAAGAATCTTCAGAAAAGAATGCAGCCCTGTTCACACCACGATTTTAGCCCCATGGGATCTATTTCACATGTGTGACCCCCAGAACTGTAAGATAATAAATTTGTGGTGTTTTAAGTCTCAAGTTCATAGTAATTTGTTACAGCAACAATAGGAAACTAATACATCTCTCTAGGAAGGTGCTGTCTCTCAGCTAGGATCTTGATATTCTGAAAACCATCATGTCTGTGGCACAGAAAGACACTATAAAAAATACTGGAGAAAGAGCCATGGGTGCCTGATGATGCTATTTGAGCTGCTTGGTCAACTTGTACTTAAACAGCACCATACTATACTTGCCGGTTGTGTGAGGCAACACATTCTTCACAAAACTCTGGCTGGTACTGGTTTGAGTTGGATTTCTGTCACTAGAAACTGAAGATGTTGGTTAGTAAACCTCCTTAATATCTTTGTAGCAAGTGAAAAATGCAACAAAAACAAGACTTTCTATTAGTTTGTAGTGTTGCAAAATTTCATCTCTGTATATAGGTTGATATAGTTGGATTAAATCAGCAAATGTATTTATTGCAATTTGTATATTCTTGCTATTTTCTCTTCAAAACTGCTTGGAATGTTTCAGAATGTAGGGTGGAGACTGGGTACCATGCTCAAGTGGAAGTAATGATGCCATGCAAAAACTATATTTAGGTACAGATATTTTAGATATCTGAAGTTAAACCATTATGACATCTTCCCACTCTGCAAAGATACGTAGCCATTTCGACCAACATTATTTTGTCTAAGCTCTATGCAGTAGGCATTAATCAGAGAAGCCAAGTTGGAAACCATGAATACAAGACATGTCAAGTCTCCTAAATGTTGAAGGAAGGGAATTTAACATAAATACAGCCTGATATAGCAGAGTGAAAATGTTTTACCTGTGGAAGGATTTCCATGTGAAGGGTAAGGGTTTTTTTGCAGATAGGGAGACCAAGTGTAGCACAGAACTTTCTTCACAATCTGGAAAAAATTGGGGTTATCTACAGGGTCTGATTCAGGTGTTCCTTTCTTGCCATATGGCAGGGTAAGATGGAGTAAGTTTAGTTAAAGTCAGTTGTACTTATAATATCTAGGCTTTTAGATGGGAATCAAGGGGCCCCAGCTGTAGGAAAGGTGGGGAGTAGTCATTTGGGAACCCAGCTGCATAGACCATTATTGCTCTTCTAAATATTCCTCCTCTTCTGTGTGTGTTGCCATTAAAATTGGACTTATTTGGCAATGGGCTATTCCATATTCATTTCATATAAGGGAAATTCCTTTTAACATATGGATAATCATTCATTCATTAGCATGTATTTGGTTACAGATTTTCCTCTAGAGCAGAGGTTTTGATGGAGTTTGGAGAGATCATTCATTCAAGCTACATTTACTGAGTGGTTGTTACAAGCCAGGCTCTCTGCTATGTGCTGGGAATACAAACAAGAATCAAAGCAAATATGCTTCCTTCGCTTAGGATTTCATGATCTAATGTGAGGGTGGCAAGAAGCTTTAATCGGCAATATTAGACTGAAAAGATTAGAGACAAATGTTTTCTTATTTTCCACTTTTACTGAATACAACCCCACTGTATCTCATCTGTTCTTGGAAATTCCACCCCAGTCCTTCTTGCCACTTTCTAGAACCCTTTCCTCACTTTGCATATAGCACCATCACTCCACAGTCCATACACACATTTCACAAGAGAAACATAAATGATATTTTCATTTATTTTCCTTTGATTTATTGATAATCTAGAACGATGAAGCAGAGGCAGCTCTCATAGAAACTCAGATCTATGAGGTCCCTAACTACCATTTCAGAGCCCTTTTACTACATCATGGCTGTGCAAACCAACCATACATTCACCCAATCATAGGGTACGTGGACTTCAAACACATGGGCTCTTCTCCAACTTCTACTGAATACAGCTCAAACAACATGGCCTGGCATCCTGGGCTTTCTACAAACTTGGCTTAACTCCTTCTCCAGATTTGTTCCATCACTCAACTACTAATATTATATGGCCTTAATTTCCAGAATAATCTATGTGCTTTCCTACTTGCATGCTTTTGCTCATGCCTTTCTCTTCTCCACAACTTCCTGCCACTTCCATCTTCCTGTAGTGACTTACTAGTAAATCTTCAGTGCATTCTCAAGTCTTTCCCAATCTCACTGGCCAGAAATTTTCTGTAGCAACTTTACTGAACTGTGCTTGCACCAATCAAATGGTTCTCATAGCATTCCACCTTCTATTATAGGCATTTTGTCACTGTCTTATCTCTTCTCAAAGAAGGCAGAGATTCTAACATATATCTGGAGATCCTGCAGTTTCTAGTACACTAAATGCAAGGCATCATAAATATCTGATCAGTGACCAAATGAATTGAATTGAATGTAGATTATTGAAAGAATGGAGAGACCAAATCAAAGCAATGTAGTTGCAAAACAGCCTGTCTGGGGTAGGCTGGCTAGGGCAAAGAGTGGAGAGTCTAAAAGGAGCCTGCAAGGGAACCGGTTAAGAGACTTGCACAGATATTCTGGGTGAAGGAGATAAAAGTATACTCTTTCTGGTAGAATTGGGACAAAAAGCAAATGAGTAAATTGTAAAGGCATTTCTATCGAAGACATGGTGCATTGTGAGAGATATAGAAAGAGATTTTTGCTTGGGAGACTGAACATGGTAATTCCATAGACAAAATGTACAGACGGTACCTGCTTCCTTGTTGTTGCTTCCTTCCTTGTTGATATAAGGTCTGAGCATTTTTTGGTAATTGCACACTTTTGTTACTTTGCTGAAAGTTTTAGAAATTCTCTGGAGTACAGATATCTGATACCTAAGCTGTTGTCCCCAAGAGCACTCATTCTCTGTGCGGTTGCCTCTGGGCTATCTAAAACCAAGAAGCGAAAGTAGAGTAGGCAGAATCCTAAGACCGTCAACAGCCTCCCAGCCCCTCCACTTGTACTGATTTTGATTACTGTAGTTACCATAAGAGTTGAATAAAAGTTTTCTGCCATTTAAAATTATCTTAACACCTTTGCTATAGAGCAGGGATAAGCAAACCATGGCCTATGGCCTAAGAATGGCTTTTATCTCTTTAAAGGGTATAGTTTCAAAAAAAGTAAAAGAAAAGTAAAAGGAGAACTGTATGCAACAAAGTCCACACCTGGCCCACAAAGCCTAAAACATTCACAATCTTGTACATTGAAAAATAATTTTTCCTAGTATAAGTACTTAAAAATAATTTTTCTAACATTTTATCTAGTTTGTTATTGTTGATATTTGATGGCATTATTCCTCCATACCACCTAGGCTCATTGCTAGCCTTCTTGACCTACACTGGCCAGCTAGAATCCTTGAACCCTGTGTTTATAGCAGTGACCAGCATCTTCCATCTCACAATGCTTATAAACCACTTCTATATTATAAGCAGAGCACTTGAAAATATTTATGCAATAAACAACTAATTTTTCAAGATAGTTATGGTTATACATATGGGGCAGAGGATATCTTAAAATTCTAAATAAAGTACCTTATTTTAGTTATATGGCTTGACTTTCCAATCACAGCAGTCACCTTTTCATAGAGGTACATCAAGATAAATAGAGCAATATCCATATTTTACAGTCTATAAAATTCAAATCTTTGCTTAAAAAAAGAGAGTTTACATGCAATGCATATACCAGCTTGCAAGTTTATTTATCAGCGTATATTTATGCAATATGTGCATTGTAAAGTTAGGACATCAGTTTTAGGGTCTGGGCAAATATTTACAGCCCAGATCCAAATAGGGGTGAATACCTATCAAAAAATTTTGTTAACAGGCAATTGTAGTTCATAAAAGAAAGTGCTACACAGGGCTAGATCTTCACAACATTGGGAGAGTGGCACATTTCATCTTCAGGAACTAAGGCTTCATTTCCTGCTCAGAGGCACTTTTTTTTTTTTTTTTTTAAACCTCAGTTGAAGCCTGGAGGTTGAGATCTTCATTCTTTTACCCTACCTCAATAGTCCTACCACATTTTTTAAAAGATGTAAACATTTACTTCTATAGACATGTATATGTTTGATAATTTGTAAAACTTACCTTTTCCAAGAGTGTGTGTAGTTTAAAAACAATCAGAATCTTCATGCAAAGCCATGGGAACTTAAAAGGAATTTAAGGGGGTGCCTGGATGGCTCAGTCCTTAAGCATCTGCCTTCTGCTCAGTTCATGATCCTGGCATCCTGGGATGGAGCCCTGCATCGGGCTCCCCACTCAGTGGGAAGCCTGCTTCTCCCGCTCCCACTCCCCCTGCTTGTGTTCCTTTTCTCACTTTGTCTCTCTCTGTCAAATAAGTAAATACAATCTTAAAAAAAAAAAAGGAATTTAAGAATATGGTAGGTAGAGACCTTGAAATGCAGTTACATATTCACCTTAGAGCTAGTCCAGGCTGAGGTTGTGATGTAGGGATATAGGTTGGATATAGGGAAAGGCCAGTGAACCTGGCCAGAGAGTGTGGGGCCAAAATCCATGTTGACACAGGCAGGAGTGATAATGCTCTCTGAAGCTAATCAAGAAGTCCATGGAGCGCCTGGCTGGCTCAGTTGGTAGAGCATGTGACTCTTGAGCTTGGTGTTGTGAGTTCAAGCCCCACGTTGGCTATAGAGATTACTTTTAAAAAATGTAAAAAATCTTTAAAAAATAGTCCAGAAGAAAGGTCCATTTTAGAAGGAAGGCGTGGGGTGCCTTGGTACCTCAGCTGGTTAAGTGTCTGCCTTTAGCTCAGGTCATGATCTCAGGGCCCTGGGATTGAGCCAGGTCTCAGGTTCCCCACTGAGCAGGCAGTTTGCTTCTCCCTCTCCCTCTGCCCCTCCACCCACTTGTGCTTTCTTCAAATAAATAAAATCTTAAAAAGAAAAAAAGAAGGAAGGCAAAAGTTATAAAAAACATGAATGGAGAATGGGAATGTCCTATGAGAGCAAAAGAGTTTTAAACCTTGAGAAATGAAAGAGAACATAAGCACATGGAGCCACAAGTGTTTGTCTCAGACACCTCTGGTCTTGTTGGTGGGGAAGGTGTTATCTGAGGTGAGAACATCCCGGACACTGCCCTCTGGGGTTTTGTCCCTGGGACAAGAGGAACCAGGGTTCCTCACATCTGTAGTCATCTGAAGCACATTCTGAAGAGGGGAGTAGGTTCTTGCCACATTGCCACTAGCAACCCTCCCCCTTGCTGATGTACTTTTAGCTTCAGAAACAGTCTAAGTGGAGAATCATTTTCCATTCCCAAGTAGAATAGATTTTCACTGGGACCAATTTTGAGAAGTCTCTGGAGTTGATTTTTTCCCAAACATGGTATCTCCCCAGAATACTGATTCAGGCCTCAGTTTCGACACATAGAGCTAGTATTCTAGGTAAGAATCTGGTTTGGAAGACATTACACATGACTCTAAGGCCCAAACAAATCCACTCCAACTTCTTTTTTTTGGTTTTGTTGTTGTGTTCAGAAGACATGCATTAGGACAGAGTGAAGTATTTCAACATCATAATGCCCATAGTTATCCAGCATTAAATCCCCCAAATTAAGGGATGACTTAACAGGGATGATTAATTCCCACTCTAGAATCCCCTTAGAACTAGAACTGACACTATATTCAGCATTATGTGGACTCCACTGATGGAAAGTACCTGAGTCAGGAACTCCACCCCAACATGTATTTCCCAGGGTAGGCCAAAAGATGCTACTGTTGAAGCAAGCATCAAATATCCTAGCCTACCAGATTATGGGAAATTAGCTCAAGGGATTATGTGGAGGTACCATCCAGGCAGATACCTACATCCAGTTCAGTGGACAAAGAAGTGATAAATAATGGTATCTTTGGCTATTTATAGTGTTCAAGAATGCCTGATAGGCTGCCTTTCACTTTTTACTGCCAAAGAGATGAATACATAGAAGCAAGGAGTATAAGGGTGATTACCAGGGGCAAAGAGGTGGAAAAAATGGGGAGATGCTTGGAAAGGGGTACAAAGTTGCAGTTTAATAGGATAAATAAGTCTAGAGATCTGATGTACGGTATGCTGACAACAGCTAATAATACTATATTGTATACTGGAATTTGCTAAGAGAGTAGGTTTCAGGTATTCTTACCACATACACACACAAAAAAAATGGTAATTATGAGAAGAGATGAATATGTTAAGTATCTTGACAGTAGTCATCATTTCACCACATATATATATGTATGTCAAATCATCATGTTTTATGCTTCATATATATACATTTTTATTGAAAAATAGAAAAGATCAGTGACAACAGAAAAGGAAATGGTATTGAGTCAGTGTAAGTAATCATTAAATGAATGACTTTTATATGAAGAAAAAATCATGAGGAAGGTAGAGATTCTGAAGGGCCCCTCTCCCTGGTAGAGTTTGCATGTTTGTGGAGGGTTCACCCAGGGACTCCAAGTGAAGCTACCCAGGATCTAGTCATAGATCTATTAGACTCACCCAGAAGGGTTTGGCATTGATAGCTACTTGCACAAGATGTAGACAAATATAAACTATAGAGCATATTGTCTTTGATCCACCAACCTGGAGACAGAAGCACTCTGAGCAATTCTGTGAATGTGAGGCAGGATATATAAATTCTGTAAAACTCCCAAGATCTCAGTCACTTCAACCGATAGAGAGCTCTCAGAGACCTTCCCAGAAAAGAGTTGTGTTTATTGAATCTCAACAATCAGAGAGCTAGAACCCTACAAGTTAGCTGTCCCTGACAGAACTTGTGGTATAGTTTGGTGACTGTCTCCTTCCTGACCAGGCTGATGGGCATGGTGCTCTTACTCTGAGCCGCTGGGCTCAGCCAGAGCAGGACGCTCAGGGAACAACACTGGCCTGGGAAGCTGGGTTTGTGGTACTTCTGGCACTTGGATATACAAACAGTTGTGTCCAAAGAGGATGCCTTTACATTTAATGAATACCTTATATTTCAGATCAATATATATTTCTTTACATACACTGATTTTTTATTTTATAATCTTTATAATTACCAATGAGGTATAAATGTTTAATATCTTTTATTTTTATTTTTTAAAAGATTTTATTTGTTTATTTGAGAGAGAGAGAGCACAAGCAGGGGGAGCAGCAGAGGCAGAGGGAGAAGCAGGCTCCCTGCTGAGCAAGGAGCCCGATGTGGGGCTCGATCCCAGGACCCTTGGGACCATGACCTGAGCCAGAGACAGGTGCTTAACTGACTGAGCCACCCTGGTGCCCCTATTAATATCATTTTTAAATGGGCAATTGAGGCTCAGAGTTATTAAATATTCTGTCCTTGATTACACAAAAATGAAGGAAAATTAAGGAAACACACGTCAATACCTCTATATTAATAGTGGCCCAAAATGCAGATGTGATACTTGGCCCCCATTCTCATGATAATAAAATGACAATAGTTAACAGTCACTGAGTATTTATCATTTGTCAGGCATGTGCTATGGCTTTTCTTGTGATGGTGGAAAGTATCTGATTATCTCGTTTATCATGAAGTATTAGCCATTGAAAATAGCTTCATGAAGTCTTGCTCTCAGACCTCTTTCCACTTTAAAAGAGATATATAGGGAAAGAAATGTGTAACCTAAAGGAACAAATGACTAACTGTGGAATTTTAGGCCTTGTAATAGGTAGTACAAGAAAACTTTTTAACTCAAAGATGCTTTGACAAACCATTCTTTTTCTTCTACATTCCACCAAATCAAGGGGTTGGTTTTCCAGCCCTAGTTTTAGCTGCAATGACCTTAAGGCAAAAGCAGATCTAAAGAAGAGGTTGGTAGATCAAAGTTCTTCAAAAGGCTTGGTATACATAGATTGAAGTAGCCCAAATCCAGTTATTGTAATGTCTAAAATTCCACTATTGGAAATTAATTTCTTGGACTCTCCAATTAATTTTATCTCAGAATTCAAATATTCTGAAAGGTCATATGCATTTTAGATATTATCAGTTATACTGTGGTGTGAATGAGCTTATTGTTTATTGGTTCTGCAAGTTAGTTGAAAGGCTTCTCCACTGAGAAGTAAAAAACAACAAAAATGTAGTTGACTGAAATCTTTAAACAAGCCCTCAAAGGGAGGACGTATAGGACTGCAGTGGCCTGCATGATGAATTCTGGAAGTGGTGGCAGTGAGGAGTGATGTAGATGAAGGAAGTTCTGGATGTTCAGACCTAAATAGGCCACAGGCAGGGGTAGGGGAGGACAGAACACGGAGTCCACTGCCATGAAACCTACGTTTAAACTGTAGCTCTGCTGTTTTTTTTCCTATTTGGACCACTTCCTGGATCTCTGTTTCTTCAAGTCTAAAGTGAGAAAAAGTAATGATTTGGAGGGAGGGGAGATTATTGTTTGGATGAGATCAGATACTATGTTTGGAAGTCATTTGGGGAGTGTAAAGTACTATACAGATATTTGTAGGAGTCACTGAATGATGAGGACCAGTGAGAGTATCCATGGTGGTGAAGTTGACAGACTTGGACAAGGTTTTAGTCTTGATGAGAGAAGCAGCAGGTAACCTGAGAAATTGATGCTGGCCAGCTTATGGATTAACTTTTCCATACTGATATGAACTCACACAAATCACGTATCGGTAGCCTGTAGAAAACCAATGCAGGCCAATGGAAGCATGATGTTCAAACTCTGGAAGCTTTGAGCATCCCTTGCGTGTGTACTAGAAGAGTGTTTATAGAAGAGAACCCTGATCTTTAAGGTGACTGACTGCACTAAACCTCAACTTCAAGGTGACTGCTGTTTGGAATAAATGACTTGGAAACAATGTTTAGAGAACCATAGCCCCTGAGAAGATTCCTCTTACCCTCTTTTCCTTCCATATAATGTGTCTGATTGGGCGAAGAGGTAGGAAACCTAGTTTAGATATTCCAGGTACTGATTTTGCATCAAGACCTGTGCCAGTGGTAGATACTATATCCACAGAGGAAAGAAATCCAGCTGAAAATTAACTGTGATTCAGAATGTGCAGCATCTTGTCACTAAATGGACTTGACACACATGTCTTGTCTGATGGCCAACTTTAATTCATGCTTTTTGAATTCCTCTTCAGGATTAAAGTCAGCATCATGTTACTTCCCCTTTTTGTTATAGAATCTCCCCCATTTCCAGGTAACAGATTCTGCTGCAATGTGTTGGCAGGTGGACTTGTGTGATCAGTAGATGAGCTGACCTGACTCGTGGGCGTCACTGGGCAGAGGACATGCCATTCATGTTGGGTTGATCTGTGGTCTCTGTTGTCTTCCAGTAAACACCCAGGCCTCATAAATCTCAGATTTGCATCTGCCATCCAAATTTTAATGCTATTTACTGTAAGTGCAGCCTCAGGAGGTGGGGGATTTTAGGTTTAAGTATGCCCAGATGATATGCTGTGTGGCATAGTCTAGTATATAAAGAATGATATCCAAGTGTCCGTGTTGCTCAAAAATACAATTTAAACTAAATTATATTCCTTCCCACCCCCATTCCACCATCCCACACTCATGTCTGCAGTCCAGAAAGCAGTCACACTTGAAATAGAAGCAAATAAAATCAGAGACTCAATCAAAGTTTCACATCTTGAGAAGAGTCATATGGGACCATGAACTAGAAATTGTTCTCATCTGCTTAATAGGTAGATGCCAAGGACCTTTTCTTACCTCTGTCTCTGTCAGAGCCTGGGGACCCCAACATACTGATGCCCGAAATAAACCTTTGAAAAAAAACAAAGCCTCCCTCCCCCCCTCCCTCCCTCCCTTCCTCCCTTCCTCCCTTCCTCCCTTCCTTCCTTCCTTCCTCCCTCCCCTCTCTCCTTCCCTCCTTCCCTCCCTCCCTCCCTCCTTTCCTCCTTTCCTTTAGTTTTTTCACTCTGCAACAGGAGATTAGACATAATATAAGAAAACAGGAAGGCAGCATGCTGAAATGCATCAGTTCTGAAATAAAACAGAACTGAGTTCAAATTCTGTGTTGACTCTCATAAGCTCTCTAATCATTAGTAAGTTATAGAGTATCTGAATGCCCCTATCCTGCCCATTAAATGGGATTAAGAACATTTGCCTCACGGTGTTGGTCAGTTTGTTATCCAGAGCCAAAGTAGGGGAAGCATTTTATGTATTTGGCACTCATAACTTACATGTTTGACAAATAGGAGCTGTAACAATAGCACATATAACGGCCCAGGAGGTGAAGTGAATTAGCCTAAACACATGACTCAGAATTGAAAAAAAAATTAGCCTTGAAGCCAGATCCCCTAAGTGGGCAAGGCATGTGAAGGAGAAGTGGTTACAACAGATAAACCCCCCCACACACACAGAGAAGGGAGTAATTTGCCTTCACACTAAAATGGAAGTAATTAATACTGGCCAATATCATTCACTTTTCCAGACCTCATCTTTACATAATGCCAACCTCTCTCTGTGTCTTTACCTGCTGCCAATATGGGGATGTGGATGCATCAGGGCTGATACTGCCCTCTTGCTCTATGGGTCTAGGCCATGGTACCTAAGACAAAGTTCAGACTAAGGGAAATGATGCAGAGGCCAAGAAAGATTTTTGTTCTCCATGTATTCTCCCCTCAGAGAGTCTCTCTTCTCTTTTAGTAGATTCCTTCGCCCTCCTCAGAGCCCAGGTCATTGCCTACTAAGTGCCTAACTGCCTACTTTACATTTTCTCTTTTGCGTCTTTTCATTCCCCTCTCTCCATCCTAACTGATCAATCCCCTGGTCCATTCTTTCAAGGAAAGTCATTCCAGCTAACCACAGCCAGGTGTTTTATCTCTGATGAAGTTCTCTCTGTTCACCACCAACACATTTCTTCTTTAATTCTGACCTGTAGAATGGTTTGAATCCAAAGACTGGAAATTCAAAACCTTGGCTGGAGTCCATAAAGAAGTTCTTGAGGCAAGGGAACCTTTGATGCCTCTCGATCATTCTCTACACTGCTCTTCTATAGTCAAGAGAGCAGACTCTGGTCCTAAATGAAAATAACTCATCAGGCGAATGGTGAAAAACTAATCAGGGTTTAAACATTACTATCATCTCCACACCTTAAAACTAGACTATAGGGTAGAATGGGCAGTAAATGTGTGGAGAACATTTTGCATAATGTAAAACTAGAGAGGCATTAGATATAAAACTTATGAACTTGGCTCTCTACACCAGCTACCAGGGTTATAATGCCAGCTCTGTAACTTCCTAGGTGTATGACCTTGTACAACTTATCTCTCTCTTTGCTTCTGTTTCTTCATATGCAAAATAGGAAATAATCTCACTTGCCTGACAGTGTGGTGTTAAAAGAATTGTACTTTCACAGTGCTCAGAACAATAACCCAAATCATGATACTCAGTTAGACTTAGTTTTTATTATCAGTAATGGAGCCCAGTGTTTTCAACATCAGGTAGACTATGGTTTGAGCCTTGACTCTGTCATCTATGAGACTACGGACAAGTTATTACCCTTCCTGTGCCTCAGTTTCCTCATCTGTGAGAAAGCAGTAATAATGATATTCACCACCTCTATGGAGAAGTTGTGATGATTAAATGAGATAATTACTCTACATTGCTTAGTACAGTGCCTAGCACAGAATATATGCACAGTAAGAGTGACTACCAATCATTAATGAACTAGACTGATGTCGCACAGTGAACACAGTATCTACCTTTAGGACAATCAGCCTTATTCCACTCATTAAGACCTGTAGCAATGACACATTTCAGACCAGCTCAATTCACCCTTTTTTGTAACCTGCTTGACCAAACAACACGGGCTTCCCCTAATCCTGGCTGTGACTATTCCACATTGATTTATATTGCACTTGTTTACATATAGTTTATCTCTCCTAGAAGGAAGAGACCATCATATATACTTTTTTTTTTCTTGGTCCCACAATTTGGCAGAATATCCTGCAACGAAGTAGGTAGATATTAGCCCCTTAAATTCTCCCTTGGTTGCCATCAATTTTCTCCTCCATAGCTGTTTATTCTGCTGCTGTTTCAGTGGCATGCTCTAAACATGATTAACAGCCCTTTCCTTTTAGTTACGAGCACAGTAACTTCTCAGTGGTACATGGGAAAGGCACATGGGAAAGGTAGGCTCCTTCAGGTACCTCAATCTTCTTTGTTCCTTCCTTCCTTTTTTTTTTTTTTTTTTTTTTAAATCAGATAGCCTGAACCAGAAGTTTAAAAGCTGGCTTTAGTCCCAGGACAGAGCAGAGCTCAGTCCCCAGGGTCTGTGCTTTTGCCAGGAAAGTTCTCCATGGATCTGATCAGTCCTGACACTGATTTCTTCTCCTTGCCTCAAAGTGACTGATTTCTTCAGAAAATGGATGTCTGTAGGAGTTAGGACAAAATGTCTAATAACCAGTTCAAATATTGCTAAGGGAATATTTTGACTTCTTCAATTTACTGAGATCTCTCAAGGCTAGTTCTTGCCTGTAACATTTATTCCCGTACCATATTTGTTTCCCCCTCCCCAAAATTTGGAGTTCTGTCATCACTGTAGCCTGAAATTCTTTGTAATTTCTCCAGTTGTTGCAGTCCAACAATGATGGTTTTTGTTGGATGAACTCAAACTTTTTCCGAATACAAATACAATAGACCTATGCACTCATGGAAAAAAAATCTACTCTTGGTACTAGTGTAAGATAATTCTACTTTAGGTATAGTTGGAGAGGGCAATAATAAGTCTCTTATAGAGGTCATCAAACAAAACCCAAGTATAATCTGTGATCCCCTGGAGTTCAGTCTTAGCATGTGTTGGACTCAATGAAATACCACTCAGCAACAAAGAGTAATTTAAATGTGATTTCTGTCCTTAATTTGAATTTTCAAAGACCATAAAAGAGTTTACCCCTAGTAACCCATAGCAATCTTTCATAAAATTCCTTTACCTCCAAGTTTGCTAACAGTTTGCCAAAATGGCAGAAATGGATAAAAGTGTTAGTTAGAAGGGTAGAAAAATGGAAACCCTGTAAAAGTGGAGATAAAAATTTCCCTAGAATGTGGAGACACAGAGGAAGGATAGAGGTAAACATGGTAATACTGGCAGTATTCCCCAATCAGCATAGTTTTATCATTATTCTGCATTATTTATAACAACATGGAATACTCCCCCAACATGTGTACACACTGTGCACACATCCCAGAGGGAAATCTCATCAAAACTAAGCGTTGTTACTGATTGATTGGTTTAGTAAGTGGAAGCATGTATATCCTCTATGGTTGTTTTACTGTATGAATGTGATTACACAGTTTCATGATCGATACACCTGGGAGGGGAAATGAGGTATTTATTCATTCATCAATTTATTTTTATTCATTCATTCATTCTTCTACTCATTCTCTAAAGAAATTCTGTTAGATATTTACCAGAAGCCAGGTATTTTTGTAGTCACTGGGGATTTAGTGCTGAACAAAATAGCAAAGATCCTGCCCCCATGAAGCTTACATTTGTTGGGAGGAGGAGTGACGGTAAACAAATATAATGTAATGAAATGCTATGAAGAGCAGGGTAAATGGACAGAGAGAGAATGGGGTGCTGTTTTACATGGGGTGTCAGGGAAATTTTCTCTAAAGAAGTAACATCTTTGCAAAGACCCAAAATGAAGAGAGAAATGAGATTGGTGGCAAGATAAATGGGTTGTGGGAGGCACCCAATAATCCAGCATTGTTTTTTAATACCTTCATTCCATTTATGAATGGAATGCTTTTTTGCTCTTTTTCTTTCTTCTTCTTTTATTATTTTTTTTTTCTTAAGAAATCCTGTGCTTCCTGAAATGTGAAATAGGTGAAGGAAAATACAGTTCGGGACCATTAATTGTGCTTTCTTATTGAGTATATAAATTTGATGTCAAACAGGCCTGGCTGAATGGTATATATTTATTTCAAAAATATCATTTCTGTGAGGCATTGCTGCATCATCCTATTGATTTAGGGATTGGTGTGATTGTGCCTGATGCTTTTATGAAAGGCAGGCTATTAACAAACTAAATTGAAAACTAGTGAGTCTGCCTTTCCGGGCCCAATCCAGCATGCTGCCCATGTGAGGCTTAAATGGGAAAATACTGTAAAAAGACTTATTTTAATGCGACCGACTCCTCATCGCAATCCATAAACCTTATTTGCTGTGAAGAAAAAAAAAATCCTACAAGATAGAATTCTCATGCTCGGGCAGAAATCTCCCTCTGGTTTCTCTCCCAGGCATGGCAACATTAATCTTTTCATTTCAGAAGCTGACTCTCTTTGACCTTGTTGGACATTGGGATTAAAATCTTCTGTAAAACAAGGTAGCTTTAAGAGAGTCAGAGAAACCTTGGATGCTAATGCATAAAGCCCCTGGAGGTGTCAAGGGATTGAAGTTTCTACCCAGTTCCTGGTGTGGGACTGGATGATTAAAACTAGGGTGTGAAGGCTGGAAGTCATTAGGTTTATGTAGCTTGTCCTCCTTGTTTAACATGCAGATAGAAACTGAGGCACCAGTAAGGGGTAACACTTATTTACTATCACACAGCCAAACTAGTAGCAGAACTTACATCCCAGAGCTCTTTCCAACCAGTCTTACTGTTACATTTCAGTTTCCATGGCCCCTGCCTCATGGAGGATGATCCAAGTGAGTGTTTGATAAGAATTTGAGTCCTAAATACAACAAAATGGTTATGTGAACTCACAGGAAATAAATGGACTTGGATTTTTAAGAGGAAAGAAGGGTGATGGCTCTTCTCACCTGCAACATTGTGAGCCTGTCTCCCAACTCTGTTCCTCTGATATCAAATGGCTTTGATGCTATTTGACACCAGAGGGGGGTTGCTGTGAAAGGATGCAATGCCACTGAACACTTTTCAATCATTACAAAGCTTATGCATCCCTTTTTTTTTTTTTTTTAAGATTTTATTTATTTATTTGACAGAGAGAGAGAGACAGCGAGAGCAGGAACACAAGCAGCAGGAGTGGAAGAGGGAGAAGCAGGCTTTCCGCTGAGCAGGGAGCCCAGTGTGGGGCTCGATCCCAGGACCCTGGGATCATGACCCGAGCCTAAGGCAGTCGCTTAACCGACTGAGCCACCCACGCGCCCCACTTATGCATCACTTTTTGTGATAGAGCTAAAACTTAGATATCGAATGGAGTTGTCTTTTAGAAAATCTGTATTAGAGGAAATAATTATTCCACAAATGTGTACTGAAAACCTGATGTGTTCTCAAGCCTTCATCATGCTATTCATGAAGTTAAAAGAGATAATGTAGTCTCTGCTTCCTGCTTTAAGGGCCCCCATGCTCGGCTGGAAAAGGATATGAAGGACCCAAATACTAGGAAACAGACGAGTCTGGCTGTGTGCCTCATGGTCTGGGAACTGGAAAGGACCAGGGAGAAAGAGATGGTGAACAGAGCGACGTGGAACTTCTCCCATGGATGAGTTTATGTGACTCCCTCTGTAGTGTTCTGCTTAAGGGTTATCTGGGGATGAGGTAAAAGTCTATATAAAACCACCACCACATGTGGCATGTGGCATGTGGCGACCGGTTAGGCTAACGTTGTTCTTCCCTCCCTCCCTCTTTCCCTCCTCCCTTCCTTCTTCCCTCCCCACTCCACCCCTTCCTTCCTGCTTTATTTCCTTCTCCTCCCCTTCTTTCCCCCTTTTTTCCTTTCTTTCTGCATACTTGACGATCATTGTCTACAAAGTCACTTCTGGAAATAGAAGTCTCTTTGAAAGAAAGGTATTCCAAAGGCAGCATGGAAACCTTTTTTTATTACATTAAGAGACATATGTTCTTTCTGGAAAAGGGAAAGCAGCACAGTAAATGGCAATTCTTCCCTAAGGAAAAACACATTTTGGAGATGTGCCTGTGCTCAATTTCTCATTCTTCAAAAGTTGGGTGACCTTGGGCTTCCCTGCTGTGTGTGACCCTGGCCCTGTGGATTTGTTTTGGTGATCTGCAATGAGTATATGCTGGTCCGTTACCCTGCATTTTGTTATACTCTGAAGTTAAACTTCATTAAAACAGGAAACTCTCTGAGTTTCTCTCATGTTCCCTCACAGAATCTTTATTTTACACACTCCCAATATATCCTCCCTCTCTACTTTGTGTCCTTCTCTTTTCCTACCTCCTGCAACACACACTCATTTCTACTTGCTAAAATCTCAAACGACTTCCAACTAGACAAAAAGAAATCCTGTTTCTATGCACAGACAGCCTTCAGACTGATGGCCCCATTACATTAGCATACAATAAAAGCCAGCAGGGGGTGCATTGCCATGCTGTTATCCTGGGTCTCTGTGCCTCAGGGGGCTGGGAAGGTTCCCAGGGTGCAGCTCCTCTCTCTGGTAATGAGGCAGTTGCGCACTTTGGTGACAGCTCCTCAGCCCCAATGGAAGCTGCAGTCTTAGTGAAGGGAGAGGGGAGAGGTCGTCACCATGCATCCTGTGATCTGATACGGGCTTCCTAGTTTCACTGGCTTCCTTAATCTCTCTCTTCCACGGACCTAAGAACTGCTGAAAATTCTAAACTTTTGTCTCCATAATAAGTTAGGCGGTTTTTATTGTAGGGAACACTATTTCTAGAACTTTCTCATTAAAAATACAAAGGGTAGTTAATGAGACATATATAGTGCTCCATCTACTTGCCAATTCTCTACGAAAAGATGGGGGACAGAGGTTATAGGAGAATCAAAATTGGGTTCCATCTTTTGGCCATGAAAATAGTTTTTCAATCTAATAGTACAACACATTGCCAGTATTCCCCCTGCATTGTTCTAATGCCTGGCGTTGCTTGCTGAAGCCAGGACTTCAATACCCAGAGTTCAAGTCCCTTCTGGACCCATGCTGAGACACAAATAGAAACTCTGCCTGGGCCATGAACTCAGGTGGGCCCCTTCCACTAACACTGGGGACCTGTAGCTGCGTCATTGCCATCATCTCTGAAGCTAGATCCTTCACTCCAGCCTTCACTGGTATGGAGACACCACAGCCACTATGCTTGCCAAATGGTGATTAACTAGTTCTTTGTTTAAACTTGTAAAGGAGTGTGTGGAGGAGGGTGAACTGAACACAGTGCATACATACACCCTTCCTTCTACCTTGCTAGCACCCAGAGAAAACAGAGCAGAGAAGTGGGCAAGTTCCATTCCCCCCCCATATGATACTGCCATTGTTTTCTCTCCAGAGGGGGGTAGTGGACAGAAATGAGAGGTTAATAGCCCACAAAAAGGGACTGTCAACCCCATGTAGAATTAGGACAATTGATATGCAGGCCTTTTTGTGATAAAATGTCATGTAACTGTATACCACCTCAAGTCCCTTGCCTAAAAATCTACCTTCTGTGCCACAGTCAATTCTGGTCTGAATCCATCCTCTGCAGACACATGCAGATTCCTTGAGGCCATGTAGTCTTACAGCCTCTTCTTTATGAGAAGTCACTGACTGCTGGATTACAAATCACTACTTAATATGGTATTAAAGCTCCCCAATCGACCAACTTCTAACTAGAGAAAAAGAATGTTTAAATAAAAGCAGGGAAGATTGTGGTTGGATAGGGTAGATGTCCCTGACCACAGATGGGGTTCAGGTCCTGAGGAGGACAACTTAGATAGGCCATAAGGTCCCTGCTGTCAGACATTCTCAAGAGGAAAACTGATCATTATATGTGCAGGCTGGGTTGTTCCCATTGGGGCCCAAGTCAGGCATCTTGAGGGTTTCATGATCTTGAGGCCCTCCCTCATGAATCTGTTCCTCCATTGGTCCCAGAGGGTGACTTTTGATCGTTAAAATGTTTTCTTTAGTGTTTTTAAAAAAAATTATTCTTATATCCATCTCCTCTTACCACGGTGCTTGGGGGTCTGACCGTTGCTACCCCATACCTAAACAATTGCAATAACCTCCTCACAGGGTTCCCTACCTCCCAGCCACAGTCCGTGCTGCTGCTAGACCAATGTTCCTACCAGAGCACTCTGGAGACTTCCTTCCTTAAAACACATCCATGATCCCATGTGTGTTATTAAATGGAGTCCAAATTCCTAGGCTAGGCATTCAGGGCCATCTGCTATATAGACTCAAAATTATTGCCTTTAGGGGCACCTGGTTGGCTCAGTTGGTTAAGCAGCTGCCTTCAGCTCAAGTCTTGATCCTGGAGTCCGGGATCGAGTCCCGCACTGGGCTCCCTGCTCAGCAGGGAGTCTGCTTCTCCCTCTGACCCTCCCCCCCCTCATGCTCTCTCTCTATCTCATTCTCTCTCTCAAATAAATAAATAAAATCTTTAAAAAAAATATTGCCTTTATTCTCTTACTGTGTCACTGATTAGGCAGCACTAAGAGGTCCCACCTTCTAGTGTACACCTGGCATTTCTTCTACTTTTATGCAGCACTTCATAGTAAGAGAGAAAAGATAATGATATAGGGGAATGACCGCTAGATTAGCATTGGACAGATGAGTTTGAATACTATTTCTGCTACTACCTTGCTCTGTAACATTTTCTTAATTATTTAATATTTTTCTGAGGCTGCTTCCTCAATTTTAAGAGGGGATAATAATTGTTATTTTGTTTCTGTGTGGATTCAGAAGCTAATGAATATAAATTATCTCATACATAGTAGGGGCTTAATGTATTGTATTTATAATTCTGCTTTCACTCTTTTTTTAAAATATTTTATTTATTTATTTATTTATTTATTTATTTATTTATTTGAGAAAGAGAGAGAGAGAGCATGAGCTGAGTGTGGCGAGGAGGAGAAGCAGGCTCCCCACTGAGCAGGGAGCCTAACACAGGGCTCGATCCCAGGACCCTGGGATCATGACCTGAGCCAAAGGCAGACGTTTAACCAACTGAGCCACCCAGGCACCCCTACTTTCACTCTTTTATATTCCTTCTGATACAGCCAACCTGTCATTGAGGGCCCTGTTTAGATTTTACTCACTGCATGGAACTTTTCTAATAGCAACTGACCCTGGTTGGCTTTTCTTTCTTCTGAAATCTTTTAGTCTATTTTTAAATACACTTACTGAGCACTTAGTTCTTTGTATTAATTACCTTCTCATGAACATACAGTCTGTATATCCAACAGGACTGAGAGTAACTATCTCCTGTGTCTGTCTTCCCTCCTGCCCCACCTAAGGGAGCTGTGCTGCATTGGTTCTTGAGCCAGTCTCCAGTGATTCAGAAAATTCTTAAGTTGTTCTGACCCTCCATGCAGTAATCACCTTCCCTGTTAATATGA
Source organism: Callorhinus ursinus (assembly GCF_003265705.2). Lineage (NCBI taxonomy): Eukaryota > Metazoa > Chordata > Mammalia > Carnivora > Otariidae > Callorhinus > Callorhinus ursinus. Next base: position 34,135,279 of record NW_027397073.1, read on the forward strand.
CCCAGATGTCTCTAGTATTTCCAGGTAAGCTTCTTGCAACTATGACCCTAACCTATCAAACCATAGGTGAAACCAGATGCTCCCCAATGCATTTCCTCCTTTCTCAAAGGCTCTTGTTTTCAGTTTGTTTGAACTTGAATTTTCAAATTTGGTATCCCCCAGTTCTTGCAAATATGCTTGAGTCAAAGCTCATATGTATGAATCCTTGTTCTGGGACCTGCCTGGTAACCCAGGTGTTGTGTAGGAATGAAGACCAGCCTGTGAAGCCTAGCTTAATGACCTGGGCTGTGCTGCCTAGGAAGACATTCCTCTCAGGGGCTGCCCCAGTGTTCAAAGATCAACAGCTGTCCAAAGCCCTTATTTCTGCACTCTTACCATCTGTGGACATCCCTTCTGTGCCAGGCTAAGTTCTCATGCTGGTTGTGATCTACACTGGAAAGAGAGGATGTAGCCACAATGAGTGCTAAACCTTACTCTTTGTCACCCTGCCTCTAATGCTGTTTGCTAGGCAGATCTAGTCACTGGTGCCACTTCCCAACTACTTCATTCTCCTTGGGTGAGTGCACTGTGTGCTGCTGACCACCAAATCCAAGACACAAGGTGTCATGTTCTATAGGGTGGGGCATCACAGTGTCTCCACCCCTACCCAAGAACTTTTGCATTTCCAGCCACGGATGGGAGGATTTCTAAACAGAGACCGTCTGACTACTAGACTAATTAAGCAAAATGGTATAATGGAAGACCCAGACATGCAATTATAAACTCATGGTAGCTCGGGAAGCCTGGATTATGTCTGAGGCAGCTTTGTGGCAGGCAGGCAGGTGGACAGTCTGGATTATGCCCGAGGCGGCTTTGTGGCAGGCAGGCAGGTGGACAGTCTGGATTATGCCCGAGGCGGCTTTGTGGCAGGCAGGCAGGTGGACAGTCTTCAGAGCAGGAGCACACGACTGCCCCTGACATTCACTGTTCTGTGACCTTGGGAAAGTCAGTTATCCTTGTGAGGATTAATGAGTTAATCACAGGAGAAGTACTTTGAGATCATTGGCTGACAGGTGCTGTATAAGTACAAAGTATTATTATTAAAATGTCACTGTGCTGCTGCATTTGCTCTTGAGGGCACAGAGGCAGGAATGACAGCCCCGGGTGAGTGGATAAGGATTACGTAAAAAAAGAAGTAGAGTTCTGCCATGGAAAGTTCTTTCTGCTAACACTACTCCTCCTCACCTCCACCCCCACCCTGCAATCTTCTGACTTATCTCTGGACAGAGGCAAGTTTTCTTTTCCTAAAATAAACTGTGCAAAACAGTTTTAGCCAGAGGCTCTATGTCCATAGATCTTCCTGGTCCTTAGGATAGCCTTGGAAGTAGAGGCCAGAAAAACTTACTTTAACATCTCCAACACCCGCATCTTTCTCCTAACAAACCCAGAAACTTTCCTCTGGCTTTTCTCATACATGAACAGAAATAAAATATGAAGAGAATTGGTAAGCCTGGGGTCTCAAACAGTAATGGTAGAAATTCAAACTCCCTCTGTTAACAAAATCTTCCATCTTCTATTTTTCATTTTTCGTTTATCTTTATTCCTGGAAAAAAGAGACTTTTGAATAAATAAGGTATTGTTTATGAAAAATCCTAACACATAGTAGATACTCAACAAAATTGATGAATGAGTGGTTCGTATTCAGTCAGCCTGGGTATCAAAATTCCCACGCATATCAAGCTATCAAAAAATCAACAAATATTTATTAAGTGCTAATCCTTTGTGATGCTCCCCTCAAAGAATATCTTCTGTTTTAGGGGAGGCATGATTCAAGAAATTGATGAATCATGCTGAACCTTGAAGCATGTGGGAACATTTGCCTGAGGAAAAGGCATGCCTCTATTAGGGAGAGGGTTTCATGGTGAAAAGATATTATCAGTGATCAGACAGCAGGAAACTTGTATTTGAGGAAAGAGGAAAAAACAAGTCAGGGGACAAAACCTACAGCAAATAAGTATTTAGAAAGGGTCTCAATGCATAAGAAACCAGGTGAGATTTATGAGGAGATCAAAGGTGGATTGGGCTATACCCATCTGTTACTGATTACCAGGAGGAGTGTTTCCAACCGAGAGGTAGAGGGGCCCCCGGTGGTCTTTCTTAGCCCCAGTTGTGGGCCAGGGAGTCAGAGGGGGGGTTAAAGTAGTTGGTGTTGTTTTGTTGTTATTTTCTTAAAATGAGTACATTTTGGGCTCCATAAAAGGGACAAAGACACCCAGAGGAGTCACTGCCTAGCATTGCATTTTCATCCTTTCAGGACATCTGGAAAGCTATAGCCAGGTCTTGCCTGAGAAGAAAGTCCAGTTCCAAGGAGGAGGAGGAAATCCTCTTCTCATCATTGGCTGTTTTCCATAGTAAGGACATCTTGTGGAAGATCAAACCTTAATCAGGCATAGGGAGAGGGCAGGTTGCACAGCTCTGGGAAGTAACAAGGCCGGCTGCTGAGATTTGACATTCAGAACCAGAATGTTACCTATGCAGGCTCTAGGTAGGACAGAGAAATAGTTCTTTATTAAGAGATTTTTTTTTTTAATTATTGCCTTAGCAGCATTATTATTCTCTATGTAACTTTCCTTGGGAACATTTTAAGACTTTCTCAAAGAGAGAAACAACTACATGAGTGGATAGTAAGACAGAAAAATACCCTCCTTTTATGAAATAGGTCTCCTCATCTCCTTATTGAATCCCTCTGCATCCTCTTTCCTCTCCTCTATCAACCAGGTGAACTCTCTGTAGACCTAGGTTCCCCACAAACCTCTAGGAACTTGTCTTTTGCAACTAACCTTCCACCCCAAAAAGAACCCCTTCCTCATTATTATTTGGGCCTCATGTTCTCAACACTGTACTATATGATTAACTAACTTCATCAACTGATCTTTGCTAGGATATTAACAGCCAGTAATACCTCACCTTCCTCATAGCGATTTTATTTTAAAAATCATATCAATATGTTTCTCTAAAGGGGAATACAATGTGGGAATCTTAGAAGCCCATGGAGGGCCAGTACAGCAGATATTTAGGGTAGACACAGCCACTAACCTTGGCTTCTCAGCAACTACTGTTGATAGAGGGACCACATTAGCAGCAAAAACTTTATAACCCACTCTCTTAAAATACACACATAGACTGAGTGCCTGGTTAAATGACACTTGGAAACCACACAGCTGATCGGTAGTAGAGCCGGAACTCAAGCTCAAGTTCTGAATGTGACTGGAGCCATATTCGTAGCACCAGGCTGTTCTGTAAATCCCATTCTGTACTTGTCTTGCTGTGAGAGCACACACAGAAAATGCTCAGTCTCTGGGTTTCTGTTTCACACCCTGTAAAACTGCAATTGGATTAATGGATCTTTGAAAAAAGGAGGGGCTCTTTCAGCTTTTCAAGGATTCTTACTTTGTGTATGTGGAATCACACATATGTATTTTACATTCATCTACATATATAGAGCCCGGGCAATTTGACTTCATCATTTCTTCAAGTTTCCCTGTGCCATGATGCTTCACTACTGGTATAATGATCTTTAGCATGTCAGTGATTCAAATACAAGGATATTTTCTTGGGCCTTCATTGTTTCAGAGTGAAATTGAAAGAGGGAATCCAGCTGTTTATATGCAATATGCAGCAATTATGAAGTTCATTTCCAGAAGCCACTGTAACCATGGCAACCTGTAATTCTGGAAGAATAGAGACAGGCTGTAGACTGACTTCCAGTGGGGCCAACTTTTAACCAGAGATGGCTCAGGAAAAGCTGATGAGGAGCCTGAGCTGTTTACTTTAAGTTAGAAGCAGTTTTTGAAAGTCAGCCTCCCTTAATCCATAACTTCAGTCCTCCTTTAAAGTTCAGTAATCGGTGAAACTCAAATTTCTAGATTTGCCCGAGTCTGCCCTGGAGGGCCAAATAGTTCAAATGAAACAAGAGTCAGCATTGTATTGATGTTTATTTCATAGCGCCTTAAACGCCAAACTCAAAGTCATAACATCAAACTGACTGAACTTAAGCTAGTGTTGCAGGAACCTCAGAAAGTTCAAATGAGAACCAGAGAACCCAGTCTCTTGATATACAATGTTTCTGAGTGCACACTGACTTCTTTGATATTAAAAAAAAAAAATCAGATAAGACTTATGTTAGAATGGATGATTTTATGTTATTTTGACCCCATCAGGCCAGAATGGAAGCAGAAATTGCCAAAGGGGTGGAGGGTTCAGTGGAGTGGGCAACAAAAGGGCAGAGATATGGTCATTCTGAGTCAGAAATTATTTAAAACAATTTGGTCAGGTTACTGAGTTGCTTTTCTTCTTATTACCCCATGTGTTTCCCCTCTGACTAATAGTGTGACTTTCTGGATACTCAGAAAGGGAATGGGACAATGGGCAGCTAAGGGTCAAAACTTAAATACACACAACTCTGGAATGCACCCTGGGAAATTCATGGAGATGAAATGCTAAATGACTGTAAGCCGTAAAGGCATCGGAATTGGATTTTTGCTATTTCTGCCTCTTCTGACTCTGTCTTTGATCCCTGCTGGCAGCACGCTGGGCATGTGTGAATACCACAGCTCATAGATACTGTACCTACCAGGAAAATGAAAGGAAACCCGGGCCTAACAGCTGCGAGTTTTCCTCTCTGAAATTTCCAGGGGGGTTAAAATCAGGGGTGCCCTCCAAACAGGGTAGGATGTACCCCTTCTGGTTGAAGGCATCGTTTTTCACTCATTTGCCTAATTCATGAACAGACAGTCTTGCATACATCTGAAGCCCCAGACAGGCATGAATATATAGTCCCCAGGATGAGTTTCCTCTCACTCTAGGGGCAGCACCTAGACTTGGGAGGCAACTGGATACACAGTATCCAGAAAGAAATTTGATTGTGTCAAGATGTAGGCATAAAGGGAGGTTAGTGATAGGAGGTAAATATATATAAGGCATATCCATATAAGGATTTTCAAGCAGGTTTTGAGCCAATTTTGCAGAGTACACTACCTGTAGGGCAAAGGGAAGACCTCCCATAATGATTTCTAGGCTCCTGGCTCCCATCTTTGCCTTTGTGTAGACTCCTCCCAGCTGTGACTGTATTTGCCAAGAGTCCTGTGCTCATCCTGCTTTGCTGTGGCTCTTCCTTCCATACTAGCCTGTTCTCGTACCCTCTTCTAAGTCCTAACTCTGAAGCTAAAGCTAGATCTGCCCTGCAGAGGCTCATGGAAGGGAACAAAGATTTTGGAACCTGAGAGTCCGGGCTTTGCCCCTAACCTGCGTGACCCGGAACAATTTACCTAACCTTTCTACATTATCTGTAAAGGGCTAATAATGAAACCCTGCTGGTACAATTATTATATACCTTATGCTGAGCACAGTGCCTAGCAGGGGACAGGTCCTCACTAATGGCAATGACATATATCTAACCCCTGTTGAGATAAGAATTCACAGAAACTATAGAATACTGCCTCCTCTACACTGCTGAAAAAAGGTAAGGTCAGGAGCCCAGAAAATCAGCCACAGAAAGTGAGGTCCAGGGGTAGGGTAATACCAGTCTCTCTCTGAAAGATGGGACAGCAGATGACATTCCTTCATATACAAAAGAAGAAAATATAGCAAGCATGGTTTAATAAAAAGAACACAGCTTTGGGGCTCAGAAAGCTGGACTTAAATATGAGTTAGAAGAGCAGGGCTGATGATGCTGTCTATGTCCTGCTGGTGTGTCCTGGAGCAGGTCCATTAGGCCCAGTGGTCAATGGAATGCTCTCTTCACAGGCAAGCTGGGGGGATGGTCAGGCACATATTGAAGGAATTGTCACAGAAAACTGAAGTATCACTATCATAGAAAGAAAGGATACCAAAAAGAAGTCAGAGTGAATAGGAAGCTCTTCATAAAGCATATGAAATTTGAGGGGTTCCTTAAAGGAATAGTTGAAAAGAAGGGGGATCAATTATCTGGGTGGGGGGGGGCTAAGTACAGGGCAGGGGTGAGAGAGAACCTATGATGAATCAAGAAAGATATCAGCAAAAAGATCAGTTTGATTGAGATGGAAAGACCTTATAAGAAACAGTACTATAGAAGGCCAAGAAAATAGAGGTCAGCTAGTGGAGGCTAAATATTTATTATTTTATTGGCAATGGAAGACCATTAAAAATTATGGCAGGAGATATAAAACTAATGTTTTACATCTGCTCCTGACAATTCATATCAGACCCCATTATTCCCCTCCCAAGGTAATTCATGTGAACAACTTTATGAGGTATACCCTTCTATGTTCATATGAACATATGAATATAAGTGTGTGTGTGCATGCATGTGTACATTATATAGGTACAAATACATAAATGGTTTGGATCACTATTAAAAATGGGATTGCGGGTCACTTGGGTGGTTCAATTGTTAAGCGCCTGCCTTTGGCTCAGGTCATGATCCCAGGGTCCTGGGATAGATCAAGCCCCATATTAGGCTCCCCGCTCAGCGGGAAGCCTGCTTCTCCCTCTCCCTCTGCCTGCTGTGCCCCCAGCTTGTGTTCTCTCTCTCTGTCAAATAAATAAAAATCTTTAAAAAAATAAAAATGGAATTGCATGTACCTGTTTTTGCATCCTTTTTCACTCATAGAAATCCCACTTAATCGACTCTTACACCGCTAATGCACTAATTTATTCTAATAGCTGCATAATATTCTATGGTGTGGATAGACCTTATGTTATTCAGCCATTTCTTATTTCTTGGTATCCCTTTTCCCTCAAGGATTTTTTGTTTCTTGAATTATTTTTCTGTTTCAAAGCTGTCTACGGCCAATACCCTTGTGCATATGTGTTCAAGTACTAGTGGATTTCATTTTGTTAGATAGATTCCTATGAGTGGTATTGCTGGGTCAAAACATCTGTGCATTTTCAATTTTTGCAGATTATACTAGATTGCTTTCAAAAACTACTCATTGACATTTCTACATGCTGTATATGAAAGAAAAGTTTTTCCTTCATCCTTCTCAGCATTAGCTGTTTTTGTTCTTTTCATTTTTTTCCTAGTCATAAAGTGATGTCTCATTATTAGTTTAATTTGCATTTCCCCAAACCATTAGTGAATTTGAGCATTTTTTCTTATGTTTCTCAGTCATTTATAATTTCTCTACTGCCAGTTTCTCTTGCATAAACATTGTTCATTTTATGTCAGGCTATTTGTCTTTATCTTGTCAGAAAATCTTGTATTTTAGAGACATTAACCTGGGCATGTGGTTGGCAGAATTGCCCGGAGGAGGGAGAGATGGAGCCATCAGGAAATAATCACATTGTTCAGAAAATGAGGTGATTTGAGCCTTCTTTAGGCTTGGGTCCTTGGCAGTGTAAAGGATAGGCTAGGGAAATGTTTGAAAAAAGGAGCAACGGGACCAGGAATTGATTGGATGTGGCTGCAGTGAGGAAGGGTGGGGAGAGATTGCAGTTATTTTGTGGTTTGGCAAGTCTGATTGTTGGGAAACTGGTTATTGCATTTTAAAGATAGGGACTTCAGAGGAGGAACAACAGTTAGAAAGAAGAGTTTAGTTTACAAATGAGATGAGTTTGAGGTGACAGTGAGTCATCTTGATGACAAGTAAACTTGCAGGACTAGAATTTGGGAGAAGGGTCAAAGATTTTCAAGCACTAGGTGAAGAAGAATGAGACAGGAGGCAAATGTGGCAGAGATTTGGGTTTTCCCAGTCATGGGAAGCAGAAAGAGGCACAAAATCTTAGAGAATTAGCAGCCCAAGGTGTCCAAAAACATCCCAGATCATATCAGATCACAGGGGGAGGCCACACAGAAATGGTGTGTGGGGTAGCAATCGGGCTTTAGAGTGAGTTACCAGATTTAGCAAATAAAAATACAGGATGCTCAGTTAAATTTTAAATAAACAGTGAATAACATTTTAAGATAATTGTGCCCCCATTTGATAAATTTGTCAATATTTAGAACATACTTATCCTAAAAATACTCAGTTCGATACATACTTGTCCTAAAAATATTCATTGTTCATCAGAAATTAAAATTGAATTGGGTATCTATATTTTATCTGACAGCAGCACATGAGGGCTCATATCTTTGATCTACCATGTCTTAGCTTTGGATTGCCAAGCAATCATTCCACCATCTCTAAAGAAAAGGTATTCTTTGGGATCAGAAATCTTTTCATGGTGTTATTCTGGGCAGTGAAATATCTGACATTCTCTTTACTAGCACTTTACTTACCTACAGTAATGCAATGATTATTGATGTCCATTCATATCTTAGCCATTCTACCAACAAATACTTATTGAGCATATGTCATGTGTAAAAGCAGGTGCTTGATGAAACGTTTATAATAATGACCCCAAAGTAACTTGGACATCATATACTGCTGCTGAACCCTCAAAGGTTTAAATTGTGTTCAGCAGATTTTAATTATTTAAATTTATTTTTTATATGTCATTTAAAAAATAGCTCTCCCGTGTAACTATAGATTCTATTTGTCAAAATTTTAATTGTGATCTCAGTAAATGGTAATTGGGAGGATACATTGTGGGGACTTTTATCTCTAATATATAATGCATCATTTATTATCCCTCAACCAGCTTATAATCCTCAAGGATCATGCAAGTCTCATTTCTGCTGCAAGCATTGGACAAAGTGGCTCTCTCTTCTTGAAATGTTTTGTTACTAGTATTTATAGACTGCATGCATGTGGATATTTTCATTTAGCCCTTGCAACAAACTTTTGAAGGAGAGACTGTGATCATACCATTTTACAAATGAAACTAAGACAGAGACCTTGAGTCACTTACCAAGTTCCCACAGGAAGAAAGAGCTGAGCATCGTCCAATACTGTTGACTTTGCTCCAGGGCCCATGCTCATATCTATAGTGCATGACTCCTTAACCTACTCTAAGGAAGGAATGATGGACGGAACAGGGTGACATTCTAAAGAATTCAGTTCTTGGTTAGGGTTCGGAGGAAGACTCTAATCTTAAAGGAAGCCTAGAACATTAGTAAGAGAAATAATAGATGTGGGACTGTACCAGAACTTACTTCTGATGAACCACACTGCCTCCAAGACCCATCAACAGAGTCGAGTCTGGTGGGCAGCAAAAATAAGTTGGGTTGGGGTTCATGGGAACTGAGGCAGGTAGAGCTGACCTCAAGTCCTAGACCTGCTGTTGCCTGTGAAGGACTCTGAAAGGTTAGAAATCATATAGGAGCACTTCATTTTGCAACCTCCCAATGTCCTGGGACTGGGGAATGTGTCTGACATTTCAGATCCAAGAATGGACCATAGACTTCTGTTCTTCTTCTTGCCTGTTTAGACAAATGCATCCCATCAGCATTATTGTGACAGACAAGACATAGAGAAGCAAACACTATAAGAGCTGGCATATGAGTAAGTGTTGAAAAAAAATGCATATGGTGTAGATGCAGGTTATTATAAACTATGTTCATACTTAGAAGACTGAAATTTAATTTAGGATGAAACTTTACAGTTAAAGCATCTTTAAATATCTTTGGTAGAATCCATTATGGTTCTGAAAAGCAATACAAAAAGCTAAACCAAAAACAAAAATCTGGATCATTTTGTACATTTAAAAAATGTATTTGCACTTAAAAAAATAATAAAATAAATAAATAAATAATAAAAAATTTAAAAATTTAAAAAATTAAAAAAATGTATTTGCACTATCACGTATCTCAATAGTGCCTATATAGTAGAAAGAAATTGGAACTTTCAAATTTTGATAATCTAATTGAGTTCCTAATCCTTTATACCAGATCCCAATGCTTTTTTTTTTTTTTAAGACTTTATTTATTTACTTGCCAGACAGAGAGCACACGTAGGCAGAGAGGCAGGCAGAGGGAGAGGGAGAAGCAGACTCTCCGCTGAGCAGAAAGCCCAATGCGGGGCTCGATCCCAGGACCCTGGGATCATGACCCAAGCCGAAGGCAGCCTCTCAACTGACTGAGCCACCCAGCTGCCCCTTCCAATGCTTTTCTAAACAAAGTCTGTATGTCTCCAGGAAAAGTTATCATAAAGTAATGTAGAAGTAACTTTTATTTCTCCCAACTTCTCTTTATGCCCTGCCAGTGAATTCCATTTCTTTTCTACTCCATGTCAGTTTGATGGTTTGTAATAGTCAACTATGTATCTAATGTTTCCACAAATTGCTAATCCTTATTAAAGGGCACCTTAGCTAAGTAGACACCTGGTGATGGAGGAAATTTCTGCTCTGTTGGCATTAACAGATAGGACATCATTCAGCAAAGGGTGAGAAAAGCACATGGCAGCCCGTCAGGGAGCAAGTGGATGATGGGCAGGAGATAGATGTCGGCACTGGAGATCATAGTGTACTGTGATTAAAGTGTTAGCGATGGTTAAGTTAGGGAAGCTTCAGCCTGGCTCCTCTTGAGCTAAGAAGGGAGGGTCAAGAATAGGTGACCTAGGGACGCTTGGGTGGCTCAGTCGGTTAAGCATCTGCCTTCGGCTCGGGTCATGATCCCAGGGTCCTGGAATCAAATCCCACATCAGGCTGCTTGCTCAGCGGGGAGCCTGCTTCTCCCTCTGCCTGCTCTGCCTGCAGCTCTCCCTGCTTGTACTCTCTCTCTCTGACAAAAAAAAAAAAAAGAATAGGTAACTTACCAGAGACTTAACTCTCTCTTCTCTAAACTGTGCTGAATTATATCCTTCATTCAGCAATATTTGTTGAATATGGGCCAGGCACTGTTCCAGGGGCTGGGGAGACAGAAGTCAACAGAACAGATAATAATTCCTGCCTTTATGGAATATTCATTATAATGCATATGAAGATAAATTCTTAACACCTCACAATTCTCTCTAGAAACAATAGTGTTTAAAAATCACTTGTATATAAATGCTTTCACTAAAAAACTAAGATGGACAGGTAGTTATTACTATCATATTGGTACTGTCATGTCCGATACTATACCTGAAGTACTTGGCTTCTGCTGCCAAAGAACTTAACTCTAGAGCTGCAAAGATGCAAGCCAAAATGGATACTTGATGAAAGGAAAGCCTTTTTTTCCCTCTTAAGTTTATATCCATAAGTAGAAACAACAGGGGGGGAAATTATCAGAAAAAAGATACACACACATACACATTCTCTTGGCTCTCAGCATACATCTTTTTAAAAATATGCAATTTATTTTTACAAAGTATTGGTGAATTAGGTAAGGAGATGAGGAGCATTCATAGTCTTCCCTTCTCTTTTTTAACAGGTCTTATGGTCTTGGGAAATAATGGTCTTGGGTTGGGGGAGTGGGAGGGTCATGATGAATAAACAGAGGAAGCATAAATAAATGGAGAGATGGAAATTAGAGCTAGTGGGTGACTTAAACCCTCATCCAGCCCCCTCACCTTACAGATAAGGAAACTGAGGCTGAGAGTGATTATCATAACTGATCTAACACCCACAAAGCTAATTTGTAGCAGGTTTGGGAACAAATCAACCTCCTTTGACCCTCAGTCCACGGCCCTCTCAGTTATACCATATTCTCCCTCCTATTAAAGAGAGATCACCTATAAATCATGCTCACGTTAGTAGGAATGTATTTCAGAGCCAAGGCAGGTGCATTGAAAACTGCTGGTTGTAGAAGATGATTAAGAAGCCGGCCATCAGGCCATTTGCCCCAAGTGCCTATCCATAAGGGCCCTAAATTAGCCACTATAAATATAACCAATGGAGAAAATTATATTTATGAGGGAAAAGACTAAATTAAGTATCAAAAGTTATTTTGATAAGAAGCCTGAGTGTATACTCCAAGAGGAGACCCCTGTGGAGCATGCTCCCATACTTACCGGTGGCTGGACTGCCTTCCAGGAGCTTGTTCTGTTGGTGGAGCCCATGCCTTGTTGTGCTACTCAACTTTGACTCCAAATAAAAAATAAGCTAGTATGTAGAGACCACGTCTTGAAAGAAGACCAATATGTTGGTTTGTCTGACTAATCACCTGGTAGCGCACTGTCTTTTCCAAAAATCTAGCTACCAAGGATAGAGAAGTGGTACAGCAGAGAAAATTGCTTGTACTGAGTGTCCACACCCTGAGGCTGACCGAACAATTGTCTCTTGTTATTCAGAACCTTCTGGCCCGCCAACATATTTTTTTCTCGTTCTTAGGTGCCTGCCAGTAAGTTTCAGTTCTCAAAAGCAAGATCATTTTTTCAGTACAATTAAGAGAAGGATCATATGGTGTCAACTGACAAGGAAGAGAGAATGGTTATACTTTCTTAAATTCATACTTTAAATGAGCAGATGAATCAGGAGCTCAGGAAGGCTGTGTAGTTTGGCTCAGATTTGCATAGGTAGGCGTCTGAACCTGCCTGCCCCTCCTGTGCCCTTCTACTCTGTGTTCTCCGAGGTAACCCTCTCTCTCTCCCTCTCTCTTTCTCTCTTTATAAACTATAAAGAAGCTATATTCTCTTTGGACTACTTATACACATAGACATGTACACTGTGATGTCTGGATTTAAAATATAGGCCCTGAGAGTTCACATTTTGATAAATTATAAAATGGCTTTCCCGCTTGCCTTTTGAGTTTTCATTTTGAAAGTAAAAAATAAAAATAAGAGAAGATGATAACTATCAATATATATTATGGGTAGAGTATCATGTACAACTTTGTGTTCATAAGAATCAAACAAATACTTATCAATAGTATATCTCTAGGAAAAATTCCAAACTTCTATCAAGTTCTCATCTGACCCACCCCTTTTCCATTGCCCATTGCCTGCCTGGCTTCTACACCTTTCTTCCCCTTCCAGAGAAGAATTTTGCTGGGGTTAGTAAAGGACGAATATTATCCCCTCACTTCAAACATTGACCTATTTAACCTAAGCTAATCCTATGCCCCTTGCCTTGGTGGTCAGTTCAGGGATGGACACGTGACCTAAAATAATTCAGTATGAGTAAGGAAAAGAGAAGTCCTTCACACCCCCCCCCAACATGAACATGAAAGAAAGTGGCTTAGTTTGGTAGAAGAAATTCTGATGCAACCACAAGGAGAGCCAGCCCTGAGCTGAAGCCAGCACCTTGGATATCAGAACAGAGAGATTGAAAAACAAACAAACAACTTTCAACTTGTTTCTTGGATATATCATCAGTTAGCTGCTAGATCAACTTTTTCTTGAAACCTGTAAAGCTGCACTTCTCAATACATCAATAAATCATTTTGTTTTCTTTTATTTTTAAATCAGTGCACGATTTTAATGTTCTCTTCCCTTGCAAGCAAAAGAACCTTAAGGTGTTGTTGCCCATTCAAGAACTATTCAGTAAATATGTGCTGGTTTACCAGTTGCAATACTTTTTACATCCAGAGCATACGTGATTTTCTACATATAGAAAAATAGCAAAATACATGCTATTCTACATGATAGACATGCCACATTTATATTAGAATGTTCACTGGAAGATAATGACTACACCTGCTATTTTTCTGGAACCTGACTCCTAAATCTATGTTCTTCCTTTTCCCCTTTCTTTATCTATTTAACTTAATTTTTAAAGTTTATTCCTCAAATGTTAATAACATACCTTGGCCCATAATAAAATGTCTTTCTTTCCTGCAGACTGCATTGTTAGTTCTGATTGTAATAACCTCAATCTTGCCTGCATCAAATTGCCAAGCTCTTGCCTTGTTTTACTTTCCTTCTGTAGTTGCATTCCTAGTGGCCCCTGCTCCCATGACATGATGATGAGTTTGGGATCATTCACGGTGTTTAAACCTTTCAGGAACATTTTCCACTTGAAGAATCCTCTTAAAGTGAATATACATCATTGAGCATGATTATCCAGGCTTAGAAGAACAATACACAGAACAATATGGCCTCTGTGGAATTTGCTGGCAATCTTGCCCAAGAATCTCTGTTCACATTTTCAATTCAGTTTTAGATTTGTTGTTGATTGAATACCTTGTCCTTCTCTTCTATATCTTGGAATCAAAATCTCAGGATTGGAAGGGACTTTAAAGATCATTTAAACCAGTGCTTCTCATTCTGGTTTGGGAATCACACTTTGAAATCCATCAGTCTAAATCAAAAGATAATAAGGGGGGTGCCTGGGTGGCTCAGATGGTTAAGCGTCTGCCTTCGGCTCAGGTCATGATCCCAGGGTCCTGGGATCGAGTCCCGCATCAGGCTCCCTGCTCCTTGGGAGCCTGCTTCTCCCTCTGCTTCTCTCTCTCTCTCTCTCTCTCTCTCTCTCCCTCTCTCTCCCTCTGTCTCTCATGAATAAATAAATAAAATCTTTAAAAAAAAAAGATAATAAGGGATTAAGCACACATACTCAGACCTCACTTTTAGAGAACATGTCAAGTTTTAAAAGATTCCCAAGTGACTCTAATATGTATTCTGATTTGAAAATCGCAGAAAAATCAGTTTAAAAATCATTTAGAGTTTTTAATTCATTTTATAATTTCTATATCTGACTATACATGAATGGCCTCAGTAATAGGTAATTTGCTACCTTTTAAGGCAATTCGTTGAAGCTATGGACAGTTATTTTAGAAACATGTGTCTTGAATTGAGCCTGTAATTTATATACCTTTTGGTAACCACCAACCATCAATTTTAATTCTACTCCTCAGGAACTATATAGCAGTCAATTCCATCTTCCACATGCCATCCTTCCAAATATATAAAGAGAACTATTATTGCCCCCAGCCACATCATTAAGTATTTTCTTCTCCAGAAGAAATAGCTATTTCCTTCACCATTTACATCATGGTTTCAAGTGCCCTTACCATCACACTCATCGTCATCCTTTAAACTTCCAACCTTGTTTTCTGTACAAGCCACCATTCTTAGATAGTAGAGAAAAAAAATAAAGGGGATTAACAATTATATATGAATTTAAGTCTTTGGGCCTGAAATGATATTTGACATTCTAGTCCCCATCATCTGTGAAAGTTACCTTATTTGGAAAAGAGGTCTTTGTAGATGTAATGAAATTTAAAGATCATGAGATAAGGATACCGTCCAGGATTAGGCCTGGGTGGGCCACAAATCCAATGATAAGTGTTCTTATACACACAAAAGAAGAGAAGGCATATGAAGATAAAGGCAGAGATTGAAGTGATACAGCAACAAACCAAGAATAATATGGAGCCACCACAGCTGGCAAAGAACAAAAGGCAAAGAACAGAATTCCTTGGGTTCTGGGAAAGCATCACTTTACCAAAACCTTGATTTCCAAGTTCTAGGCTCCAGAACTATAAGAGGATAAATATCTGTCATTTTTAACGACCAAGTTTGTGATAATTTGTAATGGCAGACCTAGGAAACTAATGTAGACCTTAATATCTAAAGCTTAGGAGATAGGAATACTTAAAGACATCATTAATCACTTTTGGGCGCCTGGGTGGCTCAGATGGTTAAGCGTCTGCCTTCGGCTCAGGTCATGATCCCAGGGTCCTGGGATCGAGTCCCGCATTGGGCTCCCAGCTCCTTGGGAGCCTGCTTCTCTCTCTGCTTCTCTTTCTCTGTCTCTGTCTCTCTGTCTCTCATGAATAAATAAATAAAATCTTTAAAAAAAAATAAAAAAAATAAAAAAAAGACATCATTAATCACTTTTTTCTGTAAGAAGTTTTAATGATCAGGTAATGTATCAGTTTAAACCAAGGGGCAAAAAAATTTCTTGATATCTGGAATATAAAGCTAATTTTTATCAGGTAATGATGTCAAATTTATTAATCTTTGTTTCTATTTGAACCTAGACCATTGATAAAACTCTTAAAAGGGTGAATGATCAGCAGGATTGTCAGCACAGATTTAAAAAAAAGGATTCTTAGGAACCCCCATAAGTGCAGATGCAAAATTTATAAGCTTTACTCTTTTCCTTGAGAGAATTACGAGCCATTCAGGTAAGGGGGAGGCTGTAGATAGGCTATATCTTGATTTCTGGCAGGCATTTGGCAAAGTCACAATACTGTTTGGGGAAAAATGCAGGAAGGTAAACTGGATGATAGTAGAATTCATTATGTGATTTACAGAAGATGAAAATGTTAGTTAATGGTTCAATGGCAAGCAAAAAAGGGAACTTCAGGGATGCCAATGTCCTATATTTTGAACTTACCGTCTTCCACTATATTTTGGTGATTAAGGTAGATTGAAATCTTTCTGATTATGGAATTTATAGAGAATGCAACAGTTACCACATATACTAGAAAACATTTTAGGACTAAAACATATTAATAGGTTAAAAGAGTTTATCTCTATTGTTTTTTCAGAATCCAACATCACAAGAGATGCTTTCTGGGCTTTCATGGCATGTATGGGGTGAAGTTCACTTTAGTTACATCTAGGAGTCTGGGCTTTTATCCCAGTCATACACAGAGCAGTTCTTCTTTTATTTATTATATAGTGGTGCTATATGGTATTTCTTCTAAGAAAAGGGCTCACTCTGCTAAACAAATATGTATGAAAAATTAAAGGACAGAACAACTGACCCAAAGCAAACTTAAGAAATTTAATAAAACTGTAAAGACTTGGATTCAGCCATATTTTTAATGAACACTGTTGGAGGAGGTCATCCAGACAATGTGACTTCCAGTTGACTCATGAGCTGGCCCTGAGCATTTGGAGGCTCCTAGCTGCCTCCCCTGCCCTGGAATGTACATTTCACCCACCATTCCCACATGGGAGCCATTTTCAAGGATGCAGCCTTGAGAGAACAATGTCGTTCATCTGGATGAAACACTGCAACTAAATCCAGTTAAGGCCTCTATTTACACTTTTAAGATTCTGGCAGGTAAAGCAGAGATCCACCCATCTTGTGGTTACCTAATATTAGGCTTGCTTATTAAACTTGCCACTTACCAATCTGTTCTGCTGCTTTCTTTGGCCTCCCCTTGCCCTCTGTGTCCAGGAGACAATTTGGGAACCAGTAGACACTTACAAAACATTTACTGTGTGTCAGGCATTGTTCTAAGCATTTTACAAATTATAACTTATTACATTTTCAGTGCAATGAAAGGTAGGTACTATAATTACCCTCCTTTTACTGAGGAAACTGACAGAGAGGTCAAGTAATTTGTCTCTGGTCACACCACTGATAAGATCACTTGAATAGTGGCTTCCTTGTGGTTAGTCAGTATCCTTTGTTGGTTCTTAAATATATTATAGGAACACAAGGAAGAAAATAGTTGACTTTTTGGAGCAGATCTGTGGTGATGATGGTGCTGCTTCCATTCTAGAACATATTGTCAAGTTTGAAAAACCAAATGTAACAGGAGATATTCATTCACACACTGAAGCTCTTTCAAATGAGAGCATCCAGAGCAGTGACTGGTAAGTAAGTTATGCTATATATGGGGTTCTTGAAAGTAACAGGAATATGGAGTCTGAATCAGAAAAAAAAAAAAAAATGCAAAGGCAAAAATAAACAACATGTGCAAATATTTGATAGACTAAAGGTGGAATAGTAATTAGACATCCTGTGCTGTGAGAAAGCAGAAATTAATCTGATGGGCAAAATTTTAAGGAGAATGTAGCCAGTAGAGCTCTCCTACAACTATTACGAGGCAGTGAATTCTGAGCCACACATTTTGTGTTAGTGAAAATTGGTGACCTACAGATGGAATTGTAGTGGGAAAATTTTCAGTATTGTGTAGGAAGCTGGATTAGATAATCTGTAGGTTTCCTTTCAGATATTAGATTCTGTATTTCTATGTTTATTTTTATTCAGGCATGCTGAGAAATTGACGTAGCAATCAATGAGAGTTGTTGCTTGAATAAATATTTAAAAGTCAAGCCCATGTTTCTCAGGTATTCTATTGTATCTCCTTTCTCCACCATTTTTCAAATGTGCATTTCAAAACTGAAAGAAATCCACAAAAGCAATTTCTTTCTAATTGCATAATTGCTGCATTTTGGTATAGTACTAGTAGAAAAAAAATGGCTTGACATCCTGAGATTTCAATAAAAAATTACTTTAATAAAGAACCCAGACTCAAATAACTGTTTACTTATAAACTGGAATTTACTGAAAACCTCAAACACTGTTTCCCCCTTACTACTGCCAAATAATTAAATAATTTCACAATTAATTACTTTCAGGAGAGATAATTTGTTTTCATTAAAATATGTAAATATGCATCCCTTGCTGTGCTTTTTTTTCTTAATGTTTTTTCACTCACTGTTGTGATGGTGCTCCATGATAAAGGGTTTCACCAGAGGCTTCAAATTGCAGCCTAAAGATTTATCTGTCAGCCCTAGAGAACACTTTTCCCCCACAACGTGGTCTCCTCTGCCCCAGCTAGCCACAGTACAGTTTCAGAGCAACCACAGAGGTTAATGTTTTGCTCTCTATTCCTGCATTTGTGTCCTGTAGTCTTCACTTTTGAGGCTCCAGTTTATGACATCATTGATAGATTAGTATATTGGATTCAAGAAAATCTAAAGAACCAATCCAGCAGGAGTAAGGGGAGAAACCACACATAACACACCACACACACACACACACACACACAAAAGACAACAACCCCACTACCACCACCACCACACACAAAACCTTGCATTTTAGATTATTTAGATAAGATTGGGATCAAAAAAGGATCTAATGACATCAAAGCAATAGACATCGGATGCCCACTATGTTCAGGGAACTGTGCGTACAATTGTGAGGCATGAAACATGCAACTAGAAAAAGTCCCTTTAAAGGGATTTGTATTTCTTATCAAAACCAAATTTAGAATCTACTGGTTTTGCACTAGAAAGTATATTTATGTAGGGAAAGGCAACAGGACGAAGCAGTTTTCACTATATGTCTGAGTGTCACCTTTAAGTAGTGCTACAGTCATCACATCAAATTATGGAAGGCAGAGCAAAAAGAATTTCTCGGGCACCTGCGTGCCTCAGTCCGTTAAGCGTCTGCCTTTGGCCCAGATCATGATCCCAGGGTCCTGGGATTGAGCCCCGCATCGGGCTCCCTGCTCGGCGGGAAGCCTGCTTTTCCCTTTCCCACTCTCCCTGCTGTATTCCCTCTCTTGCTGTCTCTCTCTCACTGTCAAATAAATAAATAAAATCGTTAAAAAAAAAAAAAGCAGAATTTCTCTTGGCTCACCCCTGCCTAATGAGACAAATTATGGTATTCAAAAAGACTACTAACGGATGCTGTAAAGGCAATAAACATGGGGAGTACAAGTGGCCTAAACCCAGAGATTCAAAGTTAAAATTCAGATCTTACTATAGAGTGATTACTCCCAGTGGCTGAGTTCCTGAGAAATGTCTGCCTCTGAAGAGTCAAAGTGACTTGCCAAGCAGTCTTTTTCAGGCTTTTTAGGTCATCTAGATATCAGTTGATTAAAGAAGAGACAGAGGCCGGGGCACCTGGGTGGCTCAGGTGCAAACTGGGTCTTGGTTTCGGGGTCTTGGTTGGTCTCAGGGTCATGAGTTCGGACCTGGTGTTGGCTTCACGTTCAGGGTGGAGCCTACTTAAAAAAAAAAAAAAAGTTGGGGCCTGGGTGGCTCAGTTGGTTAAGCTCTACCTTCGGCTCAGGTCATGATCCCAGCTTCCTGGGATGAAGCCCTGCATCCAGCTCCCTGCTCAGTGGGGAGCCTACTTCTCCCTCTCCTCCTGCTGCTCCCCTTGCTTGTGCTCTCTCTCTCTCTCAAATAAATAAATAAAATTTTTAAAAAAACAAAAAAGAGAGAGAGACAGAGGTCGAAGGGTGTACAGTACCATCACTAAAGACATGTTCAGGTGTATATGTAGTAGCTACAGGATCGCTACTTGTCTTTTTCTTGGAAACCACCTCTCCTTGTTTTTATTATAAGGAAAGGAATGGCTTCTTGGTGGGCTTGCTACTTACTCTTTAAACATATACATATGTGCAAACTTACGAGAGAAACATTTCTCTAGGAAACAAAATAATATTTGTTTTGGTGAGGCTTTCTTCTTGGATGATTGATTACACTCCATTGGAAAAAGTGGCTTAGCTGTTGGCTATTCCACACTGGAATCATGGCTTTCTGGCCTTTAATTTTTTTGTGCTCACAAAAATAATTCTCTAAAATTGAAAAGGAAGGGTAAGTTGAAATACAAATATAATAAAATGGTATTTGATCAAAAAGATGATAAGAACCTTCAGAAGGAATTAAGTATCATTCATAAGAAGGGTTTGTTATTATCAGGTGTTGAAATGACTACATATTACCAAAAACTGATTTTTTTTAGAGATTTTATATTTAAGAAGAACTGGCCATATTAAACAGGGGAAAACATGATATTAGAGAAGATGCTATACTTCTAAGTGCAAAACAAGTAAATGAAGACCTTTAGCTTCTCGTGCCTTGGTTTTTTTTTTTTTTTTTTTTTTTTTGGTTTACATGGAACTATTTTTAAGTAGCCTAATCATTTGGTGTTTTCTAATTTGTTTTCCAAGGCCCCTTTCCAGGGTTAAGCCCTCTATCCCCAGGCCTTTAAAATGAAATGCTAACAGACCATTAACTGCAGTGGCACTCAGAGGCCTCTCCATTAGAGCCTCTGCTTTGTTAATTAAAGACACGCCATCAAGGCTGCAAGGGTCTGAATCATGACCTACCTTTTGAGATCAGTTTGCAAATGTCTCTTGGCTACTTTATGTGCAACTTAACTTTCAAATAAAAGCCAAGTAATAATGAAAACCTTTCTCTTTCCACAACATCTACAAGAATATATAGCATATCTGAAAATGGAACAAAGAGGAGCCTCATTTATCTCCTATCATTAAGGAAGATAATGCTATGAGATAAATGGTTCTGGAAAAAGGCAGCAGCCTTTCTCACTTAATTATTTGAATGGGACTATCTCATACTATAGCATATTATATGTTTCCTGTATTTTTAGTCATTCCATTTTGTTGTGAAATAACACATTTATAGAATGCATAAAATACAAATGTATAGTTCAATAAAATATCAGAAACATGGTCTTCTCTAACAAGCCCCTTTCCCTGCCATTCAGGACATAGAGCAATGCCAGGAAAATTCCTGAAAGGAATTTCTACTCTGACTTGTATGGTAATCACTTCCTTACTGTTACTATTTTATTTTGACCACTTAGTTATGCATTTAAAAAAAAAACACCTGTTATTATTTGTCAGTTTCTTTAGTATTTTATAAAAGTATTCAGAGATGGGGCACCTGGGTGGCTCAGTCAGTTAAGCATCGGCCTTCGGCTCAGGTTGTGATCCCAGGGCTGGGATCGAGCCCCATATTGGGCTCCCTGATCAATGAGGAGTTTGTTTCTCCCTCTCCCTTTGCCCCTCCCCCTCCACTGATGCTCTGTCTCTCACTTTCTCTCTCTCAAATAAATAAATAAAATCTTAAAAAAAAGTATTCAGAGATTAAGGATTTATTTGTGCCTAATTTCTTTTAGTCCACATTATGATTTTTTAATTTTTCTTATTGTATATAATTGTACTTAATTCTTTTTATTGCTGTTTAGTGCTCCACAATATGAACATATCACATTTTATTTGTACATAATACCACTGGTGAACATTTTGACTGTTTCCAAGTTCTATTAAAACACTGTTCTTAATAAACATTTTTGTTTATGTACCTGGTATGCATGCATATATGTTATTCTATTATGTATACCTGTGGGTGGAATTGCTGATTTGCAGGCTAGATACTGAAAAATGGTTTTCCAAAAAGGTTATAGCAATTTTCACTCTTACTAACAATGTATGAGCCTTCCATTGTAACATATTCCAGTCAACTTTTGGTATTTTCACATTTCTTCATTTTATCTAATCTGGATGCTGAACAGTGGTATCTCATCATGATTTAAATTGCACTTCCATTGTTATTATTGAATTGGAACAGCCTTTCATATATTTATTGATCATTCAGATCTTTTGTTGAATGTTGAAGTCTTTTGTCCATTTTTCTATTGGTCTTCCCATCTCTGTTTTATTGATTTGTACACATTCTTTCTAGATTTTGGGTGAGCCTTTTGCAAGGTATTTGTATTACAAATATTCTTTCACTTTATGTGGCTTAACATTTACTCTCTTAAAGGTATCTTTTGGTAAGCTAAAGTTCTTAACTTTCATGTGGTCAAATTTCTTAATAATTTTTTTATATGTTTAGTGATTTGGATATCTTTTTTAAGCTATTTTTCCATCCTGAAGTCATGAGGATCTCTCATTTTCTAAAAGACTTCTTATGTTGTTTTCTAAAAGCTTCTTAGTTTACCTGGTTAGGTCTGTAATCTACAAGGAAGTGATTTTTTTATTGATGTGAAATACAAATAGAGTTTCTGAATTTTATTTTTTCATACATAAATATCCCTAGCAATATTTATTGAGAGTGCTGTTCTTCTTCTTGCTCTATCATGTCACTTTGTCAAAAATCAAAAGTTCATATGTGCATGGGTTTTTACCCATGCTATATTATTTGTCTATACAACAATACCACACTATCTTAGCTACTATACATCAAGTGTTTCCACATTATTCTCTGACCATGTCTTGGCCCTTTACATTTTTCATGCAAATTTCAAAATCAGTCTTTCATGTGCCAAAAATAAAGTGATGTCGGAACTTTGGAGATTGCACTGAATTTGAATAAAATTAGCACATGGATAGCATTAGTCTTCCCATCTCTGATCATATCATATTTCTCCATTTATCTAGGTTTTTGCTAATATCTCTCACTTTTAGGTATTCTTATTAATGGCCTTGTAAATATTTCAGTAGACTTATTCCTAGGTAATTGAATTTTTGATCTATAAAAATGACGTATATAGTATAGATAGGTAGATATTTAATTTTATTTTTCTAAATATTTTCATTGGTATTTAAAAATAAAGTTGACTTTTGTATTTTGAGTTTATATCCAGCAATCATACCATATTATTGTATTTATTCCAATAGTTTATCCATAGATTCTTTTGGATTTTCTACATGTGACATTATATCATCTGTGAATATCATTTGTGAATAATGACAATTTTCTCTTCCCCAAAAATCCAATTTTATAACATTTGTCTGTCTGTCCATCAATCTATCTATCTATCATCCATCCATTTATCATCCATCCATAATATATTGCCGTATGTATTGGCAAGGGTCTCTTTCAACACAAAAGTGATAGAAGTAGACATATTTTTATTAACCTCAAGCTCCAGGGGAAAGCTTTCCACATTTTACCAGGAGGTATAGAGTTGACTGTTTTTTTACGTAGCCTTTATCAGACTGTGTTAATTCTCATTCTTCCCTTCTATTCCTAGTTTCCTGTGTATTTAAAGCATGACTAAATGTCGAATTGTATTAAAACATTTTCTTCATCTCTTGAGGTGGCTGTTTTATTTTTCTCCCATAACCTGTTAATATAGGTAATTGCATATCTAATGTTAAACCGCACTTACCTTCCTTATTAAACCCACATTGGTGATGATATATATATCAAGTTTTGTCTTGCTGCATTCAGTTTGCTAAGTGCACCTGAAATTTTTGCATATAAATTTTCATTCATATAATTTTCCTGTAATTTTCTTCTTTTATATTCTTCCTGTCTAATTTTGGTACCAAGGTCATGTAAGACTTACATAATAGGTCGGGAAGTATTCCATCTTTTTCTATATTCTGAAGAACATGTGTATGATTGAAACTCTTTCTTAAATGTTTGTTAGAAACTACTTGTAAAGCCATCTAGACAGTTTTCTTTGGAAGAATGTTTTTAATTACTGAGTCAGTTGTTTTAATGGTCATAGGACTATTCATAGAACTACTCTTTGTTCCACTATACTGTTTATTTTTCTAGAAATTTGTCCATTTTAACTGGATTTCTAAAATGTTGACATTTTTTTCATATCTCCTTTGTTTAATAGTTAGCTTCTGTGGTGATTTTTTTCAGACCTGGTATCTATTTTTATGCCTTCTTTTTTTTCCCCTTGGTATTTGTCAATTATGTCTTTGCAGAGTTCCAACTTTTTCTTTGCTAATTCAGTTTTTTTTATTATGATGTCTCTCTATTTCATATAACTGCTATTAATTTTATCATTTAGTTTGCATGAATTTATTTAGGTTGTGTTGCCATTCTTTTTCTAATTTATTGAGATTGACACTGAGCTCATTAACAACCTTTCTTCCCTATGAATGGATTCGAGGCTTTACTCATCATAGCCAAAACCCAAAAACAATTAAAATGCCCATAAACAGGAGATGCAATAAACATATCCTGGCATATTCACACAATGGAGTATTATTCAACATTGAAAAGAGTGAACTACTGATACCTGCAACAACGTGCATGAACATCAAACAAATTAGGCTGAATGAAAGAAGCTGGACAAGAACCAGAATAAATACGTGTGATTTTATTCATATGAAGTTCATGAACAGGCTAAACTAATCTGAGGTGATAGGAATCAAGGCAAAAGTTGCCCATCAAATGTTCCCCTATCTTGATTGTGGTGGTGGTTGTATGGATTTATGCAATTATCACAACTCATGGAAGTTTACATTTGAAATCAGTGTCTGGCAGTGTAAGAAAAAATTTACCTCCATAAAAATTATTTTTAAATAAAGAACGTAAATTATATATTATATATTATAGTAATGTGATGCCCACAAGAGTTACTCAAATGTATAATGCTGTCTTCTCTCACCTGTAACTTTTTGTCAATATTAAGGCACTGCCCTATATCTTAATTTGTTGTTTTTGATTTGTGATGCAGTAGGAAATAGGAACTTAGGTATGGGAATTTAGGTGAAAGAGTTTTAGGGTCTGAATGGCTTTCTTGTGTATAAAATTAATGGATTTTAGTAAATGAATGATTTTTAGTGTGTATTTAATGAATTATACTTCTTACTTACTAACATGTAGATACTTTATTGTAATCCAGAAAAGTATGATTGCCTAATAAGATGGACAAATGAATCACTACACATCTGGCAATGTGCCCATATGAAATATATGTTTTGTTTAATAAAAACAAAAACAGCATAAATAAGGCTGGGTATCATGTGCCTAAGATGGTTTGAAAACATCAGACTGGAAGATTCCATTTTCTAATCTGTTAGATACTTTTTTTTTTAATTTTTTTTTTGTAAAGGTTTTATTTATTTGACAGAGAGAGACACAGCAAGAGAGGGAACACAAGCAGGGGGAGTGGGAGAGGGAGAAGCAGGCTTCCGCCAAGCAGGGAGCCCGATGCGGGGCTCGATCCCAGGACCCTGGGGTCATGACCTGAGCCGAGGGCAGATGCTTAACGACTGAGCCACCCAGGTGCCCCTCTGTTAGATACTTTTAAAACCTTTTCTGGTCTCTTCCAGGTCAAGAAGATCTGTGCCTCAATTCCCAACTCCTTTGAATTCAATAGGGGAGCGTCCTGAAGTCCCAATCAGATATGACTGGATATTTTTCATCTTCATCAAGACATTTGTCTGCTTCAAGGTACTTTAACAGTTCTATTTGTCTCCTAGGGGGTCTTGTCATTTAAGAGATGTTTGTGTTGGGGTCTCTGAGGTTACAGAGAAGGCCAGAATCAATTCTTTGATCTGTTTTGTGTTTCTGTACTCACCAGTGCCAAGGTGGCATCATTGTGATTCTGGTTTCAAAATGTAGGTTAGTACTCCGGGTGTTTTGGCTTGTTGGTTTGTTTTTGACAGGTTCCTTTATGTAAAGGGCTCTAGGTTTGAACTTACCTTAACAAATCCTTTCTCCAATCCTGGAGTCCATTCTAGCCTTCAGGAATGGAATCCAAAAACTGTACTTTGTAATAAGTCAGCAATTTCTTAGTTTATACTCTACCCCAAGTGCTAATGTGACCTTGCCATTTTACCTCTCTGAGACAAGATTTCCAAGTGAGGAAACTGAAAAAAATAATTGTTATGGTAACTTCTTTCACAGCCACGTACATTCTCTACCCTAAAGGTTCTTGCAGGTGTAATGGGCTCTTGGAAACTCTCCTGTCCAGACCTAGCCTAAGGTTAAAACTGGCTAAGAACACAAGAAATTAGATTCATTTGCTGTGAAGGGATTTCCGCATGTCAGCATTTTCTATTACTTTGTCATTGACTTCTAATGCATTCCCAGAATGATTTGTTTTTTTCTTGAGCAAAGAAGAAAAATGAAAATAGGAAAGAAAAAAAAAAACTTGATATTCATTATTATGCAGCTTTTGCTTTGCAAAACACAATTTATAGCCAAAAGTCTCCTGTTTTGTATTACATGCCACTTCAGATGTCCAATGCTAAACAGAACGTGCTATAAAAATGTCTGTCCTCATTCAGAAAGATTCAGATGCTTGACAATAAAGTGAGAAACAGTTACACATGTAACCTTGGTGCCACTTTCATGGAATATGTATTTGTGAATGATCCTATTCTTAG
The DNA here is from genome assembly GCF_003265705.2 of Callorhinus ursinus. Classification (NCBI taxonomy): domain Eukaryota; kingdom Metazoa; phylum Chordata; class Mammalia; order Carnivora; family Otariidae; genus Callorhinus; species Callorhinus ursinus. The sequence goes on from NW_027397073.1 coordinate 34,161,626, forward strand.
CCCAGTTTTGCGGTTGTATTATTTCCAATTGTGGATGCTGGGACTCTGGTAGCACATCTTTCTATAGGGGCTTACATCTCATTGTCAGTGTTTTACCTCCCGTCTCTCCTTGCATCTACCCACATCCTGCTTTCTTTTTGCTTCAACTCTTTATTCTCTTTTATATTATAATATATCATGTGTAACAGTAATGTTAAGTGGTTTAGATAGATGTAAATTGTAATCTATTTTTAATATCTGGTTGATCAGATAGCTCTTGACTGGTTCTGATTTGACAAATAGAAAAAGAGAGACAGCTATTAAAAAAAAGATATTTTGGGGACGAAAGGGGAAATTTGAATATGAACTATTTGACTATATGAGGATATTATCATTAATTTTGCTAAGTGATTGTGATATTATGATTTTTTAGGAGAATGTCTTTAGTTTTGGTAGAGGCATGTTGAAATATTTATTAGGAGAGTGTTAGGATTTCTGAAATGTACTTTAACATTATTTATAAAGAGAGAGAAAAAACACAGATATGGCCAAGTATTAATAGCTGTATAGTTTAAGTGAGAGATATGTCTGTCCATTATTATACTATTCTTTCCACTTTTCTATATTATTTGAAAATATTCTACCAAAAAAGTCGGGGTTGGGGGAAACCACATAACTGAATCACTTATTCCCTTATAAATCTTGAGAATTTTGACTGGCACCAGCTAAATGAGACTGGTCCTTCAGATAGTCCAAAAGAGATTGTTTTCCAAAAGAAAAGAAAACCAACTCTGAGATCTGTAAACTAAAGTGAAAGAATAATGATGTAAGTGTAACTAGACCTCAGAAGTCACTAGTGGCCTGAATTGGACCCGCAAGTGTGACTTCTTTGGTCTTCTTAGTATCCATAAAATTTTTGCATCCAAATCCAAATCCCAGTGTGTTACATATACATTGTAATTGCTCATTCTTTCTGATGAATTGTCCCATGTATCATTATGAAATATCCCTTATAATCTCTACTAAGAGTCTGTTCATAGTTTACTTTGATATTAATTTAGCTATGCTAACTTTATTATGATCATTATTTTCATTTTTTCTCTTTTAACATACATTGGGGTCTTTACATTTAAAGTAAATTTCTTATAGATAGCATGTAATTGAGTCTTGCATTTTTATCAGTATAACTGTCTCTGCCTTTTCATTAGAATGTTTAGTATAGTTACATTTAATGTGCTTGTTAATATATCTGTCCCTTCTGGGTTGTGTGTGTGTGTGTGTGTGTGTGTGTGTGTGTGTGTGTGTGTGGTTGTTATTATCTCTTACTCATTTACTGATTTCTTTTTGGCTAATTTTTGGTTGATTCTTTAAGGTTAAGTGATTTTCTGTTAGTATTCAGTTTTTTTCTTCTGCTGAATTTTTAGCTGGTTTTTAATTCTAGATCATAGGTTGGCTGACTTTCTCTTCAAAGGGCTGGGTAGTAAATATTTTAGTTTTCCTGGAGGCTACATAAGGTCTCTGTTGCACATTCCTTTTATTTGTTTGCTGGTTTATTTTCAGACCATTAAAAAAATTTTTAAATATCATATGCTCATGGACCATACTAAAACAGATAGCAAGCCAGATTTGCACTGTGGGCAGTAGTTTGTCGACCCAAATATGCATCATTAATTTATAAATGCTATTTATAGTCGATATTGTACCACTTCATACTTAGCACTTTTCACTTGCCACCTGCCGTTTGCAACATCTCCTTTCATGAACGTAATAATCTCACTACAGTAGGTTTCCATTTACCTGCCCCCCCCACTTTACAAGTAGCCCTTTATGCTCTTGGTGTCACATTATTTACTTCTACATCCGTTATAAACACCACCTTACAATGTCATTATTCTTACTCTACATATTTTTAGGAAATTGTGAGAAATAAAGAGCATTTGTATTTCTTTCCATACCTCATATTTCTGGTGCTCTTCTTTCTTTCCTATAGATAGGTGAGAGCTTCCATTTGGTATCATTTTTATCCAGCCTAAAGAACATTTATTACCTTTTCTGTAGAACATGTCTGCTAGCAACAAATACCTTAGCTTTTGTTTACTTGAAATTTATTTATTTCACTCTTGCCTTTAAAGACCATTTTTCCTGGGTAAGGAATTCTAAGAGAACAGTATCTTTTCTTTTTTAGCTCTTTAAAAATATAATCTTATCTAATTCTGGCTTTATATTTTGGATAAAAAGTGAACCATAATTCATATTATATGCCCCTGTGAGTAATGGATCTTTTCTTCCCTCTACTGCTGTCAAGATTTTTTCTTTATTATTGGTTTCCAATAGTTTGATCATGAAGGGCCTATGTGTGATTTTCTCTACATTTATCCTGCTTGGGTTTCTCTTCAGCTCTTGGATGTAGAAATCAATATGTTTCATCAAATTCAGGGGAAAAAATTCAGCTATAATTTTGTTAAATGTATTTTCTTCAGTTCCATTCTCCTTTTCCTTTTGGGGCTTCAGTTACACATGTTAGATTGTTTGGTATTATACCACCCATTTGGGAAGCTCTGGTGACTTTAATTTTTTTCTTTCATCTTTAGAATGAATAATTTCTATTGCTCTGTCTTCAAGTTTGCTGTCCTATTCTTATGATACCTCCAACCTTTTGTACCATAAACTGAATCCTTCATGTTAGGTATTGTCCTTTATCATATAGTTCTTTTTATACTTTTCACTTCTCTTCTAAGATTTCCTGTGTGTCCATTCATTAAGACCAGATTTGCCTATAAGTCCTAGATAATCATTCTAATAACTCTTTACTGTCATGGTCTACAAAATAACAACATTTGAGACAGCTGACTGCTTGGGATTGCTATCCATTGACAGCTCTTCTTTTTTTCCTCAACTCTGGTTCGCATGTTTCTGTTTCTTTGCATATTGCATAATTTTTCATTTTACACTGGATATCATGGCTTATACAATTTGGAGCCTCTGGATTTTGTTTTCTTTATCTAACGAGTGTTTGTTCTTTTCTATCAGGCAGTTTAGTTCCTGGCTCATTACTTTCAAAAAGTCCTTTGTGTGGATCATATTAATGTTTGGTTTTAAGCTATGTTAGGACGGTTCTAGAATAGGCTCTACTTTAGTGTATGGAATTTTCTCCTAAGGTGTGGATTTTCAATTTGCAGCTGAATGCCTAGGATATTAAAACATTTCTCTGGAAAAGCCAGAATTCAAAGTCTAACAGCATTTCTTGACTTCCGATACCTGTGCCCACTGTCAAACCCAGAGCAGCTTCTCTCTGGTATTTCTCAGGTAGTCTTTTTGTTTGTTTGTTATTTAAATTCAGTTAGCCAACATATAGTACATCATTAGTTTTGTTTTTTTAATTTTATTATGTTATGTTAATCACCATACATTACATCATTAGTTTCTGATGTAGTGTTCAATTATTCATTAGCTGCATATAACACTCAGTGCTCATCTCCTGTAGTCTTAATCCAATGGAGGAGTAGCCTAGCCCCCAGTCACACATTTATGGGGGATCCTCCACTTAAACTTCTGCCCTCCACCATGCATCTCCCTTCTTTCTCTTGCCATGGCCCCTAAAGTCTAGCCACTGCAGTAGTCCTAACTCTCATCTTTGCTTTTACGGTTCAGTGATCCCATCCTGCAGGACCCTGTATCACTGTCAGGATACTGACACCACGTAGAAAGCTGGAGTGATTATGGGACTTACCTAGTAAGTTTCCCTCCCCTCAGGGATAACAGAGTTTTACCAGCTGTGATCCAATTCCTGAAAACTCTTGACACGTATTATGTCCAGTTTTATGTTTGTTCATGGCAGAAGGGCTGGTGTGGTACCAGTTACTCTATTATGGCTAGAAGCAGAATTATCTCTATTTACTCTTATTTTATCCGGTTATTCCATTTAAGCATTTGATTTTGTAAGCCATGAAGAAAGTAATCTAAAATACAGTGGAAACATGGGCTTAGGGTACTTTTTTTTTTTTTACAAAAGCATAAAGAAGGCTGTGAAGGACTATTGAATTTTCTGAAGCAGGAGAGGTTTATGCCAATTAATGAAGCACTGAGATCTTGATCATGAGAACCTTGTAAACAGCTGCAAATGGGTTATGAGCCATGAGGTAAACTGGATCCTCACAAAACCCAAAGCACTGTAACTTTATATCCAGTTTTATGGTTTGTTCATTTGTTTCTATTTTGTATTGCTTGTTTAACTGCTTATGTTTGATGATGAGGTTTCAGTTCTTCAGGGTCTCTGTGGTAAACCCAGTTCAGAGATCAGGCATTTCATGCTCTTCTGATTTTAATCTTTACCAGAGGAAACTTCTCCACTGGCACAGACTCCTCAAGTGGCAACTGGTATATAGGCTACACTGTAGTAAAAAAATGCCAATAAAAGGGGGAAACCCCCACTCTTCTACCGGAACACTTATTCTACCTTGTATATCATGCATATTACAGTAAGAAAAGTCTTCCAGGATTTTCCAGCCTTTAAATATTTGCAGTAGGTATTTTCCACTCCTTAGGACTTTCTGTTGGCCAGATGCAGGCAGGCCAGCTCTCCAAAAACCTGATCTGCCTCTTTCTCTCTCAAAGTGGAGTGCTCTGGTGTATGATGCTTACTCCTCAATTCTGTCATATTTTCAGTTCCCACTCAGACCTTGAGACAGGGTTGTAATGGAAGTAGTTTCTCATTTATTCTGTTACTATTGTGAGCTGTATTGATGGCTTTCTGAATATTAAACAAACCTTGAGTTTCTGAGATAGATGTTGTGGCCATGGTTTGTTGTTATTGTTAGATTCAGATTGCTAATATTTTGTTAAGAATTTTTACATCTGTGTTCATGAGGAGTATTGTCTCTAATTTCCTTTCATGTAATATTCTCAGCTTTTGTCTGAGGATTATGCTGGTCTCACAAAGTAAGTGAAGACTTTCCTCCATCTCTTTTGTGAAAGGGCTTATGTAATATTGATACCTGGTTTTCTTGTTTGATAGAATTCACCAGTGAACCCATTTGTGCCAGTAGTTTTCTTTGTGGGAAATATTTGATAACAAATTTAATGCAGACAAATTTTCTATTTCTACCTGAGTCACTTTCGGAATGTTGTGTTTTTCAGGGAGTATATTTGTTTTATCTATGGCATAAAATTGTTTATAATATTTTTTGTTATCAATTTGGTTTCTGATGGATCTGCTATGATATTTTCTTTTTAAATTTTTGAAATTAGTCATTTGAATTTTCTTGATCTCTTTATTCTTAGTAATCTGTTTAAAAACTCAACTTTTGATTCAGTTTTTTTTAATATCATCTATTGTTTGATTTCAATTTCATTAGTTTCTGTTCAATTCTTATCTTTATTATGTACTTCCTTCTGCTTAATCTAGTTTTAATTTGCTTACCATTTTTAGCTTCATACAGTTGAAAATAAGGTTATTAATTTTTTTAAAGATTTTATTTATTTATTTGATAGAGAGAGACACAGTGAGAGAGGGAACACAAGCCAGGGAGAGTGGGAGAGGGAGAAGCAGACTTCCCGCTGAACAGGGAGCCCGATGTGGGACTCGATCCCAGGACCCTGGGATCATGACCTGAGCCAGAGGCAGATGCTTAATGACTGAGCCACCCAGGCGCCCCTAAGGTTATTAATTTTAAATCATTTTTATTCACATGTATTCATTTAATGCTAGAAATTTACTTCTTTTCTTTTTATTTTTTATTGTTATGTTAATCACCATATATTACATAATTTGTTTTGGTGTACTGTTCCATGATTCATTGTTTGTTCATAACACCCAGTGCTCCATGCAGAATGTGCCCTCCTCAATACCCATCACCAGGCTAACCCATCCCCCCAGCCCCTCCCCTCTAGAACCCTCAGTTTGTTTTTCAGAGTCCATCATCTCTCCTGGTTCGTCTCCCCCTCTGACTTACTCCCCTTCATTCTTCCTCTCCTGCTATCTTCTTCTTTTTCTTTTTTCTTAAAATATGTTGCGTTATTTGTTTCAGAAGTACAGATCTGTGATTCATCAGTCTTACACAATTCACAGCGCTCACCGTAGCACATATCTTCCCCAATGTCCATCACCCAGCCACCCCATCCCTCCCACCCCCCACCACTCCAGCAACACTCAGTTTGTTCCTGAGATTAAGAATTCCTCATATTAGTGAGGTCATATGATACATATCTTTCTCTGATTGACTTATTTCACTAAGCATAACACCCTCCAGTTCCATCCACGTCGTTGCAAATGGCAAGATCTCATTCCTTTTGATGGCTGCATAATATTCCATTGTGTATATATACCACATCTTCTTTATCCATTCATCTGTCGATGGACATCTTGGCTCTTTCCACAGTTTGGCTATTGTGGACATTGCTGCTGTAAACATTGGGGTGCACGTACCCCTTCGGGTCCCTACATTTGTATCTTTGGGGTAAATACCCAGTAGTGCAATTGCTGGATCGAATGGTAGCTCTAGTTTCAACTGTTTGAGGAACCTCCATACTGTTTTCCAGAGTGGTTGCACCAGCTTGCATTCCCACCAACAGTGTAGGAGGGTTCCCCTTTCTCCACATCCCCGCCAACATCTGTCGTTCCCTGACTTGTTAATTTTAGCCATTCTGACGGGTGTAGAAATTTACTTCTAAGTATTGCTTTAGCAAATACCACACATACTGATATACTGTATTTATATAAATAGAGTTTGAAATATCTTAAAAATGTCCTGGCTGTTGTTCTTTGACCAACAGTTTATTTTAAAGTGTTGTTCAATTATCAAAGTTTTAGGACTTTTCTTAAATATATATTTTACATTGTCACTAATTTCTAATTAAATTCTTTGGGTTCAGAAAATATACTGTGCACATTTTTAAAATTTTTTGTTATTAAGACTTATTTCCTGCCCCATGATATGGTTTATTTTGGTGAAACATCTATGTATACTGGTATAGTATACATATTTTGCAGTTTTTGCATATGTTATTGTACTGATTTTTTTTACCTTCTAGTTACCAAGAAATGTTTATTAATATCCCCATATACAATCATGTGCTTGTTTATTTCTCCCATTATTTTTTGCTTTATGCATTTTGAGGCTCTGCTATTTGGTATAAATATATTAATTGTGTTGTCTTCCTAGTGAACTTACTCTCATCATTATTAGTATCACTGTTTATAATATGTATCTGGCAGTTATTTTGTCTTAATATAGTCTTTCCATCTTCCTATGATGATTATTTGCATTGTCTATATGTTTTTATTATTTTATCTTCAACCTATCTTCATCTCTTTTAGAATGTATAATTGAACCCAGCTTTTTAATCCAGTCTGATAATCTCTGCCTTTTAAGTGGAATATCTAGTCCACTCACATTTAATATTATTTAAGTCTTTTGCTATTCTTTTTTACTTCTCCCTTCTGCTTTTCTTTCTTTTTCTTTTTCTTTCTCTCTCTTTTCTTTTTTGTCTCTACCTTCTGTTTTTCTTTTTAGTTAATAGACTGTATGGTTTTATTTTATTTTATTTTTAAAGATTTTATTTATTTATTTGACAGTGAGAGAAACAGCGAGAGAGGGAACACAAGCAGGGGGAGTGGGAGAGGGAGAAACAGGCTTCCCTGCTGAGCCGGAAGCCTGGTACAGGGCTCAGTCCCAGGACCCTGGGATCATGACCTGAGCCAGAGGCAGAGGCTTAACAGCTGAGCCACCTTAATAGCTGACCCTATTGTTTTATTATAATTTTGTGATCAATTTAGCTTATTATTTAATAAAAATCTATTTGGTTTATTTTTAAATAAAAATGTGTTTTTTTCCAGATAGGATTCTGGATTGATAGGTTTCTTTTTTTCTCCCTTTCAATACATTAAAGATGTCATTGGACTGTCCAGTGTTTTCCATTTTTTATGAGAAGCAAAGTATCATAGTTACTAGTGTTCTATAGGTAGTATGTCATTTTTCTCTGGCTAGTTTTAAAGATATCTCCTCGTGTTTGATTTAAATCAGTTTAACTAGGATGTGCCTGTGTGCATGTATATGTGTGGAGAATGAGGTGGCATGCAAGTTTTACATTTAAAATCTGTTGGGTCTGGAAGTTCATTTATCATCAAATATTTTATTTTTTAATTTCTGCCAATTTTCCCTCTCTTCCTTTGCTAAGACTCTCATTACATAATTTAGATGTGATATTGTTCCACAGGTCACTGTTGTTCTATTCATTTTTTTCAATTAAAAAATTTAATTTGGGGTAATTGTAAATTCATATGCAGTTTTAAGAAAAATTGCAGAAGATCATGTGTACCTTTACAGTTTCCCTCAATGGTAACATCTTGCAGAACTCTTGTACAGAATCACAACCAGGACATTGACATTGGATACATTCAAGATGCAGAACATTTCCATCACCACAGGTTCCCTCATGTTCCCCTTTTATAGCCACACCGCTTCCCCTTCCACCTTTATCCCTGGCAACCACTAATTTATTCTCATTTCTAAAATTTTGTCATTTCAAGAATGGTATATAAATTAAACCATGAAATATTTCACCTTTTGGGATCAAGTTTTTCCAATTAATATAATTCTTTGGAGACTCATTCAGGTTGTTGAGTGTATCAAGACCCCATTTCTTTTTATTGCTGAGTAGTTTTCCATGCTACAACAATTATAGATTATTTAACCATTCACCTGTTGAAGGATATCTGAGTTATTTCTAGTTTTTGAGTTTTGCAAAGCCGCTATAAATATTCACATACTTTCTTTAACCGCCTTGGTCAACATAGAGTTTCACTTATCTCACAAGAGTGCAATTGCTGGGTAATATATGGTTTTTAGTTTTTTGTTTTGCTTTGTTTTGTTTTGTTTTAGAAACTGACAAACTGTTCTCCAGAGTGGCTGTACATTTTATATTTCTACCAGCAAAATAGTCTTTGTCTTTGTAGTAGTCCTTTTTCAGTTATGTGGTTTGCAAATATTTTCTCCCAGTTTTTAAATTGCTTATTCATCCTCTTAGGATGCTTTACAGAGCAAAATATTTTAATTTCAATTAAGTCCAATTTAGCAATTTTTCTGATATGTATATTTCTTTTGGTATCAAATTTAAGAACTCTTTGCTTGCCCTGGATTCTAACTGTGCATTTTCTAAACATTTTACTGTTTTATATTTTATGTTTTCTGCATCCATTTTTAATAAATTTTTGTATATGACTGGCATTTATGTCAAGGTTCATTTTTTTAAAAAGATTTTATTTATTTGAGAGAGAGAATGAGAGATAGAGAGCACGAGAGGGAAGAGGGTCAGAGGGAGAGGCAGACTCCCTGCTGAGCAGGGAGCCGGATGTGGGACTCGATCCTGGGACTCCAGGATCATGACCTGAGCCAAAGGCAGTCGCTTAACCAACTGAGCCACCCAGGCGCCCAAGGTTCATTTTTTTTTTCCTGACTATGATCTCTAGTTGCTCCTGCACCATTTTTTGGAAAAGCTATCTTTCCTTCACTGAACTGCTTGTGCACCTTTGTCAAAACTCAGTTGGGTATATCTGTGCTAGTCACTTGCTTTCTGGGTTCTCTCTTCTGTTCCATTGATCAATGTGTCAGTCTCTCAACCAATACCACATAGTCTTGATTACCATAGCTATATAATAAGTATTGAAAAAAGGTTGATTGAGCAGCCATCAAAAAAAAAAATGAAATCTTGCCATTTGCAATGACCTGGATGGAACTAGAGGGTATTATGCTAAGCGAAATAAGTCCATCAGAGAAAGACAAGTATCATATGATCTCACTGATATGAGGTATTTGAGAAACAAGACAGAGGATCATAGGGGAAGGGAGGGAAAAATGAAACAAGACGAAACCAGAGAGGGAGACAAACCATAAGAGACTCTTAATCTCAGGAAACAAACTGAGGGTTGCTGGAGTGGAGGGGGTTGGGAGGGATGGGGTGGCTGAGTGATAGACATTCGGGAGGGTATGTGCTGTGGTGAGTGCTGTGAATTGTGTAAGACTGATGAATCACAGACCTGTACCCCTGAAACAAATAATATATTATATGTTAATAATTTAATTATTAACTTAATTTTAATTAAAAATATTTTTAAAAATGTTTGGTTGACTCCTCCCACTTTAATCTTTTCTTTCAAAATTGATTTAGCATTCTATTTCCTTTGTCTTTCCATATAAATTTTAGATATCTTGCCTGTATCTATAAAATTTTGCTGGAATTTTGGAAGGAGTTAAATTAAACTTCTATATCAATTTGGGAAGAATTGGTATCTTTACTGTGCTGAGTCTTCCAATCCATGAACACAGTATGTCTCTATATTTATTTTTTTTCTACATTTATTTAGGTTAGTTGTTTCTTTTATCAGCATTTTGTAGTTTTCAACATATAAATCCTGGATCTGCTTTGTTAAGTTTACAGGGAGATTTCATCATTCAAGAAATATATTTTCACTTAATACTTGTATTTTTTAGCCTCTTGACTGATTACCAACGCAGGCTCTATACTCCAGCTTCCTAATTTATATTTATATTTCTCATCTGTTATCATCTCCTCTCATGTCATTTTTGTATGGGTTTATATAATTTTTAATACCTCTGTCAATTTTATTAATAGCAAAAAAAACATATATTTAAACCACTACTATTATTAGGAAAAGTCATTTTAAATTTGATTGAATTTTAACATCGATTCTTATAATTTTGAATTTAAATGTTAATATTAAATATTTAAATCAAATGTTTAAATCAACTTTAATCAAATAAAATTTTAAAGTTGAACATGAGTCTATTAAAAATTTTAGGGAATGGTAACAATGTTGAAGATTTTTAACACTTGAAATATTAAGTGCCATTCAAAAGCTTCATTAAAGTTTATAAAATATATATGTAATAGTTTGTTAAAATCATCATTTAGTCTATTTGGCAAATTCATTTTTTCATGAATTGGTCTTCATGGGTCAAGCTTAAATTTAAAGGATGATTTTTTTTTCTTGTTAATTATCTTGCATCATTAAAAGCTGAAAGGAGGAAGGGTCTATTCCCCATTCCTCACTTGAAATTTAGGATGATAAACGTGGTGTAAGGGGTCTTGCCAGTACAGGACCACCCGAACAAATAAAAACTAGCAGCAGTATATGGTTAGGCTGAGAAAGGAGTATCTAATGTTCTAAAACTCTCTTGGCTCCTATGTGATGTAGAAGGGATCTAAAGTTCCCTGCACATCTTGCAGAGAACACAGAAGGATACAGATGGTGCAAACATGGCAAGAAGCAAAATGGACTCACCATGTAAATGAGAGGTAGGTAGCTAGGTTAGGATATGAGCAGAAGTTAAATCTGGGGGTCAGAGTGCTTTGCAGCTAAGATAGAGCTGAGATTGTACCAAGGTAGTGAGATAAGATTAGGAGGCCCTCACTTAACTGAAATAACGGACCTCAGGTTTGGGTCACAGACTTCATAGCTTGTGACAAAAGCTTGGGCCCCTGTCCTATATACCTGGATGACATCTAGGGGAGGACTGGCAAAAGAGAAAGAAAATATATATAAAAAGTGAGTGTGATTCCAAAAGAAGCTGAATGTTATATTTTCACTTACTGATTCATTCACTGACACATTCATTCATTCAAGAAACATGTATCAAGAATGTAGAACATTATAGGCACCATTCTTTATTCTAGTATGCAGAAAGAAGTCTGCTATCCCATTGACTTTCCTTATCTGAAAGAGACTGATTAGGCTGGAAGTGACTGAGATAAGTAACAAGTTTTAGTTATTCTTCAGACTACCTGGAGGTAAAGTTTTAGCAGGAAGTTTAGATAGGCCAGAGAAAATTTAAAAAACACATTTTTAGCATCTTTATTGCATTGTACAACTATAATTACATCAGATTCCACATTATTTTATAGTTTTGAAGATAAGGTTTAACTTATTCATTTATTTAATAAATATTTATAAAGCACCTATGATGGGCCAGGCACTGTTCTAGTGCCGAGGATCCAACCATGAACAATTCTATTTGTATATTCCTTTTGCCTAGCATATGACAAATACTCAATATTTGCAAAAAGAAGCAAAGGTAGTGATTCTTGCCCTACTGAGTATGTACATTTACATGCAGGGTAATGAGGTATGTGGGGATATTCTTCACCATAAGTGAGAACATTCTGCATAGGACCTCCGTGGGTCCAAGATTTAAGGTTTGCCTTGTCTCCTGTGACTCCCATACTTATCCACTCCCATCCTAGGATGTTCCAGGAAAGAAAAGATTTTTGTACACTCTTGGACTCCACTCTGACCCGTGTATCGTAACATGCAATGCATACTTGTATTTAGTTTGGATATATCATAGTTACCTGAGTCTACATGCATGCTTGTGCACGTACGTGATGTGTCTTAGGAAGAATTCTTAGTTCTCAAATTTACATACTCCATGAGAAACTTCTGGGTTATTTTTGCTACTGAAAATAGCGACATTAAATCAATTAGAAGAAAGATTTGAAGAAATATTCAGGTGCAGAACAATATAAACTGACCCCTTGAGACTTGACCAAGTCTTTAAACAGTAATGATTGTCATTTTTATGGACATTTGACTAATTGGTAAGTCATTCACTCAACAAACTTTATTCAAAAGCTACTAGGTGCACAACATTGAAGTTCTGCAAATGCATTAAGAAATATTTACATTTACAAATTGGTCAAATTTCAAAGTTACTACTTTTCAAAATTTTTTTCTGCATTTATTGCTTTCAAATTTTAGGGTACCCAGTTGCTCCCTTAATTCTGGCATTCTTGGATTTAACAGAAAAGTTTCATGATTTCTTGATTTACTTTCTTTATTGTATCTTTTGTACACTTTTGTCATTTCTCTTAGGTTTTGTCTTATTAGACTAAAGCCTTCCCTTTTAGAGTCTACTTCAGTTTATTAAATTCACTTTTAATGGATATTCCGAAGTGGTTACCTTATCATTTTTCACTCCTCTTTTTGTCTTCTTTTTCCTTTCCTTCCTCTTCCTCCTCAAGTGTACTTCCACCTTGGGAGAATTCGTAGGCTCTGGCCATGCTGCAGTTTACATCTGTCACTAGTACTGCAGCCTCCAGCAACTTTTTATTAAAGCCAGTGATGTAGTGGGCACTTTGGCCAAAGCTGTCCACATGATGGATAGGAGCACGTCTCGAGGGGCCTTTCCCTTGCAATGAGATGAGATTGGCTGATGTTGGGAGATGAAGCCTTTCCCCTCTAGGTCAGTGCTTGCAATCCATTCCAAGTCAGAGGGGAGAGGAAGTTATTACCAGCCAGTGGCTGTTTCGTGGTCACTGGGAATTCTATGACTGGGAGAGCCTCATCCCTCTTTTCTCTCTACAGAACCACAGTTCCTATCAGCTAATCCTAGTGACCATGGGATCTGTCTCAGAGGAGGTGCCCTGGGCAAAATGAACTAGAGTCAATTAACTAAATCTTGACCTGCAGTGGAAAGTGAGGCAGATAATTATACTCTTTGGTTTCCTTAGGTATAAAATATAGTAGCACCATTGCCTTACAGGAACACTTCCAGACATCTAAACTGTAGAAGCATAACTTTGAACCTAGAATTAAGTAAGGGTGGCTCCAAAGCAGTAAGGAAAAGAGAATTACAAAGCTCATGTACTTTATTCCATATACACAAATGGGAAATCATTTTCAGGTAAATTGTTTTTAGTCTTTTTTGAGGAAAAAAGAAAGAAAACTAATAGTTATTGAGCACTTACTCCATACCAATGAGTTTAAATCTGTTATGTCAATATGATAATATCAATGTCAGCTGCTGTTTACTAACTTTTTACCATGTCACAAGCATATTCAAGATGTGTTAATATCTGTTATCTCATTTTATCCTCAAAAATGTCCTGTGATATAAAGTTTAGTTTTATAATTTTGTTTAAGAGATGAATAAACTGAATGTGAAAGAGGTTAAGACTTGAAAAAAATAAGGAAAGTGAAGTTCAGAGAATTTGAGCACACTGCTTAAGGCCATCCTCTTAATGGTTATGCTGCTCAAAGCCAAAACTCATGCTTTTGCTTTTTCACCAGAAATTTCAAGTGTTTTAAGTGTTACAGGCTGCAGGCAGAATGGCCAGATAGAGATACACAATATTAAAAAAAAAAAAAAAGTAGAACTAATGATATAGGAGAAGGCGATGGAGGCAGGAAAACCGTAATTCAGAGCTTTTCCTTGGGAAGCATGTAATTACTGGGAGCATTATTCTTTCAGAGCATGGATAACTAATATTCATGACAATGACATTGAGGTACCCAGAAATGGTTCATTTTTTTTCAATGTAATTTAGTCAAGAAACATAGAAAAATCTCAAATAAAATTTGCATGAAGAAAAGTTTTAAACTCCAAACTGCACTAGAAATTGAACTCAATTGAGCTTTCCACACAGGAATAAATTTATGTTTACAAAAACAGATTATAAATATACAATGTATTGTATTTCCTGGATGTGTGATTGGGTTAATAGAACTTCTAGGGAAACTTGAGCTCTATTGCAATATGGACCTCATTACTGACAATGCTATGTAGTAAAGTTATTCTTAACTGATGTGCAGCAAATTATAAATAGGAAGTTGTTGTGCTAGAAATTTAGGATATTTTCTACTGTTCCCATAAAAAATTAACTTACAGAAAGATATGCATCACTGTCTCAACCATGTTACTATCCCTAATTTCCTCCAAAATGAAATTCCACAGTCACCAATGTGAATGTACTGTTATAATTCTTCTTGAAAATAATAGATGTTCAGTAAATGCTTGTTGGACAAATTCATTGGTGAATGGTACAAGTATACATACATACTCACACATTGCCCTTCTCATTACCAAGAGTTCTTTTTAGCTAAAAAATCAAGAGGGCAGATAGGACGATCTGGTCTGAACTTGGTCTTAGCAATTTAGCCTCACTTGTGAAGTGACGTCACTGAGTACAACATCACTGTGATCATAGATGCTGGGTGTCTATCCCCAGAAGAGCAGAGTGCAAGTTTAGAACCAACATAGTCCTGGGTCTCTGCTGGCTCATAAACAATGATGGAAATATTGCCAGAAATGAAATTCAGTCATTTGAGCCAAATAGATATGTAGCTTACTAAAATTATCCCATAGGTGAAAATATAAATATTTTCCACAGTATTATAATAATTTAGTGTTATGCTCATAAAGAGTCATATGATTTTTATAATAATTGAAGTTTTAATTACTACATTTCCAGTCAGTAAAGAGGGTTGGAGTATATCCTTGACATAATCTTTTCCATATGGACATTTAAATAATGTTTTTGAAAAGCCACTAACAATACAATGAAGTGCTGTTATATATCATGCACTTTTTGCAATGCACAGAATAAGTTTGATTCTGTGTTCAACTCTTTAAATCTATATTCAGATAACCTTGTTTAATTTTTATTAAAATGCTTTATTCAGGATCATAAATAATTTTAAATATCAGTTATAAAAATGACCTTGTTGAGCCTCTATAGATGTCATGAGCATTTCCAAAGCATCATTGGAAGTCCATGGCACTGAAGATCCAATCAATATTAGGTCTACTTAGCCCACATGTCCACTAGAAGCACAAACTCATTTTTCAGAATATTGTGTTTCCAAACTCCTGATTGGGGAAAAGTTTACCTCCTTGGACTCACTGTCCTCTCAGTGCTACCACCCGTATCCATGTTTAGCTCTTCTCATATTTTGGTCAAAATAGAGCATTGATACTTTCAGGGCTATGATCTCTGTTATGTTTCTGGGGGCTCACTATTCTCTTTCTAACCTTTATAAAACTTTGAGATAATATAATGAATTCAAAGGCTAATATGGGTTTTAGTAACAAAGGAATCCTTGTTGCCCTCATGAAGCATAAAGAAACATTCATTAAGACTTTCATAGATTAACCCCCTTTTACATTAAAATGTCTTCTCCAGTCTCCCATGAGTTCCCACTTTTACAGTAACCAAACAACTCACATCTTATGATAAAAGATCAGAGCTATTACCAAGAAAAACTGAAGTGAAAAGCACTGCCTGCTTTACTTCCTCCTCTTCAACCGCACCAGTGGCCACATTGGGGAGTTCCTTTATGACCAGTTAACAAAGAAGGAAAAATGCAGGCCTAGTTTACAATGGAATTTCATGGTATAATGTCAGCAGCACACGTAAGTGGCTGTTGTGTTTGAGTCCACTCAAAGGGTGGCTCTGAAAGACAGTGATGGGGGAAAATTCTTCCTCTGGACAGCTCTTCAAACAATATATCTGATTCTCCACTTTTTATGAAAGAGGGATGGTTAGAGGTATAGATCCACACTCATTCATGGACAGAGACTGAGAAGTTGACCAGCTTATCAGGGAATTAGAAAGAACAAGCTTCAAAGATTAGTGATCAGAAAGTCCAGAGAAGAGATAAATGGATATACGCAGCAAACTAGGAAGAAAAAATGATACTTACATGTATGTAAATGTCCTCCTGAGAGCTTCCATTACAGAGGGATTTCTTGATAATCATGAATATGAGGATCCATCCTGAGCATGTCAGTTTGCCCCATAACCATCCCATTTGTTCAGTAGGTCAAAGTACAGAGTACTAATTGCAGTAGGGATGGAGTCCATTCTTAGACCCCAGAATATGCATTTTCTTTTATATGGGTGATCTGAATGCCACCATTGCTGACTGTTAAATGAGTCAATAGCAGCGACTGATGCTAAGTTCCTGGCATGGCACCATTCCCACAAAAGGACCAGCCAGCCACCCAGTGGCAGATTGATTCTCCTAATCATGGAGTAAGGAATAAGTTTTCATCATGAGGATAGATTCATACTCTGGATATGGGTTTGTCTTTCCTATTTGCAATGCTTATGTCAGCAATACTATTTTTGGACTTATAGAGTATCTTATTGTTCATTATAGTATCCACATAGCATCATGTCAGACCAAGGAACTAATTTCATAGAGAAGAGAATATGTCAATAGGCTCATATCCATGAAATCTGTTTGTCTTACCATGGTGCCCCATTTCCCGGAATTATCTGGCTTGATAGAATGATTAAATGAACTTCTGAAGGCTCAGTTATTGCCTCATTTGGGAAACAGCACTCTGTGATGTTCAAATGCTGTCCGAAGGATACACAACTTCAATGAAAAGGCAACATGTAGCATTTTCCTGCATAGCCATATTATACATCTCTGGGAACAGAGGTGTGGAGGGGAAGTAGCTCCCATCATACTGTACCTATTAATTCACTAAAGGAAATTTGGTCTTTTATCTGAAAATTCTTCTGCCTGTGCCTTTGGGGGTCTTTTGCCCAAGGAAAAAGTTCTTTTGCCAGGAAATGGAAAATCTTCATGTTTCTATTAAATTGGAAACTGAGAGTACCCTTTGGACATTTTGGGCTTCTTTGTTCTTTATTGGAGTAGAGTTGACATATCATGTTATATTACTTTCAGCTGTACAACATAGTGATTCGACAATTCTACGCATTCCTCAATGCTTGGGCTTCTTATATTGTAGAACGATAGATATGGATTCATTTTACTAGCATGATTGATCCTCTTTACCATTTTACTACTGCACAACTGGGACAAGAAGAACTATTTCCAGAATCCAGGATACTCACCAGAAAACCTCATAACATTTCTATGACCAGTAGCAAGAGGAAACACTAACAAACCTATAACCACAGGAACACAAGGGACTTGGATCTTATGGAAAGTTTTGGGTATTCTACCAGGTGAAAAATATCAAGAAGCTGAGGTGCTCTCTGAGAGTAAAAAGGACACGGAATGGAAGTCATTATTACCTTTGGCCTTATAACCATATACAGGGGTGGTGGCTGTAGCAGCTTTATTGGAAGTCAATTAATTCCCCCATTTCATGTATCATTTAGGAAGTACACATCATAGTTTAGGTTTCATATGGGAGAATGATTTTATTGACACAATGGTGACAAAATGGTGGCTCATAGGATTCTGAGATTCACCTGTGTTGAAGAGGCAGGCTTCCTACTGCAAGTGAAGAAGATATTGCCAGATCCATTCTTCTCTGCCCTGTTTTATGCCTGGCAGTGATATCTAAGGATCTCACCACCTGAGCTGCCTGACCCTCTGGCTGCTAGGTGGTTTTAACTGGGGAGAACACAAAAGAGAGCACAGTATAAGAGGAAAGAAAAGACCCATCACCCCCTCCTGGACTCCCTCCTGGACTCCCTCCTTGCTTCACTGTGGTTCTGGCTGCAGCTGCTGTCTAGGGTCACAATGCCTACTAGTTGTTCCCTCTCTGAAGGCAAGAAGCTTTCTCTAGACTTTGGAAAGACTTTCCTCATCAGAGTTTATGATGGCTAAAAGTTTCCCATATTTTCTAGACTCTGAGTTTTACCACCCTTAGTTGATTTCTTTTCCCCGGACCACAATGCTATTAATAGTTTCTCCTTAATTAAATACATTGGATATGTTATCTCCTGCCTGTCAATATCCTGACTGACACATAATTACCATATACCAGGCATCAAGGATACAGACAACTGTCTGGGTGCCCCTTGACAGGATGTTAATCTCTTGGTACCATGGTTTCTTCATCTCCAAATGAAGCTTGTTGGGAGGATAAAAATCAGATGGCATATTTGAAGTGCTTAGAAGTAGTCTCTGGCTTTCCAATAAATCGCAACCCTTATTGTCATTACTAACATAATTAATATTACCAGCAGCACCCTCAATAACTTTATTATTGGTTATCAGTGTTATTGGTAAGAATTATTACTCCACATTTTCATTAGCATTCCTGAGGAAAGTAATCCTTTAGAATAATATTGTTATCAGACATGTTCAAAGTAGTTCTTATATTTGGTAGAGCCTCCAATATCATCCAATTTGAGAGAGAATCTTTACAAAGTGGAAGAATCTATTTTTCTTTTCAAGAAAATGAGTGAAAGGGGCTGAAGCAAGATGAAAAGAGAAAAAAATAACAAATCTCAAATGATGCTATATAGACCACCTTTATCAACTTTATAACCTGAGTATATTCAAAAATATCTCTGAACCAACAGGGGAGTGCATCATCTTTATTTTTCATATATATATATAATGTATACATTATTAATTTATATTCATAAATCTATATATTTCATATTTTCTCCCATTTTCTAGGACATCCAGAGAGGTAGCAGAGATTACTGAGTTTTACAATATATTAGTGAGGTATAATTTATGTAAACTGTACATATTTAAAATATAGGATTGAATATTTTGAAGTATTTATACACTCATGAAACCATCACCATGATCAAGAAGCGTATCATCACTCTCAAGACTTTTCTCAAATACCCTTTATAATCTGTCCCTTTTACTGCTCCCTTCCCCCAACTTTCATCCACAAGCAACCACTGATCTTTTTTCTGTTATTATAGATAAATATAAATTTTATGTAATTTATACAAATTGAATCATATAATAAATAAATAAATCGAATCATGCAGTATGTTCTCTTTTTTGTCTGAATCTTTTACTTTTGCATAATCATTTTGAAAAATATCAGTCTTCTTGCACTGATCAATAGCTCACTCCTTTTTTATTGTTGAGTAGCATTCTATTTTATAGACATACTAGTTTATTTTTGCATTCAACTATTAACAGATATTTGAGTTGTTTCCAGTTTAAAGCTATTTCAAAAAAAGCTATTTTGGGGAAAATTCTTGGTATAAGTCTTTGCATGGTCATGGTAATCATTTCTCTTTCATAAATGCCTAAGAACAGAATAACCAGATTATATAAAACATGTATGATTAACCTTTTAAGAAATTGTCAAACTGCCTTCCAAGGTGACTGTACTAGTTAAGATTACCAGGAGCGGTGCATGTGAATTCTATTTTCTCCATGTCCTTGCAACATTTGGTATGTTCAGTCTTTTCCAGTTTAGCCATTCTAACATGTATATAATGGCATCATGTTGTAAATTTTCAATAATGTTGAACATCTTTTCATGAGTTTATTTGGCACCCATATGTCATAAATGTCTGTTTTAATCTTTTGAAAATATATAGAGAGATTTTAGTTATCTTTAAATATTCCAGATATGAATCATTTATCGTATAAATGGTTTGCAGATATTTTCTTCCAGTCTGTAGCTTTTCATTTTCTTCCCAGTATTTTTAAACAGATTTTTTTTTTTTACAAATTCAATTTTATCTTTTTTAAAAATGGATCTTCCTTTAGGTGTCATATCAAAGAAATATTTGCCTAACTCAAGGTCACAAATTTTGCCCTAAAGTTTCTTCTAGAGATTTTATAATTGTAAGTTCTACATTGATATCAATGATCTAGGAAGTTTTATATCTGTTTGGAGGTATGAGTCAAAGTTCATTTTTCTTTGCATATGGATATCCAGTTGTTCTAGACTGATCTGTAAAAAAGGCCATTCCTTCTTTATGAATTTCCTTTGTGCCTTTATTGAAAATAAGTGTGTGTGTTGGTCTCTTGCTGGACTCTATTCCGTCCCATTGATCTACTTTTCCATCATTGCACTAATACCATACTCCCTTGATTCTTAGAGTTTTGGATAAGTTGTGAAACAGAGTTCATCTTCCAGTATTCTCCCTTTTCAAAGATATTTTTGGCTGATCTAGGTCCTTTGTATTTCTATATGAATTTAAGAATCAGTTTCCCAATTTCTTCAGAAAAGCCCACTGAAAGTTTTATTGGGATTGCATTGAATCAGAGGATCAATTTGGAGAGAATTGGTATCTTAATATGATTGAGTTTTCTGACCCATAAATATGATATATAACTTCATTTAAATTTTTAATTTCAGCAATATTAAAAAATAAAGTATATAGATCTCATATATTTTAATAAGATTTATCCCTAAATATTATATATGTTTTGATGCTATGGTATTGTCTTTTATTTCAATTTCTGACTATTCGTTGCTACTATATAAAATCATAATTCACCTTTGAATATTATCTTTCTTTTTAAATTTTTTAAGATTTTATTTATTTATTTATTTATTTATTTATTTATTTGAGAGAAAGATAGAGTGAGAGAGCTCAAGCAAGGGGGGGAAGGAGCAACAGCAGTGGGAGAAGCAGATTCCCTGCTGAGCAGGGAGCCCTACACTGGGCTCAGTCTTAGTACCCTGGGATCATGACCTGAGTGGAAGGCAGGCGCCCAATCGACTGAGCCACACAGGCACCCGAATATCATCTTTCTATTCTGCCACTTTGCCAAACTCACATATTAGGCTCGTAGCTTTTTTTCCTTAGTTCAAGGGGACTTTTGACATAGATGGTCATATATTTCATAAATATAGATTTACTTCTTCTTTTCCAGTCTAGATGCGCTTTATTTCTTTGTCTTGCCATATAGAAACTCCAACACAAAGGTGAATAAAAGATAGACATACTTGCATTTTTCCTCATCTTAGGAGAAAAACAGTCTATCACCATTAAGTATGATTTTAGATACCAGTTTTTCATAGAAGTGCTGTGATAAATAGAGGAATTCTTTGTTTATTTCTAGTTTTCTGAGAGTATTTATCAAGAATTGATACTTGTCAAATGCTTTCTCTGCAAAACTGAGATGATAACATATTTTTTTCTCTTTTAGTATGTTAATATGTTGAATCACATAGATTGATTTTCCGATGTTAAACCAACCTTCATGATTGAAATGAACTGTACTTGATCTTGATATATCATCCTTTCATATATTCTTAGATTTGGTCTGTTAATATTCTTTGAGGATTTCCATATGTACATGGATATTACTGGTCTATAATTTTATTTATACATATTTAAGATTTTTTTCTTCTTGGAAAACTGACCCTTTATCAATATATGATGCTTCTTGTTTCATTAGTGTTTTGCATTGTATATATTTTTCTATCTTTTATCTTTTATTCTATATATGTCTTTAAATGTGTTTCTTATAGAAAGCATATAGTTATATCTTGCTTTTTTTAAAAGATTCAATCTGATAATATCTGTATTTTAACTGGTGTTGAAGACCATTTATATTTAAAGTGCTTATCATTATCATTGGGTAATGGGATACCATCTTTCTATGTGTTTGTATTTGTTCCCTTTTTTCTCTTTTCTTTTTTCCTAGGATTAACTGAGCTTTTTGGCTTTTTTTAATCCTACTTATTTCTATTTAATTATTATTTAAACTTAAATTTAGAAAAAAATTTTAATAGTTGCCCATGGCTTACAAAATAGACTTTAATCTGAATCTACATTCAGATCGTAATATATCTTCACTCATAGTATGAGGACTTTAAAACTGTTTATTTCTAATTTTTCTTCATCCCTATTCCTTATGTTATTATTATCAAGGATTTTACTTGTATATGTGCTATAAATATACAATAAGCTATTGCTGGGTTTTTTTGGTTTTGTTTTGTTTTTTTGTTTTTGCTTTATACTGTCCATTACCTTTTAGAGTATAAATAGAAATAGAACTAATTTATCTTTATTTATTCCATTCTGATGCTTTTCGTCACTTCACACAGAGCCAATTTCTGACTTGCTTGTATAACTTCCTTTAACATTTCTATAGAATAATTTTGTTGGCAGTTAATTCCCATTTTTTTGAGAAATCTTTATTTTTCCTTTTCTTTCGAAGTATTGTTGCACTAGGTAGAGAATTCTAAGTTGATAGTTTTTTGTGTGTTTCTTTTTGTTTGTTTTTCCTTTACACATCCATTCCAATGCTGTGCCTAACATGTATTTCTGCCTCTACCCAGGGTAGATTTTTTTTTTTATCCCTTTTCTTCTTTACCTGCTACTGTAGGTTTCTCTCAGGCTCCAGTTTTTGTTGCCCACCACTTGCCTTCAGATTAAGATGTTTCCCCCCATAATTCAGTGTAGTTCCCTTTCCTATCTCTATGGGCTATGTTTCTACCAGTGCCCATTTTAGGCTGTAGTTTTATGATCCTTCTTCTGCAGACTGAGAAATTTGGGGAAGCAAGGTAGTTGGGTCTAGGTGGTGTTTGGTAGTGGTTGCTGTTACATTCTCCCATCCAGCACCGTAAGGGAGGCTTTCTCTGGATTCTTCATATCCTACTTGTGAGTGGAAGTTGGGGTTCCTGGAAGAAAAGCCTAGAGCAGAGTGTAAACTTTCCTATGTGTTCATCCATCAGGAATTTTACACTCTCAGCTAACCCACACTCAACCTTTAGCAATTTGTTAAAATTTCTAGTTGAGTCTTTTTAACAGTATATATGGCATTTGGGGTTTATACTCCAGGTAAGTAAATGTTTGGGTCCTGTTTCTTTTCTGTGTTTGTTTGTTTCAAGTTTTTATTTAAATTCTAGTCAGTTAACATGCAGTGTAATATTAGGTTCAGGAATAGAATTTAGTGATTCATCACTTACATATAAGACCCAGTGCTCCTCACTACAAGTGGCTCCTTCATGCCCATCAAGCATTTATCCCATCCCCCTGTCCACCTCGCCTCCAACAACCCTCGGCGTGGTCTCTATATTCAAGAGTCTGTTTTATGGTTTGCCTCTCTTCTTTCCCCACATCATCTGTTCTGTTTCTTAAATTCCATGTATGAGTGAAATCATATGGTATTTGTCTTTGTCTGACTGACTTACTTCACTTAGCATAATACACTCTAGCTCCATCTTGCAAATGGCAAGATTTCATTCTTTTTTATGGCTGAGTAATATTCCATTGTATAATATGTACCACTTCCTTTTTATCCATTCATCAGTCAATGGACATTTGGGCTCTTTCCATAATTGGGCTATTGTTGATAATGCTGCTGTAGACGTTGGGGTGCATATGCCCCTTCAAATCAGTATTTTTGTAACATTTGGGTAAATACCTAGTAGTGCAATTGCTGGGTCATAGGGTAGTTCTCTTTTTAACTTTTTGAGGAACCTCCATACTCTTTTCCAGAGTGGCTATTCCAGTTTGCATTCCCACCAACAATGTAAGAGGGTTCCCCTTTCTCTGCATCCTCACCAATATCAGTCATTTCCTGTGTTGTTAATTTTAGCCATTCTGACGGGTGGAAGTGGTATCTCATTGTAGTTTTGATTTGTATTTCCCTGATGATGGGTGATGCTGAACATCTTTTCATGTGTTGGTTAGTCCTCTGTATGTCTTCTTCAGAACAATGTCTATTTGTGTCTTCTGCCCATAATTCTTAACTGGATTATTTGTTTTTGGGGTGTTGAGTTTGGTAAGTTCTTTACAGATTTTGGATACTAAACTTTTATCAGATGTGTCATTTGCAAATATCCTTTCCAATTCCAAAGGTTGCCTTTTAGTTTTGTTGATTATTTCTTTTGCTGTGCAAAAGCTTTTTATCTTGATGAAGTCCCAATAGTTCATTTTTGCATTTGTTTCCCTTGCCTCCAGCGATGTGTCTAATAAGAAGGTGCTATGGCCGAGGTCAAAGAGGTTGCTGCCTGTGTTCACCTCTAGGATTTTGATGATTTCCTGTCTCAGATTTAGGTCTTTCACCCATTTTGAATTTATTTTTGTGTGTGGTGCTAAGTGGTCCAATTTCATTCTCCCGCATGTGGCTGTCCAGTTTTCCCAACACCATTTGTTGAAGAGACTGTCTTTTTTTTTTTTTTTTCCCATTGGATATTCTTACCTGCTTTGTCAAAGATTAGTTAATCATATAGTTGTGGGTCCATTTCTGAGTTTTCTATTCTGTTCTGTTGATCTATGTGTCTATTTTTGTGCATACCATACTGTCTTGATGACTACAGCTTTGTAATATAACTTGAAACCCAGAATGATGACGCCTCTAGTTTTGTTTTTCTTTTTCAGAATTGCTTTGGCTATTTGGGGTCTTTTGTGGTTCCATACAAATTCTAGGATTGTTTGTTCTAGCTCTGTGGAAAATGCTGGTGGTATTTTGATAGGGATTGCATTAAATGTGTAGATTGCTTTGGGTAGTATACACGTTTTAAACAATATTTCTGTTCTTCCAATCCATGAGCATGAAATGTTTTTCCATTTCTTTGTCATCTTCAATTTCTTTCATACATGTTTTATAGTTTTCAGAGTACAGATCTTTTACCTCTTTGGTTAGGTTTATTCCCGGGTATCTTATGGTTGTGAGTACAATTGTAAATAGGATCGATTCCTTGACTTCTCTTTCTGCTGCTTCCATTATTAGTGTATAGAAATGCAATGATTTCTGTATGTTGTTTTTACATCCTGAGACTTTACTGTATTCATGTTATGAGTTATAATAATTTTTTGGTGGAGTATTTCTGGAGTCTTTCAGGTTTTCTACATGGAGTATCATGCCATCTGTAAATAGTGAAAGTTTGACTTCTTCCTTGCTGACTTGAATACCTTTGTCTCTTTTTGTCGTCTGATTGCTGTGGCTGGGACTTCCAGTACTATATTAAATAACAGTAGTGAGTGGATATCCCTGTCCTGTTCCTGACCTTAGAAAAATAGCTCTTATTTTTTTCCCCATTGAGGATGGAGAAATTGTTACAAATTCCTGTCTCTCTCCATAATTTCAGTTAGTTGTTTGACCTGTGTTTTCTGGTATGTTTAGGAAAAGTCATTCATTTGTGGTTCATCCAGCTCTTTTATTTTTCTGTGAGTGATGTTCTTTCCCATTCTTTATATCTCTGAGTTGACACTGGAAGTTCCCAAGTTTCATTATATACAATTTATATACAGAAAGTATTTATGCAACTTTTATATGTTTTTTGTGTGTTTTTAAATATAAAATAAAAACATTTATGAACCCGCCACCTAATCTAAGGACTAGAAATGATCAATAACCTTATATTTAGGGAGGGGATAGCACAGGACTGAGACACAAAAATAAGTGAATTAATGTCCATTTTTCTTTAAGAGGGGTTAATAGTATCTATAACTGGCATCTGCAAAAGCCTGAACTTAAACATGTTATTTGGAATAGAATATAAACTGGGCAAAATCATACTAGATCTGCCCAATGGCCAGTGCTTAAACCTCTTCATTTTGTCATTTTGTGCCAAAAGACCTAAGATTTAAAAAATCTGAATCTCATTTTAAATTCACCATCCCAATCAGCAGTCAGTGAGCTGGGAAAAGCAGCAAATTTTGGGTGATACCGAGAGTCCTTGTCATACTTCAATAATTTCCTTTTCTGTGAAGGGAATTAGTGTCTTTGGTAACTATATTATTCCCTACACTGTGTTATTATGTGAAATTATATCCTGGGCACAATGTCCAATTGGAAGAGTATACTAGCTCCTTTATTAGTTTTTGGGTTTTTTATTGCCTTCAGCTTAATTTTTGAGTGATATAATTTTGTCTGGTCTATTGAATAAATAATTCCCTAACTTACAATCTCATTGATTAATAAATCATTTCACCCTGATTAGGAAAGCAGTACCTACTTTTAAGGGGGGAAAAAGAGCATTTTATTAGTTTTCAAAATATTTAGAAAAGTAACATGGCTCCTCTCTTAACTCCCTTCCCATTATATTAGTACATTTTATTTTTTCTAATAGGGTACAAAAACCAGTAATATGATAGGAAGTCATTAATACAATATAATCACAGCAGAAGATCAAGCTCATCTCTTTCTCTTTGCATTGTCAAGTGTTTCAGTATTTTATTTTATAATGTGATGACCAGAACTGATCATGGTAATCTAAACGTGGATCTGACTAATACATTGTATAATCAAAGATTTCCTTTTAGATTATTATTCTTTTACATTCCCTGGCTTGTGCATGTCACAGTCAGGCCTAATGGAATGCCCACACTACAATATTATCCCCAAAAGAAACCAGGGAATGGATCAACTATGGGAGAGTGACAATAATGAATAGGGAAACCCAAGTTCCAGCTGTATTTCATCACTTGCCTGTGCCTCAGTTTCCTTATGGATGCCACAAACTCAAATGCCTATAGAGTTTAGAAAAAAGGATGAAAATGATCAAATAACAGTGTAGAATTTAGAAGAGGTTCAGGAAACTGGCATATCACCCTGTATAGAAGGGTAGTTTTCCCCCATGCAAGAATGCAAGCCAGTCTTGCCAGGAAAAAAAAAAAAAATGTAATTTCTCAACAGAGGCAGGAAGTATAGATTTTCATAGGGAAGCTCTCATTTTTTAAATGTGGAAACTTTTTCAAAACCTTGTAACACAAGAGGCTACAGAACAAACAAAGCAGTCTGCAGACACAATCGCTCATGGTGCCTACCTTATTAGAAGGTCTCCAAAGATCCTTCTGGCTCTATCATTTTGTGTTTGAAGATTCTGGGTCAGTATGGTTTTTAAAGGAATCAACCAAATTAATTGTTTAGGCTGAGACAATTTATAGAAGCAGCAGCAGCCTTATCCAAAGGTACTAATTAAGTGTCAAATCTATGTTCAGGATACTTGAGAAGTTAAAAGGCATAGTCTTTCAGGAACATATAAGTTATTCATTGGCTCAACAAATATTTACTGAGTAATGAAAGTAGTGAAATAATTCAATTTACCTTCCATGCTTCTCCAAACTTATCTATATTTTTTCACATCCTTGGTGCTCTCAGACCTCCACAGGCTGAGCCCTACCTACTCTTTTGTATATTCTTAAATCAACATTTTCGGCTTCCTCTGGGACCTTTCTCCATTAATTACTCCCTCAACCTCTTGGTTGTTAAGTCCTTCTTGGCTCCACTTGCTCTTTATTCTCAGTTAAAACTATATTTATGATTTATCACATATGAAATAATACCACACCTTCCACCACACCTGCCTCCCCTCACCCATTCATTTTCCCAATAAACTTTTCAGATGAGTGTTAAAGGATGGTTCTACTCAGAGTCACTGCCCAGCCTGAAGGTATTAAGAAGACAAGGGAGAGGTGCAGTGATGGTCTGATGGCAGGGGGTGAGTAGTGAACTCATTTAACACCCTCCTTTCCAACAGCCCTTTCATCAGGGAGGTGGACCGCTGCATGAGGCAGAGAGGGTAAGAGCAGTGGTCTCACTACCTGGATTTGAAACATAGTGTGACACTGCCATTCTGTAGCTGTGTGACTTTGTGCAAGTTATTTGATTGTGCAAGTTATAATAACTTGTGCAAGTTATTCACAGTTTGCTCATCTGTGAAACAGTAGTGCTGTTCTAATAACAGAACTAATAGGGCTGCTATGAGAATTAAATATGTTAGAATTTGTAACATCCTTAGAACATACAAGATTCATAGTAAACTCAATACAAAAGCTGAGAAATCATAATAGAAGTTCTTAGTCTTTTTTTTTTAAAGATTTTATTTATTTACTTGAGAGAGAGAGAGGGAGCAAGACAGAGCATGAGCAGAGGGCAGAAGGAGATGAAGAAGCAGACTCCCCGCTGAGCAGGGAGCCTGACTTGGGGCTCCATCTCAGGACACCAAGATCATGAACTGAAGGCAGACGCTTAACTGACTTAGCCACCCAGGTGCCCCCATAAGTTCTTAGTCTTAAATGAGAAAACTGAGGTCTGGGGGGATTAAGGAACTTCCCAGGGCTTACACAGTTAATGAGCTGCAGAGCTGAGTGTTCAATCCAGGCTGTCTGGCTACAAAGCCCAGGCTTTCAACCACCATGCTCTTCTGCTTCCCAACTATGCTGTGCTGCTCCAAACAAAGTAAAAACAACATTGCCATAAATAAAGGTCATATCAGTGGCATTCTGTACATCTTAAATTAGTAATAATGGGCACTCTGTTATTAATTTCCATTCTCTATCTCTTGCTTGATAGAAGCTTTTCATGATTTCCCTCCCCAGCAGTTTCAATAAGATGCTTGAAAATTTGTTTTGCTTTGTTGCAGATAATATGCTTACTAAGAGGCATTGTTTTCTTTATGGGGCCAGTTCTCCTTCTAAATGTTCAATGCCTTTCTGATTTTATGACTCAGAGTAGTTGATTGTTGACTCTTAACTCTTCCCTCCCACTCTCCAGGTCCTGCCTCCTGCCTTCTAGATTTCACTATATTTATTCCCAGAGAGACTAACTTGGATTCTTGAGATAGAAAATGCTTTAAGTAACCTATAGTTAACTTGCTTATAGTCTTCTCCCACCCCTCCTAAGTGACCCTTATTATAGTGTTATAATTTTTGTACAATAATAGAATTTCCTCCAGCAGCTCTCAATAGTCCCTGTGTCGGCAGATGGTTGAATTGACCCAAAGTTTGGGTTTTGCAGAAGGGAAAGGAATTGAAGTGCTGGCAATAAGTTGGTTAAAGTTACTCCTCATTCTTCTGGGCTCAGTAGGCAAGGAAATGAAAAATGAAGCCATGAGGTATAGGGGGAAATAGGAGGAGTAAGAGACTGTTGGGTTCACTCAGGTGAAGCACTATTAAAGTGAGAGTAAGTGAAGAAAGGGAAAGTTGGGGGTTTGTGACCAGGACCTGGGGTGTAGAGCTGTAAGACCTCAGGGGCAGAGCCATGGAGGCCAGTGCAAAGGTTCCAGGTGTAGCTGTGGGAGTGCATTTCTGAAGTGCCCTGTCAGTCTTCCCTCTCACACTGGCAGGGCATATCCAGCCCAAGGCTGCAGGAATAAGGTCCTTGCACTAATTAGCTCCAGTGATCCTTCAAGGTTTTGCTTTCCTTCCTGCTCTTCTTTCACCTGGAGTTCTTAGTTTAGTCACTTCCAGGGTGGGGAGATTCTCTGTTACTTTATCATATTGTTTGTGGTTTTCAAAACCACGTGTATCATCATTCCTTTTGATCGGCTTCTTCCTGAGTCTCTGATTCTCACTAATATCTCAGTACTATTCAGAGTCCATAGCCCACACTTGCTTTTCTTGGAGAGATTGGGAAGATATGTATCTGAGGTGATGGACCCTGGAGTTTATGACATAAAAAGAGCTATGAAGGCACAGGCCTCCATCGGATCCACCACAGGGGTGTTTTAGTCATTCACTATAACAGAAGGTAGGGTACTGAGGAAGACTAGAACTAGGTTGCAAAGTCTTCATCAAATGTGAATAAATAGCTCAGCATTCTACAGATAACATCAAAAAGGTTGGTATAGTCATATGAATGGAGTCTCGAAAGAGGAATTTTTTTTTCATAAGAATAGAAGAATGGCCAGAACAGGACAATGGGACAGTTGCAGAGCTTATGATGCAAGAGAAAATGAACAGCCTGTGCTTGAGAGTTAACCAATCCAGAGATGCATTTTCCAAACCCTAGATCAATGAATCAGAACCTCCAAGAAC
Organism: Callorhinus ursinus; assembly: GCF_003265705.2. NCBI lineage: Eukaryota > Metazoa > Chordata > Mammalia > Carnivora > Otariidae > Callorhinus > Callorhinus ursinus. Next base: position 34,191,815 of record NW_027397073.1, read on the forward strand.
ATTTGGGAAATACAGCTATTGTGACAATCCTATTACAATTACGGAGAGTATAAGAGGAAGCAACATTTTGTGATGAGGCTGAGAATGGAGGAATGCTTGCTTACAAAGCAAGGAGATTTCAAGAGAAGGGCATGGAGAAAGTGAAGGGAAGAAACAAGTTGAAAGACACAGAGAAGTATGACAGTAGCAATAATGTGGAGGGAGTTGAACTCTAGCTTAGTGACATGCAGAGGAATTGGATTGACTTCTCTAGATAGCAAACTGGTACTGGTTGAAGAATTTTCATGAAATTAAAAGATTGGAGTATTTGTTCAGTAGTTAGATAAAATTTTGCAAAACCTTTTCCCTGGTGTCTTTAAGGAGAGCTCTCCCTACAAGGAAAGGTCATCTTGCTTCCTAGTAGCTCAACTGTAGGATGAAATCCCAACAGCTGGCAGAGGTGAAGAAGGTCAAAAGTTCCTTTGGGTGGACTAGAAGACCTGTAGTAGTCCTGGACATCTACACTTGAATTGGGTTATTTCCATAAATTGCTAAGAAGAAGGGCTGGTCCCTAAATTCTTACTGTATCAGAGAGATTCATGGGGCCATCCCTGCAGGAAGTCTTGGAACTGAAGCACCTGAGCTGGCTTAGGGACAGTGAACCCTGAGTACAATGTTCCCATGTGGCTGAGAGGTAGTTAGGAGCATTCCCAGGTGTTTTGCCTCTAGCCACCTGTTCTGATCAGAAGACATCAGACAAAAAGGACCTAGGTAATATCCTTGGCTTCCCTTCCCCTACCTCTAAAATGCCATGAGTAATTTTCCTGCTCCCCCATTTTTATTGGTATAAAATCCCAGTGTTAGTTTAAAAAAACAACCCCTCCCCAAAATTTTTTAAAAACACGTGTTCAGGCTTTTCTTGGGCTGGCCCCAGAAAAACATTTCCAACTTGCTCATTTTTTGCTATTTCTTCACCCCTGTGTCAGTCTTGTCTTTACCCCCTGCAGCCATCCCATACTCTTATTTGTCTAGTTACATTTATGCAATTACAGAGCTCCTTGTGTGCGGTGATATTAATCCCTGACTGCCCCCTTATCCTTGAAACGCCACTCATCCTTCATGGCCAAATGTACAAGCCACATTCTTCTTAAACTTTCTTATGTACTCAAGTCAGAGCCAATTACTCTCTATTGAAGTTCCCATAGCACTTACTACCTCTAACTTAGAATGCTTTCTACAGCCAACAGCAGTCCTGCTTTATGTTCCTTGTTTTTTAAAAACAATTAAAAGCCTTCCGAGGGAAAGATTATGGTTTAGTACCATGTTATTTTCCAGAGTACCTATCTTAATACCTTGAATACAGTGTGTACTTAACTAAATATTGGCTGATTGAATATCCACTTCCAGTGAATAAAGTAGGCCTTTTCAAGCCTTAGAAGCAGACTTGAGCCACGAGAAACATTGCACAGAAATCAAGTATCAATTTATCAATAGTCCCCCCAGTGGCTTGAATAAGTAAATGACCTTTTCCAAAGCACAGGAACTTCCTCACTTTCTATTGCTTAGGAAGAATCTTGAATAATAAAGACATAATGTATTTCTGTATAAGCTGCGGCCAGTACATGTAGTCTTTGGGTGACTTAGAATCAAACTTCCTTTTGGCTTTCGGAATGAAACAGGGAGATCTTCCTCCAGGTTCTGAAATGTTATGTAGACTGGGAGGAAAAGCTTGGGACCTGACACCACCAAGCACAGATGCTGACATATGCATTGTGGCCTAATGAATGTGAACTGACTGGATCCAGGAAGCTCTCAGTAATTGTCCCTAGACAAACAGCTTCAATCCTCTGGAACTCTGGGTTTGTTTTTTGTTTTTGTTTTTGTTTTTTTTCTGTAAAATATGGACAAAAATTCCTTCCCTAACTTTGAGTACTTAGATGCCTCTTATTCACCATTTCAGAATCTTTCCACCTCATTTGTCTCTTTTTCTGGCCACTACTGTGGCAACCAGTTTTGTCATCTCCAAAAAACTTCCCGTGGGTACAGCGTGACCACCTGATTTCAGGCCTGTGCTGCAGGCCCCAGACTGTGTCTGTTGGCTAGATGTGGGAAGCCACAGAAACACACTCAACTTGGAGTCCAGGCATGCATATGCCAGAAGTTCAGGGCAGTTAGGGTAACAACCACAGAGTAAACTATGACCAGTATAGGTCTGGGACTGTTAGAAAATTCCTCCTCCTCTCTGACCCCACAGAGATGGTCTTGAATTACACCTTAACAGAACCGAGCAAGTTGTTGTCTATATCAGTGACCAGCTGGCAACGCATCCTTGTATTTGACTCTTTATTTTCATATCTGTCTTCTATTGTTCCTGATCCTTTACTTATTTTTTCCTGAGTCTGTACACCCCAAATAGCATAATTACACACAAGCCTTCATCTCAGGCTCTTCTCTCTGGGGAACCTAGATTGAGACATAACCCTGTTGCTACAACATGGCAGGCAAGTACAAAGAAGAAATCTCTAATAGAAAATGTAAATTGATAGCAAATTTGCTTTTCTCTAAAAAGGTAAATATGGTAAAAGTAAGTAGGTGGTATTATCACCTTAAGAGGATTCAAAAACTTCAGTGGACTTCATTTGATGTGGAACCTTCTGGCAAAACTTAGGATGGTTCCAAGGACTTTTCTTTGTGATCACCATGGTTCTGTATTCCGTTGGGATGCTAGTCTGATTTTAGTGGGTGAAACTGCATAGGAATCACAAGGGGGATCATAGTCACAGCAGCCAAATTAACCCAAGCTGATGACATTGCTCTGTGCCCTAGAAAAGGTACTGGAAGCTGGAAAAGAAACGTTCACTAATGGAAAATAACCAAGAGGCTAAGGAGAGAGATGTTATTTTTGAACTTTTAAAGAGAACGTTATAAATAGCAGAGAAAATGGAAAAGCAGAAATTAAAAACAATAAAAACAAAAGCAAGTTGACAGTGGCCCTTTTAATATGACAATTTTGGTGCTTCTAAGGCCCAGGCTTGTGGATGTAATAGCTGAGTCCCCACGAAATAGCCAAGGACCATGGGGTTTGAGCACTTAGTCACAATGGCATTTTAGGTTAAACAATCATTGACTCAGCGGTGAAAAATGAGATAAATTAAAATTATTTTCTTCACAACGGCCGAGGGGCTTGGCAAGTAATATATTGAAGAAATTTCCTGGACATAATAGGTTACATTAATTTTCAACTGCAAAACAATTCCTTCAGCATTATTTTTCAAGGAGAGAGAAAAGAGAAAGGGGGGAGAAAAACACCCTGTTACTTGTGCTATTTACTTCTGGCCTAAATGAGAAAACATGTTTCAAAGGGAAGATTAAGAAAGGCGTATCAAGACACACAGCAAATCCTGACTGTAAAGAATTCAAGCTAATTGGTTACCCATTTGCCTGTTCAAATGTGGTCAGTATTAATCCAAGAACAATAGAAGCATAAGTTATGAAAATCGTTACATTAGGAAACAGGATGTTAAGCCCCCTACTAGCTAAAAAGCACCTTTGTTTAGAATATGGAACTAAAATAGGAGCAAATCTTTCCATCCAAATGTGCTACCAGTTATGGTAGAAGAGCTCAGTGCCTGTGATTAGGTCCTCTTTGTCCCTGATGCTGAGCAAATGAGTGGACCCTTTGGTTCCAAGCCTTGCAGACTTCACATGCTGCTTGGGGAATGAGGTAAATGGGGTTGTACAGGGTAGTGAGAATAGAGGGAGCCAGCAGCTGGTTTCACATAGAAGCAGAAGCCCCTATTCCTGCAATCCACATGCATGCTTCTCTCCTCCCTGCTCCCCTGAAGACCTGTCTTGCCATCTTTAGATTACTGACCATTTGGCCCAGTGGTGTCCTGGTAAATGTTTAACAACTGGCTCACTAAATGTAGTTCTGACATGAATATTTGTTGATATTTTCATTTTATAGCAGTGGTTGGCAAACTTTTTCTGTGAAAGGCCAGACAGTAAAGCTTTTAGGCTTTTCAGGGCACACATTCTCTGTCACAACTACTGAACTCTGCCATTGGAACAAAAAAGCAGCCTAGACAATACATAAATGAATGAACATGGTGGTGCTCCAATAAAACCTTAGGTATGGATACTGAAATTCAAATTTCTAGCTATTCTCATGTGTCGTGAAATATTCTCTAAAAAGAAAAAAACAACCATTCTTAGCTCTCAAGCCATATATATAAACAAAACAAAACAAAACCCAAAGCAGTCTGAATTTGACCTGAAGGCTGTTGTTTGCCACCCCTGTTTTACAGTAACAATTAAATTGAACAATAGGGAATCAGCTGAGATGCATGGTGGAACTTCATTTGTTTGTCAATAAGATGGGTGCTCAATAAGACTTTTGTGCTCAATTGTATAAGTCTTTTCAAATACCAGAAGAAGGTTTCCTCAGTTTCATTGTGCTGTTCACAGTGTGATGGCTATATACATGACATACTTTTAAGTTTAACTGTATTATTAACACTTTCTCCTTAACTTTTAATGTCTCAACAATCAACAAAACAGTTCAAGCTCTGATTAGTAGCATTTGCCAGTTTCTGTGGTTGTAAACATTTCCACTACGGCCGATTTCAAGTTACATGGATACTTCTTTTATAGATAAACTACAAGGGCAAGAATTTCCTTCTTTATTATCTTTGCTTCCATGCAGTGTCTTGTACAGAAGTAAGCACACGCTCGATGGTCAATAAAGATATATTGGTGAAACTATGTCCATTAGCAGCTCCTTCTGTCCCTCGCATGAGGTCATTTTAAGTGATGGACACAGGTCCCTAGGAACCAGATAGGCTATCACGTTCTATCTTCAGGTTTGGTTACAGATCTTTAGCAGGTATGACTAGCCTTCAAAGGAGTGGAAGAGATAATAACAGTGTTGGTCTTAGGTTTTCCTAGCCCTCCCCCTCCTTCCCTTCACTCTCCCCGTCTGTCCTCCCAGATGGCTTTCTTGCTCCCTGCATTGCATGGGTTCCTAGTTGCTTCCTCTGACTCTGTTACTGTTCCAATCTCACTATTCCAGTGAAATGCCTATCTTAGTGTTTATTTGGAGAGAGGAATTAAGCTTGATTTAAAAATAGAAACCAAACTTTGAGCTACAAGTAGAGGCCTAAAATTTAGAAACATAACACACCACTTAATGATTCGGAAGATACAGGAATGTGTATATGTATGTTGGTATATGTGTGTATGTATATATGTATGTATTGCTTTCTTTGAAAAATACTGAACAGGGCACCTGGGTGGCTCAGATGGTTGAGCGTCTGCCTTCGGCTCAGGTCATGATCCCGGGGTTCTGGGATCAAGTCCCGTGTCGGGGGGAGCCTCCCTGCTCCTTGGGAGCCTGCTTCTCCCTCTGCCTCTCTCTCTGTCTCTCTGTCTCTCATGAATAGATAAATAAAATCTTAAAAAAAAAAAAGAATACCGAACAAAAATTACCCATATTCCTACTACTTTTTGAATTGTACAAAATAACAAATGAAAAAATTTTCTTCAGTCCATCTAATCTCTCCCCCCAAATTAACCATCATTAACAATTTTGGGAGTGCCATTTCTGATTTTTTTTCCTAAGTCTGAAAATCCAAAAATCCCTCTCCCACCCCTCCCTCTTCTGTTCCTTCCCTCTCCCTCCTCCCCCCTCCTCTGGAACATTCACTGTTGAGTGCTTAGATTTCAGAGCAGGGTCCTAGCTCACCTCCCACTCCAGGCCACTGTCTCAGGGCAGCCTCCTCAGATTACTAATGCTGGGCAGGCTCAGGGCTCACCTTTCCACTCCGGCGCAAAGGTGACATTTGCTTCAGTGGGTACTCTCATTCCTCTGGACTTGACTTTACCAAGACCTGCTCCCTGCACTCTTAGTCTTATTGTACAGGGACTCTGTACCTGGCATTCACAGCCACAAAACCATTTCAGATTTCCTGGAACTAAATTGCTTTCCAGAACTGCAAGGGCATGAAGCTGATGTGGATGTTGATTTCTTGTTTGTTAGTGGCCAGTAATGTGGAGCCCAGAATGGGCACAGAATGGTGGAGAGAGCACCTGTTCACATCTGTGAGCTGCTGGGCAGGGGGTGGCCACCCTCAGTTGGCTGCCATAGCTGGGCTACCCTGCTCTGTACTGTGCCTTTCTGTCTGACTGCCAGACTCGGGGCCAATTACAGTGCTGGGCTCTGGTGTCTGCAGCCAGAGTTCCCCTGTATCTGCTGCCACCCTCGAAACCCGTTCTGCCCTTTGTCTGTTGAGGCTCTGAGAGCCACAGGGCCCAGCAGCTCACAGCCAGCTCTGCTCACATGGCAGGGTCTGCTGAGACAAAATTGCACATAGTGTCTGTCTGCAGGGAAAAGTACCTCCCAATAGAAGCATGTCAGACTCCTGGCTAGCCAGACACCCAATTGTTTGTCTTTGCTTTTCCTTTTTTTATTTTTTTATTTTTTTAAATTCTGACAACAATGCCTCTTACAAAGCTGGCAGTGGTGTGGCTGGTCATTCTTTTTCCTTTGGCTAATTTAGTTTTTTTATCTCCTAAGGGCCAGACCTAGAAGTCCAGTGCCTCACTCCTACCCATGGGTTCTGAGGAAACACACCTGACATATTGACACCCTTTTGTAGAAAAGCTTGCCTGTTCCCTCATGATGAGTGATTAGTGGCAATATTGCTGTTGTTTTAAATGAATACCAGAATTGGCCTCTGACACAAAACAGCTAGTCTCATGCCATAGATAATTCTCCTGACTTTAACAATTTACCTAATACAAGAAAAATTCTCCTCAATTCTGCCCTCAGATGTTCCCTTCTGAGGGGGGTTTACTCTGACTGCTGGATTGCCTTGATCACCCTACCCATCTGCCTGTCTTCCTTATCTTTCTCTTTTTCTTCTCTTATCACCTTTAACATACTAACTAGCAGAGTATATGCTTCTTGTCAGTCTCCTCTGAGTAGAACCTAAGCTTAGAACCTAAGCTTCTCAGGGGCAGGAATGTATGTCTGTTTTATTCACTGATGTTTTTCTAGAGCCTAGAAGAGTGCTAGAACATGTAAATATTCAATAATGATGTGTTGAATAAATGAAACAAAATCAGAGCAGCCGTGGCCATCCCAGCCCCATGTTCTCTCCCCCTTCTCTGTGGCATTCTCTGATTTTCTTTTTCCTCCTTCTCATCTTTCCCCTTACTTTTTCCCCTACCACCTCTGAAAATATAATAGACACTTTCTGGGTTCCTCTGCCCTAACGTAAGGTTATAGTGATTCATTCATGTCGGCTGTGAATGATTGTTAAGACTTAAATATCACCCAAGAAAACAAGGGGAAAAGGCAAGAAGAAATTATATATTTTTTAATGTTTAACTGTGGTAAATACAAATAACATAAAGCTTACTGTCTTAAGCATTTTTTTCCATTGGCAAATCTATAAGATACGCAAAATGTACATTGCAGTGACCCAATACACATACATTGTGAAAGAATTGCTCCCATCTAGTTAATTTTCACATCCTTTTACAATGCATACATACACCAATCACCAGGATGCACACTCTAAATACCCCACAGCCCTACCGGTCAACCATTTACTTATTTATTTATTTATTTAGGTGAGAACATTTAAGTTCTACTCTCTTGGCAAACTTCAATTATGCAGTATAGTGTTATCAATTATAGACAGCATGCTTTACATTAGATCTTCAGACCTTACTCATCTTATGGCTGAAACTTTATACCCTTTTACCAACCTCTTCTATTTCTCCCATTCCCCAGCCCCTGTCAACTACTTTTTTATCTCTTGATCATAGATATATTAAGAAAATCCTATCTCTTGATTATGAATATGTGAACTTATAATTATTCATTTTTCCTTTTTTAATAGATATTATGCTTCAATAAATAACATTTATTTTTAATATAGGTCCTCTCTGGGTATACAATTTATGATTGATTAACTAATTTCATTGCTTTTATTCATCTTTTTTTTCCTATTTTTTACAATGATCAAGGATTACTTTTATAATACTTTCATAATGTGAAAAGAGTATTTTTATTTTAATTAGAACATTTTGGACCATATTAAAATCCCATGGATCAGTGTATCAGGGAATATACAGCACGCTAAAATCAGGTGTTTGTGGATTTTTTTTTTCTTCTTCTCTTTAATAAATTTATACCTCCTTTATGCATTTCTCCCTTTCCTCACCCCCTGCCTCTGACAATGACCAATCTGTTCTTTCTATCAGTGAGCTTAGCTTTTTTCTTTCCTTTTTTTTTTAAGCTTCTCCATGTGATCATACAGAATTTGTCTTTATCTGACTTATTTCACTTAGCATAATGCCCTCTAGATCCATCCATGTTGTCACAAATGTCAAGATTGCAATCTTTTATATGGCTGGATACTATTCCTGTGTGTGTGTGTGTGTGTGTGTGTGTGTGTGTGTGTGTGTGTGTGTGTCTCACAATATCTTTATCCATTCATCCTTAAATGGTCACTGAGGTTGCTATGAACATGGGGTTATGTACATCTTTTTGAGTTCATATTTTCATTTTCTTTGGATAAACACCCAAAAGTAGAATTGCTGAATCATATGGTAGTTTTATTTTTAATATTTTGTCAAAATTCCACACTGTTTTCCATAGTGGCTAGAGCATTTTATATTCCTACCAACAGTGCACAAGGGTTCCTTTTTTCTCCACATCCTCTCCAACACTTCTTATTACTCGTCTTTTTTTTTTTAAGATTTTATTTATTTATTCATGAGAGAGAGAGAGGCAGAGGGAGAAGCTGGCTCCCAAGGAGCAGGGAGCCCGATGTGGGACTCGATCCCAGGAGCCTGGGATCATGACCCGAGCCAAAGGCACTTAACCATCTGAGCCACCCAGGCGCCCATTACTTGTCTTTTTAGTAGCCATTCTAACAGACAGGAGGTTATATCTTGTGGTTTTGATTTGCATTTCCCTGTGATTAGTGATTTTGAGCATCTTTTCATGTACCTTTGGCCATCTATATGTCTTTGGAAAAAAATCTATTTAGATATTCTTCCCATTTTTAAATTGGATTGTTTGTTTTTTTGCTACTGAGTTGTGTGAGTTCTTTATATATTTTATCAGATTGATTAACCCCTTGTCAGATACATGATTTACAAATATTTTCTCCCAGTTAGTAGGTTGCCTTTTCATTTTGTTGATGATTTCCTTTACTGAGCAGAAGCTTTTTAGTATGTTGTAGTCTCCCATTTATTTATTTTTGCCTTTTTTTGCTCTGAATTTTGGTGTCAGATTTTTTAAAAATCATCGCCAATACCCACATTAAGGAGCTTACTACCTGTTTTCTTCTAGAGGTTTTATGGTTGCACGTCTTATGTTTAAATCTTTAATCCATTTTGGGTTATTTTGTGTGTGGTGTAAGACAGTGGTCAAGTTTCTTTCTTTTGCATGTAGCTGTCCAGTTTTCCTAATATTTATTGAAGAGACTATCCTTTCCCTATTGTATAGTCTGGGATCCTTTGGCATAAATTAATTCACTATATATGCATGGGTTTATTTCTGGGCTTTCTATTCTATTCCATTGATCTATGTGTCTATTTTTAAACCAATACTGTACTGTTTGAATTACTATGGATTTGCAATATAATTTGAAATCAGGGAGTATAATACCTCCAGGTTTGTTTGTTATTTCTCAGAATTGCTTTGGCTCTTCAGGATTTTTGGTGGTTCCATACAAATTTTAGAATTATTCTATTTCTTTGAAAAATGCTGTTGGAATTTTGATATGGATTGCACTGAATCTGTAGATTGCTTTGGGTGCCCATTAAACTATAACTCCTCATCCCCCCCTTTCCTCAGCCCCTAGAAATCATCTACTATCTCTATGAATTTGACTATTCTAAGTATCTCACATAAGTATAATTATACAGTATTTGTCTCACTCAAAAGGAAATTTTTTAATTGTAGGAACATCAGGGATCAATGGGTGTAGATCAGTGAATATAAAAAGATTTGGGGGAGAAACCATTCTAAGTGCCCCTAAAATCACTTGACAGATATAGCCAAGTAAGCCAACTATTTGATATGTGAACATATATACTTCACTTTGACCAAAATGCACACAAAAGGAAGAATCTTATCTAAACTGCTAGTGTGCCCTACAATAACTAAAAACAATATATGAAAACCTAGATTTATGCATGATGTAATAAAACTGATGTTTAACATAAAATGATTAAAGCTTGATTATTAACAATAATTTCTGTAGTGTTTTATACTTAAAACACTTCAACATTTTGGGTGTTATTTTTTTTTTTTGTAACATCTTCATAGGATAGGAAAGGTGAAGTATAATTATTCTTTTTACAGATGGCAACATCTTAACCTGGGTCCATGGTCAGAATCTGGGGAGCCTTCCACCTCTTACAGTTGTATTAAATGTTCACCAGTATGGCATTATCCAAATTGTAGGGATAGAGTTGGATGAAGCTCTTGTGCCCTACGGGCTTGCTCTTGCCCAGGCACTGCTGAGTCTGCCATACCTATGGCATCACATGCATACACATTGCAAATTCACTACTTACTAGCTGGGTTACCTTGAGCAAATTATAGGAACTCAGCAAGTCTCTGGGCCCCTATCTGAAAAATGGAAATCATACGCCAGCCTCCCACTTTCCTTTTGTCTTTCCCTAACCTGTAATAGAGGTGTAAACAAAGCAAACACCAAGTGCTATTGCGGGGAAAGCACGAAACGCCTGAAGATTCTGATGGGCTGTGCTAACATAGACACAAGTCTTCAAACTTAATCACAGTACAACGGTGAAGAACAAAGGGCTATATATCACCTTAATTTCTCCAAAACTGCAGTGGTGTTCTTCTTCAGCCAGCCCACTCAATGGGCGAGATGGGGTAGAGAACAATGTTTATTTGAATCTGAGTGTCTTAACATCACGCCATTGTTTTATGAGTCTCTTTAGGTAAAGCAGCTTCTTGATGGATTAGACATCTTTTGGGGCTCTGCCTCAGTCCTTTCCCGGGTGGAGTCTGGGAAGAAGTGTGTAGCCACATGACCTTAATGGGAAGAAGCCCAACTTCTCTGGGTCCTGCCTGTGCCTTTGCAGACCCTAAAAGATGGCAAATTTTGGCTCTGTCCTCCTTGTTCCATTAGGGGCCAGTGATTCTTTCCAGCTAATGTAGCTTCTCATTGGTTTTTGAGCTAATGCTCAGACCTTCTGAAATTCTGTTATCCCCTTTCGTGTCACAACCAGACCACCCCAAGGATGCAGGGACACCTCAACCCCTCTCCTCATCTTGTCTCCCTGAATATCCTCCTCCCCACCCACCCTTACAAAACACTCTGTGACCTGCCCATTGACTTACAGGTTACTGTCCATGGCACATGGGAGCTGGGGCAGGGCAAGGATACAAACTAGTTACTCACTCCCTAAAATGCACCGTTTCATCCTAATTGCAGTCGGGATGTCCCATGGTGGCTCTGGATATCCCTATCTGGTGGTTCCTCCTAGAGTTCCTTTCTTTCTTTTCTTTTCTTTTCTTGTTTTTTTCTTAATAAAGATTACTTATTTATTTGAGAGAGAGAAAGCACGAGCGGGGGGAGGGGCAGAGGGAGAATCAGATTCCGAGCAGAGCAGGGAGCCTGATACGGGGCTCGATCCCAGGACCCTGAGATCATGACCTGAGCTCAAGGCAGACACTCAACCGACTGAGCCACCCAGGCACCCCCCTCCTAGAGTTTCTAAAAGGATTTTGTTAAAACCTGTATTCTGGATGTTTCCCCTCAACCTGAGTAACACATCTCATTTTTTATCTCAAAGCTCCTAAACAGGAAGATTGAGCTCATATGGGACCACACCCTCTTCCAGCTGTTCCTCCTTTCTTTTTTTTTTTAAAGATTTTATTTATTTATTTGAGAGAGAGAATGAGAGAGAGAGAGAGCATGAGAGGGGAGAGGGTCAGAGGGAGAAGCAGACTCCCCGCTGAGCAGGGAGCCCCATGTGGGACTCGATCCCGGGACTCCTGGATCATGACCTGAGCCGAAGGCAGTTGCTTAACCAACTGAGCCACCCAGGCGCCCTGTTCCTCCTTTCTTAACTCAGTTTTTCTTTGTCAAGAAAAGAGTGGTCTTTTTTTTTTTTTTTTTTTGCTTCCAGGTTGTATTCTCTTTCTAGCTGAGCTTAATTTACCATCTCTCTTTCCCTGAAGTTAAAATGCAGAATAAGGTCTAGTAGACAATAAGGGAACACAAATCTATAGGTATCTTTAAAATGACATATCAGTTGCACACACATTTGTATTAGTCTGCTAGGGCTGCTACAACAAAATACTATGGGAAAGGACTTTAGTCAAATCTTTGTTGATCTCACATGAGGAACCCAAGGCCTAGAGTTAACAGTGACTTGCTCAAGTATACACAGTTTCTATTGGCAGAGGTCAGATAGAGCTCAGATGTGGTACCTCAATTCCTCAGTTTCTTCCTCTGTATCATTTTGCTCAGTGGAAAGTTACTTCCCATGTGCTACAGTATGCAGATATACAGATAAGTGCCTTAATTGACGATTCTGTTAATGCCATAAAAGGAATTAGTGCACAAATTAGATGCATGGGGGAAGTTCATTTCATTGTTTTGCAAAGAGTAAAACAATAAATCGTTGGTTTCTAGTTTGGCACCATATGGGAATAATATTAAGAATAATACTTAAAAGAAGATGTCTCTAAACATTTTACTTTTTTTCTCCTCAGATTTCTTTATTTCATGTAAATCAGCTTTGATTAATGAGGAGGCATAAATGAAGGCCAATTTTTCAATCTTTGAAAAATCCTAGCCATATGTTTTTGAAGGTCTATGATACTTTTGACTATATTATTTCAGAATCATTAATACCCATTAGATACATGTATATATCTCTTTTCTTTGGGGCAACTGAAATATCAATCTTTATGCACACTGCATTCTTTGTCCAATGACCTTGGATAACATAAAAGCCAAGATTAGTGAAAACATTTTTAAAACCTGACTTATCAATGGATCATGATATTGCCTTTGCCTTTGAGCCTTATTTAAGGGTCTAGATTGCTGGAGCTGGAAGGTCCCTTAGAGTTCAGCTAGGCCAACACCCTCATTTTCCAGATGAGGAACCTGCACCGGGGAGAAATGAAGTGAATTACTCAAGGTCACACAGAAAGTCACTCTCTGAATCTAGCTAATAGTCATGTATTTTGACATTAGTTCTCTTTCCAGTATGCCAAGATGTCTCAATATTAATAAAACAGGGATAGTGTTTGCTAATATTCTCCAAAGATTTCAATTTGTTCCTTAATTTCTATTTATCTCTTACCTCTAAGACTTAGCTTCAAAGTTAATGGAACTAGGAGACTGTGGGTGTTGAGGTGCCCAGGGGACAAAGAAATTCCATAAATCAACTTTCTTTCAAGGATGACTTTTTTACCTAGTTTTGTAAAAGACAGTCTTGAAAGTAAGGCTTTATGGAAAACTAAAGGATTATCGAAACTCATTTTCTCCTTCTTCAACATTATCAAGAAGTAAGTCTAGAATCCCAGGTCCTGGAGACTTCTGGAAAACTGTTAGGATGAGGAGAATGCCCAGAATAGATGGGCTTCCTCTGCAGGTCATCTAGAACACAGCCAATCTCTGGGGCTTCTGTATGGCCTAGTGCTTATGCAGAAGGATGATTTAAAATTAATTAGAGCAATGACAGATTCCAAGGGGTATTTAGACACAATTCAGAAGTTCTTGAATGCTCCTGGAAGATGATCCTGGAGTTAGCTGAGGATTTGGAAAGCTTGCCAGAAGGGACCACCGACAAAGGCACAAAGTGGTCATGCCACTAAAATGTTGGGGCCTCGCTTCCAAAGCCAGATACTGAGTGAGGTTCATAGTCAGGTCCAAAATGGTAAAAGAGAGGTTTCAGTCAGAAAAAGGAGATTGGTTAAGGCTCCAGAGCAATAGATCAAGCTGTTAAGTATGGACTGCGACCTCTCATTTCCTTGAGTTCTCCTCTTCCCCTGTGGTAGTCTCCATTTCACCCCACACATACCCCAGCCCTACTCTCAAGCCTTTGCACTGCGTTCAGGATTTCCGCCTCCAGCCTACCCCTCTGAGCACCATCTTATCTTATCTTTCTTCAGTTCCCTTTCACAAGTCCTCCCACTAAGAATGCAAAGCTAGTGATACCACTTTTTCTCTATCAGGACTCTCTTAAATTCATTTCCTACTCTCTCTAACTTCAGTTCCATGGTACATTGTTAGAATCACTCCTTGTATATTCTTAGCTTCCTTGTTTCTTCTTGTTCTGTCATGATCTCCTGACCCAGCCCTAACCATGGCTAATGCAACTCTGCCTCTACCATGCTTCCCGGCAGGCAGTGGTATGGCTGCAGGACAACCCCCAGTCAGATGGACATGAATCACCAATGACTCACATCAAGCAGGTCTCAGGGTTACCAGGATTGTGCCATATCCACACCCCATCATCTAATTCTTCTTGTCCCTAAGTGATTATTTCATACCTTTTTCTTACTCATTTCCAATATGCCTTCTCTGAATCAATAAGCTGATTGCCTCATGGCCTTTTATTGATAAAATAGGAGCAATCAGAAGAGAACTGTTTTACCTTCCCACCTGCAGTTCTACCATCCTGCCTTCACCTGTCTCAATGGCCCACTATCTCTTCTAATACCGTGGATAAACTGGCTTCTCTCCTACCTCAGAAAATCCCTCCATTATTTTTCTCCAACCCTCTTGACTACTCAGGGACTTTATCATTATAAACTATCCCTATAACCCTGCATCTCCTTTCTCTTTGCTTTCTTTTTACAGCTTTTTATTTTTTGCTCTGTTGTTCTCATTGGTGAACAATCATAAGTGATATCAACCATCTCCCTGAGCCACATGTCCCCTTCCTGCTGTTAATGTCTTTACTCTTCGTTATTGATGAAATCTTTGAAAGAGTTTCTGTGAAAACTGGCACATTACCTGACTTCATGGCCTTCACAGTTTAGAAAGAGAAAGGCAGAGTTTAACAAATAAAGACACAGATTACTATATAATTACAAATTATATGTGGATAGAGAGATGATAGATGATAGGTGGATAGATATATATGTACAAACACACACAGAGAAAGTGAAGAAATCTAACTCAGTAAAATATTTAATTTTTGTTTGAGAGCAATAGACATGCTCAGATATAGAAAGTATCTGAAGGCATATCCCACATGCACACTTTTTAACAACTGAGGATTGAGGGAACTTGCCAGAAGGGACCCCAATGGGGCAAAATAAAGCTGAATAAACAAATTTTAGTCACAAGAGGTAAGTCAACATGGAAAACTAACTATTGAAGAAGCTGTGTGTGAGGAGATCAGCAGTGAGCATTGAAGCCATGTAATCACAGATTTGAATCTAAGTAACTATAGTGAAATTCAAACTTCCAACTATAGAGAAAAGATACTAAAGTAAAAAACAGTAATTTTTTATACTATAGTGGCAGAAATCGCAGTGCATGCTAATTTTGAGATAAGGGAGTAGGGGGTCAATGGGAAGAAGGACGAAGATGCCAATTCATGTATCTTGCCTATACAAGACCAATAGAGACCATTTCATTTCTGATTATGCTAATTTGATAAGTAAGTATAAATCTAGTTTTGAAAATAAGAAGAGAAGGAACTCTGAGAGATTACAAACAAAACAAAACAAAACAAAACCACCATAGTCTTCTATCATGTATTTGAGATAGAGGACATACTTTTTAGAATTTTTAATACAAATTTACTTTATTTTAATTAAAACAGCAACATAATATAAACATTCACTGGATTAGATGCTCTTTGAAACCAAACTTTGAAGAAAAATACATAGATAACAATTTTCTATTGATCTTGTTTTGACTTACATTTACTTATTTATTTGTGCTTCCCATTTCATGCCTTCAAAAGTCAGTCTTTAATTTTCACCCGCGCCTCCTTGTTTGAGACACTCATATCCCCCACTTCCTCGTCTAAGGACTCATACTCCATGAGCACTAATAGCATTCAGATTTCCTGGATTGCACACTTCATCAGAGCTTAACACAGATTGCTGGACCCACCCAGAATTCTGATATGATTCCAGGCAATGCCACTGTTGCTGATCTGGATCACTCTTTGAGAATGCCTGCCCTGGAAGATAGAGTCCCAAGTTTCTTTTTTCAAATTTAGACAAGGTTTGGAATCTTGGTTCTGTGATTAACTCCCTTATCCCATTAGCTGAAGAAAAATTATTAGTGGGGTGTCATGGGGAATGGAAAGACAATATATGACTTCTATTTCCTGATCTTAGCTTCACTGCTGTTCCTACATGTGGAAAAGCAGAAAAAGAAATGCATGCAGACTTTTTCTTCTTCCACATCAGAGAGATAGAATAAAGCTTTATTTTCTCATCAGAAAGTCGTCGTTCTTGAGTTTTTTTCTGGCCATGTGGGAGAAAATTGAAAAGCACACAGTCACTTTCTTTTTGTATCCCTTACTGTGGGTGATTGGACATTTCTGTTAATGAAACTTAATTACAGTGATTCCCTGAGCCATGGCTTTAACTCATACACTTGGGTCAAACACCAAATGTATTCTGATTTGGAGATTTTGCTTACAAATCCAAGCTTATGCTAAAAATACAATATTAAGGAAGAATTTAAACAGGATTTTGTAAGCTTTTATTGGATGCCTTTACTTTGTACATTAAACACTGCTGTTAATGTGGAGGATAAAGGCAGAAGCTGGTTTCAAGGTGTGGTACTAAGACCGCTTGCATCAGCACCTCTTTGTTTCAAGTGTAGGTTCTGACCTACAGGATGAAAACCACTGAGGGGGAGGCCTGGGAAGCTGTCTGCTAAGCAGTCGCAACACCTGAGTGTAGAAAGTCTGGATGGAATGTGCCTGCTTCTTTCAACCCTTCCCTGTCAAGTCTTCTCCAGTTCCTGTCCAGGACCTGGACCTTGCTCATTCTCTTTCTTCCCTCCCTGTTCATTCTTCTGTGCTAGTATTTCCCTAGTAACTATTCCAGTAACATACTTGCAAATTGCATTTCCTGCTAAATTTTGAGATTTCTGTGTGCAGTAACATGTTCGTTTTGAATCCCCTTCGCCCAGCAGAGTTCTAGACCTATAGAAGTGTTCATAAACATTTATAAAATAAATGGAGGAATATAGGAACGGATTAATGAATATGAGAGCAAAGTAAATAAGGCAGTTGTGGAATGTGTGGGGTCGAGATTATCAGAAGGTTAGGAAAAGAAATATTAAAAGGAGTGGAATAATGCATCTGAAAATAAAAATAAAAAAACATTGGATATTTTCAGGAATGTTCACTGAAGCACTATTTGTGATAGCCAAAACCTAGAAACAACCTACATATCTATCAATAATGCATTAGAGAAACAAATTGTGATGTATTTACAAAATGAATTGCTACATACAAGTAAAAATGAACATACTATTGATACATATTATCACATGGATAAATAAATTTTAAAAAGTTTTGTTGAGGGAAAGAAGCCAGAGGCAAATTAGTGCACACTGAACAATACCATTTATAAGAAATTCAAGAATAGTCAAAACTGTTGAAAAAAGTCAAAGCAGTGGTGACCTCAGGGAGTTGACTTTGATTGGAAAGGGGAATGAGAGAATTTTCTGGGGATTTGAAAGGCTCTGTCTTGATCTGGCTGGTGGCTATACAGTTACATACATAAGTGAAAATTCCTCTAGCTGTACACTTAAGAGTTGCACATTTACTGTGGGTGAGCTATACTTCAGTTAAAAGAAAACCATCCATGCAGGGAAAGCCTCAGAATGGGAGCATCAGCAGCAGGACTGTGGAAGATGCAGGATGCTCTGAACTCACCAACTTGGGGATGTGCATTTACCTCAGACCTGCTTGGAGGAGCCTCAGGGGAATAACAGCTGTCCTGGGGAGTCCGTATTTACCATTGCATGTTGGGATGGCTTATTCCTTCAGTCCAAAGAGCCTTCCCTGACCACTCCGTGGAGAATAGACTAGATCCTGGCTGGCTGTCCCGTTTGTTTTTTCACAGTCCTAAACACCTCCTGACATATGTATATTTATAATTATCTGTCTACCCCACTGTATTGTGAGCTCCATGAGAACAGGTCTAGCCTATTTTGTTCTGACTACATCCCCAACAGAATTCCTTACGTGTGGATGGCACTCAATATGCATTTGTTAAAATAATGAAAGAACAAGGGAGAGAATGAAGGAACCACACATATCTGATCAGGGGAACTGATTAGAAGAAATAAAAGAGATTTTAGAGCAACTTAGAGTGAGACAAATGTTCTTCAACTCTGGCTGTGCCCAGGGGCCTGTGTGAGGTTTCTAGGAAAAAGGGAGATCTAAAAAACACTGTTTCAAAAAATAAATAAATAATTAATTAAAAACACAAAAAAAGTTTCAATCAACTTAAAAGCTCTCTAGTCTTTGGAGTATAGAATATATCCTGGAAGGATATATTGGAAGTTGGGGCAAAGGGTTCACTTACGGGATCTAGTAAAAGGGCAAGGAGGCAATACTATCTCCTTCCAATTTGATTGAGGGCAAGGAAACAATGCCGTCTTCCTTCCTATCTCCCCGACAAGCAGAAATGTGACTTACGGATACCTGTACTAGACCATATCAGAGTATCCATCAGCTAGAAGCCGTGACTCAAAGCCCTGGAACCTGTCCCTGTGGCTCCATTTCAGCCAAACCAAGAATCCTACCTAAACACAGATAAAGGCAAGCTAAGTATGCTTTGATTGTCATCTCTGAAGATGACCTTGTTTGTTGATGACTAAATGCCATGCATATCCATCTTCCATGTACTCTAATTCAGCTTTATACATTTTCCCCTTCCTTTATTGTGCTAGATGTGGTTGTAACTCTTGGCCTTTCAGGAAGGTGTGTCTCAGAAATACCTATCTCACTTTCTTGTCCTAAATGAACTAAGCAATGATACTGTACCTTACTCTGGGTCCCTTGGGGCTGTAACCCTTAACCTGAGCTGGACAGATTGGTTCCCCTGAGACTCACAACCTCACAGGGACCCTGAGGTTCTGAGGAAAATGGAAAGTCTACCACGAAGTGGCAAAGGGAAGATGGCAAAGACGTTAAGAGACATTTCCATCATGTATTAAAATGCCACCTCTTCTCACCCTATAATCCTACTATAATTTCTCTGAAAGTGGGAGAGGTCAGTAAGAACTGAGGATTTATGGATTTCTCTGACATAGGAGGCAGGCATGAATTTGTTTTTATTAAGGTATAATGTGTTGCATACAGTGAAATGCCAAAATAAATTAATTAGAACCACCACCCAAACTAAGATATAGAACATTACCAGCTCCCCAGGAATTTCCTGCATGCCCAGTTCCCATCTCTATCTTCTCTCAGGTCATCCCTGTTCTACTTTCCATCACTCTACAGGGTTTTGCTTATTCTCAAACATTAAATAATTAATCCTACAGTATGTCATATTTTGTGTCTAGATGCTTATGTTCAACATAATATTTTTAAGATTCATCCATGTGGTTATATATATCAGTATTTTATTCATTTTTTATTGCTGCATAGTATTCCATTGTAGGATTTATCACATTTTGTTTATTCAAATCTCAGATTGTGGACATTTGGGTTGTTTCCACTTAGGGATATTATGAATAGCACTGCTGTGAACATTCTTGTATAAATGTTTTTATGGAAATGTGTACTCAGTTCTAGAGGATGAACACCTAGGAGAGAAATTGCCAGGACATGTGTGTTTAACTCTGTTAGACTTTTTTTTAAGTCAGGGCTCTTTAGAGGGGAAAAACATTTATATACATATATATATGGTTACATATATAAATATGTATACATATATATATATTCCATATATTTTATATATTCCATATATATGTTTGATATATATGGAGAGAGAGATCTCTTCGTCTATCTAGAGAGATATTATTACAGGAATTGGCCATGTGATTATGTAGGCTGAAAAGTTCCAAGGTGTGCCATCTGTGAGCTGGAGAACCAGGAAAGTCAATGATGGTGTAATTCAGTCCTAGCCCGATGGCCCGAGAGCCAGGGGACAGTGATGGTGCAAGATCCTGTCTGAGTCCACAGGCCTGAGATCATACATGATTTATAATATTATAATAACTAAAATCCCTGCAGTCTGGTTTTGTCTGAACAAAGGATTTTGCTCATTATGAATAATATTAAAGGAAAATCTGTACTTTATGGAGGAAAACAGGCCACTGTGTGTCTCTTAATGAAAAAGTTAACTCACTTAGGGAACACAGAAAGTGGTGTGTTATTTTTTTTAATGACCTCAGACAGAACCACTTATGGGGGATTCTAAAATGTGCCAAGGGTCATGCACCTGTGAAAGCCAGGATAGAGTCTTCTACAAGAAAGCATATTCTGTGGCTGGGTCAGCCCTCAAACTGAATGTGGAGGGAGCAAAGCTTTCCTCATCTGTTCCTCTCTTGCCCAGGTACCTGGCATTTCCGTGACCTCCACTGGTGGCCTGGATTCCACACAGTCTACTTGTTCTAGACAGTGGCCACTGGTTGGATGAATCTACCTCTGGATTTTGAATTCAAAAACTCTGTTTCTAAATCTCATCCCAGGCTCTGCTTGGGATATTCTCATACTAGGCCTATGTAGTGGTTCCAATGATGTTACCAACTCTGTGGCATTTCTGCTGCCACAGTGGTAATCCTAATTACCAGAGGCTTAGCAGAAGTACTGAGTAGCCTAGAACTTGGAAAGCTAGAATTACACAGATGAGGTTTATTTTTTTCCAGCAAATACAAATCAGTGATGGACTATTTATATATGAAATATGACTATATAAATTCTGGCTATTTGTCCTCTCCAACATATATTTAAACATAAGAATTAGAACATGCATAATACATGAATAGATAAATATATGATCTGGTTAAGAAGAAATATATAGTAGAAATGAAATGATCAAACACTCAATAAAATAATAAAATCCCATTCTAATAGCAGTTTCACCAAAGACCAAAATGTGCTTAAGCCTGTCACTTCTCACCATGTTGTCAGGCCCATTGAAACCTTTCTCTGACAGGATTCTGTCAGCATTGATGCCATTTAGACCTTAATACCTAATTAAGGCTCTTTTATTTTCTTCACAGCCCATTTTTCTTTGACATTCTGTAGCAGCTTTCCTCAGATAGGCTCCCATCGTCCCCACACTATAGAACATCACAGAACACCCTCTTCTCCCACATACTTAATGCCAAAAATACAGGGTTTGATTTATAGTTAGTCTATTTGGTTCATGTAATTAAAACACATATTTACCACACGGTATTTTTTGTAGCGTGGCTTTAGTCAACATGTATAATTATAGCTACTTATCTATTCAGCTTTTCTTTCAAGTGAGGACTACTTTGTCTGTGGCTTAACCTATGTACATTGTTTAAAAATGGAACAGCATCACACAAACGTCTGGTAAAAAGAACAAAGGGAGAGGTTTCTTTCTCTTTTTTTTTTCTCAATTAAAGAGAAAAATAATAGTTAAAAGTTATGCCTTCTGGGGCACCTGGGTGGCTCAGTCGTTAAGTGTCTGCCTTCGGCTCAGGTCATGATCCCAGGGTCCTGGGATCGAGCCCCACATCGGGCTCCTGCTCCGCAGGAAGCCTGCTTCTCCCTCTCCCACTCCCCCTGCTTGTGTTCCCTCTCTTGCTGTGTGTCTCTCTGTCAAATAAATAAATAAAATCTTAAAAAATAAAATAAAATAAAAGTTATGGCTTCCAAGTAACTCATTGATGTTATATCAAATGTCTCTATGCTTTGTCCCTAAACAACAAATCTCTTATGGCCTAAGGCATGCAGATACATAATTGTGGCAATGTGTGTTTCAAATTTTTACATACATACACATATGCACTTTTCCCAGAAAATGCTTATTTTTTTCTAATTCACATTTGCATAGATTATGTAAAATTCCCGTAAGATCCTTAGATTATTACTCCCACTTGAGGGAAAGACTGAATTATTCATATTCTTCCCTCATAATGCTGAAAACATGAGTTTCGTATAGTAAGCACTTAATTCCTATCTGGTGAACTCAGTGCAGAGTACTTTAAGAGAGTTGAATTTGCTGTCCTCTAATACCAGCTGGATTGATACCTACCCTTACTCTGATCATCTAAAAGAATCAACATACATTGAAAGATAAATCGTTCATAATAGGGTAAAGATATGAAAATTATGACATATTTATTATTTTTAAAATAACCTAATTTTTATGATGCATAGAAATACATACAAGTGCCAAAGTATTTCCTAAGTGACCAAAGGCAAATTGATTAAGAATTCAGCTCTTTGGGCACCTGGGTGGCTCAGTCGGTTAAGCGTCTGCCTCCGGCTCAGGTCATGATCCTGGATTCTGGGATCGAGCCTGGCCTCTGGCTCCCTGATCAATGGGGAGCCTGCTCCCTCTCCCTCTGCCGCTCCCCCTGCTTGTACTCTCTCTCTCTCAAATAAATAAAATCTTTTAAAAAAAGGAATTCAGCTCTTTAGTGCTTGGCAAATAGGAAGTATTCCATAAACTTTTGTTGAATGAACAATTTGTTGATATCACTGCATCGGTACATACTTTATATATGAAAAATAAAAACTATGGAAACTAGACAATAGGTGAGTTAGTAATGCCAGTTGATCCCAATAATAAATACTTTATTTCTTTAAAGGTTTTATTTATTTATTTGACAGAGAGCAAGCAGAGGGAGCGACAGGCAGAGGGAGAGGGAGAAGCAGACTCCCCAGTGAGCAGGGAGCCCGATGTGGGGCTCGATTTCAGGACCCAGGATCATGACCTGAGCCAAAGGCAGATGCTTCACAACTGAGCCACCCAGACATCCCAATAATAAATACTTTAAACATTATTTTTATCTGCTTCATGTTTATCTGTGTTAGTCTAAACTGAGTATAAGGCTTATCAGATTCTAATGTTATTTTTATGTTAATCTTTCTTTGAACACATTCTGACTCAACTTTGGAGAAATGCCTCCAAAACTCTATTGAAGAGTGCAAGTTTCCACTTTTCTGTTATACATTGTAGTAGGTCTTGTTAGTGTCCCTGCCAGATCCCCTGTTAATAGCTCACTGCTACTCCTTCTCTGAGAAATTGCCCTTGTCTAAACAAGAGCCACCTTGCCCCAGAGGTTAAATCCACTCCTCTCTGGGCAGCCAGCAGCCAGTGACTGACTAAATGGGGTACAAAAGGCTGCCCTTCCCTCAGTGTGGGACACATTCAGCACAGTTCATACTCCAGAGCTCCCAGTGTAATTACACTGAAACTAGACTCTAGCAAAGATCACATTCTTGTTTAGTTCATTTTCTCTTCTCCTAAGACTACACCCTTGATAAATTACTTTCACTAGAATTTCACATGTTGCCGGTTCTGCTCCTAGGAACCTCAACCTAAGACAGTCAATACAAAAGATGGTGTTAAGAAGAGGCCTAGATATGGGTTCTTGGAGATTGATCACTCATCAGCCTGATAGCCTGATGGCAACAAGAGGCATATAGGAAGTAGGAGATGGAGTACTGACAGTCACTGGATTCTTTAGAAATCTGATAGCTAAGATTTTCATCCACAGTGACCTGGAAGAAAATACAGGTGGAAGAAGATGCACTAGCTGGTATAAAGTCTCTGGCATTGGATAGATATGGGAAAATAGTAACTATAAGGACTAGAAATGAGTGACATAGGGCTATTTATTCATTGACGAGAGAAACATGACAGAGTCAGACTGAATAATCAGCAACTTCAAGCATTTACGGAAACATTCTTGTCCTGCATTTGAAGAGCAGACAGAGCTAAAGACCAGGCAAAGGACTTACAAGTGGCAGAACTTCAGAGAAGGGTGAATGTTCAGTTTAAGGAGATCTGGTATGCTAAAATCAAGGCTCTCATAGGGAAGAAATGGAATCCTGAGACTCATGATAGAAATATACAAGTAGATACTCTTAAAACCCTTAAATCCACTGATTGCCCTGAACACTTAAGCCTGAAACCAGTCCTCCTTTTTTAAATATACAGCCTTCTCCTCCTTGCTTGAGAACTCTACAGTAGCAGCCTCAAATAAAGCAGGCCTTCCAAGGGGAATGCTTGCCATACTCAAGATTT
Source organism: Callorhinus ursinus (assembly GCF_003265705.2). NCBI lineage: Eukaryota > Metazoa > Chordata > Mammalia > Carnivora > Otariidae > Callorhinus > Callorhinus ursinus. The sequence goes on from NW_027397073.1 coordinate 34,216,032, forward strand.
ATTTCTACCTTTATTCTTGGCCATCAGATACAGAAGTAATATCAAATGTTAGTATAATTCAATGGGGAAATGCTGTTTCCTAAGGGAGAAGAGAGAGCATATACCCAAAATGCTTCAGGATGTGTGAGAAGATGGGATACACTCACACAGGATTCAACATTTTGCATGGGCTGCAAGAGAAGTTTGGAAAAGAGATGGTGCTTATTAATTACGGAGGAGATGCTTGAACTGTGTGGCAAACTCCTAAGTAAAGAATCTAATTCTCAGAGAAGTGGACATGCTAAAATGGTTTTGGTATATAAGTCCTAACAGTTGACTATCCCTCTGGAGGGCCAGAGCACCTTTTGTATACCAAGGTGATTGAGAAATGCACTGATGAGGATGCACCAGATTTGCTGAGAAATTCAATGATTGTTGTCCTCTGTCAGGCTGGAATCAATATAGGACTGACCTCCATAGTAACAATAAGACCGTAGGAGCCTAGAGTAGTAGGGACCAGGTGGCAGCATAAACCAGTAGAAGCAATGTGGGCAAAATGACTATAATTGGCAATGAGGGCAGAATGGCAACAAGGGAGCCTATCCCATAGTGATCTACAAAGATTGTTAATAGAATATAATGACTTTGTTCTTTTAATACTCATCAGAAGGATCCGAAGCAGTTTGTAATCAGATGGGACAAACAACAGTGTCCTTTCCCAGAGTTATATAGATTGTCCTTCCCTCTTTTACATTCTGAAGGACTTGACTGGACGTTCTAGAGAACATTGCAACAGTCCATTGTATCAATGACACCATGTCAATTAAACCTAGCAGGAAATATGCTTGGTTTTTTGAAAAGACACATTTACTCTAGATGGTGAGACATAAACCCTACCAAGGGGCCTGATGTGTCAATGACATTTTTAGGGGTACAGCAATATTAGGCACATTGAGGTATCCCTTCCAAAGTACTGGCAACTTTCAGCTTGTACCTCTACTACCAAGAAAGACCTACCATATTTGGCAGGCTTCTCTGAGTGCTGGAAGAACACATTTCACATGTGGGAATCCTGCTCTGATCTTGTTATTGAGTTGCATGGAAGGTTGCCAGTTTTGAGCAAAGAGTGAGAGAGAATAGTGCAGTAGATTCAGACTTTACAAAGTAGGTTTATCACTTGAGCTGTATGACCCATAAGCCAGAAGAACCCAAATGACTAGAGATATATACATAGTCAAGATATATGCCTGGTTAAGCCTCTGGTAAGCTTCAAAAATAGAACCACAGGATGGACTCTTTAGATTCTGGAGTAAGGCCATGCCATCAGCGGCAGAGAAGTATATACTATTAGAAAATCAGGTCTTAGTATGCTACTGGGCCCTGGTAGAAACTGAGCATTTAAACATGGGACATCAAGTGACCATGCAACTAGAGTTGTTCGCCATGTGCTTGCTACATGCAGACCCAAAATTGATAAGTTCAGGTGGGTCCAGCAGAAGTCCATCAAAAAATAGAGGTGGTACATTTGAAATTAGCCTCAAACAGATCCCTCTAATGTGGTATCATCCCTTAAGGAGGCTAACCAGCCTTAGAAACCAGGATTGGAAAGTGTAGCATTTCAAGCTAAGTTGGCCAATTGCTTATGGGTTGCCTTTCTTGCCCCCAGTGTCTCAGCTACCACTTCTAACTGAGCACTTAAAGAATGTGAGAGCCTACATACCAGTCCTTTAGACCAAGGGCCCACTTTATGGCAAAAGAGGTAGCAATGGGCCACAATCTTTGGATCTATCTCTCCTAGCACATACCATACCATCTAGAAGCTGCCAGCCTGATAATGCACTGAAATAAACTCTCATGAGTGCAGCTGAAAATAATGCCCTGTGAGGATGGGGTGGCAGTCTCCAGAATACACATTAAATCAATGGTCATTATACATACGGTGTAATGTCCCAATAGTGGAATCATTTGATCTGGAAACCAAGGGGTGAAAGTAAGGGGCCTCTGCTTATTATGACCTTCATTGACCTACTTTGGGAATTTGGGCATCTGTCCCTGCCACTATTGGTCCTGGCCTCCAGAGGCAAGATCGTTCCACCAGAGAATGCACTAAGAATGTCATTAAACTTAAACCTACAGTTGCCTCAAGTTTACTCTGGTCTCCTCATGTCAGTAGATCAGCAAGAACAAAAAGGAATATCTGACCCCAGTCATCATGAGGTAGGATAGTGAGAGCAAGAGAAGTCAGTCTGGCATGCAAGTGATCCACTGTAGCATGTGTTAGTACTCTTGAGTACTATAACTATGAATGGATGACGTATAACCATAGCATGAGGAGGGCTTGGCATCAAGGAGTCACATCCCTCCAGGGTGAGGCTCTGAATCACACCCTCAGCCAACCCATCTAGCCCAGTAGAAATGCTGCTTGAGGATGTAGGAAGTCACACCCATTCTAGATGGGTAGGAGAGATGATGAGCATTTGGGGGTCCTAGGACCAACTGCAACAGCAATTCTTTCCACTTTATAGATTTTCCTAGAAATTGTGACTAGTCAGAATCCTGGATTAGCTGTGTCTGGATAATGTGAACTTAATGTGAGAAGTGAGTGGATATGAGCAGTACAAGAGATGGACTTTAGTGTCTGCTCTTTTTACCCTACTAATATTGCCTTTACCTGACCATGCACCCATCTTCCAGTATGTCCATCCCCCAGAAACCGAGGTATCTGCTGATAACTGCTCATAGCTTCCCCCTTTTCTTGATAACTGTCTCTCTGCTGAATGGAGCCACCTCTCATCTGGGAGCGTCATCTGGGATGTAACCCCCCATCCCCACCCTTGCCAGGCTGCAGTCAGCCGGTAATGACTGACTAACACAGTGGTAAAATAGACCAGCTTTCATGGCCCAACCCTGTGGTGCCAGTCAGCCCTCTGAGATTCCATGTGAGTCAGGTTGAAGCCAGTCTCCATTAAAAGGAACACCATTGCTTAGATATCTTCTCCTTATCTATCCTTTGCATTGTAATCCTCTTCTTAGATCCCATTCTCAACAAACCTCTTTCAGTAGAATCCCTATTTGGGCATTTCTTCTTGTACTGACCCTAAGAGATCCATTTATTGAAGCAAACCCAAAGTAAGGAATTAAATGCTGACCATACTTTTCTTTCCTAGCCTAGCTGATCTTACAGAATCCAAGCACTGAACATGTAAGAAGAATTCCACCCTTTTGTTATATATGAGAGAAACAGCAATTAAATACCCATTCCTCTCATGCACTTTGAGAATAATATGCCCAGAGAATTTTTTTGGTCCTTGAGAAATATGGTGTCTACTTAGGCAGCTAAAACTATGTCCAGAAATTACTAAGATTAATGAACATAATTGACATACACCTTTGCTCTTTAGATATATATTATTCAAAGAGTCTAGAAAATAGGTTTTCTAGATTACAGAGAGTTTATGGGTGAAACATTAACATTAAAATCGTAACCGATTTGGATGGGAGTCTATAAATTTTTATTACAGATTTGCATGATTTCTTAGACAGAGGATATTGAATATTATTTCAACAGTTCTTGATGACTCAAAGTTACTGTTATTAACAGCTATTACTGCTGGAATGTACTATCACAGTGATGCCTCTGACTCTGCTTAGATGTGCTTGGATCTGTACCAAATGAATAATGATAGCTTTGTTTTGAGTTCTCATGTCTGATTTTGATTGTGTTGCTTGCTCTTTCCATTACTTTACAACGTCACCTATCTCTATTATGTACGAGTAGTGTACCTACTCATAGCAGTTCCTCTGTCCCTTTCAATTTGTTATTTTTAGTATTTTATTGACATGGAAAATAAATAATAATAATGAATGCTTACTATGTATCAGGCAAATTCTAAGTGCCTTACATATATTAACTCATTTAGTATGTTTGTAAATTAAGAGTAAATTGGTTCCGCAGAACATCATACATGGCTGTCTTTTGTACCATGTATATTGCATGAACTTACTGCCATTTATTTATTTTATTTGCCTGGAAACTTAATTTTTGTGTCCTCTTAGATTTTTACTTATACTTTGGATAAGTAAGAGAGGTAAGATATTCAGAGAGTTCTAGCTATGCCTATAAACATGGGAAATTATGTGACTGAGACAAAGAATGCAAGGAAGTTAGAGTATAAATCACTCTTGAATAGGTGTTGGAGATTTGCTTGTGCAATACGAGAATGAAGGGCATTCTTGTAAGACATCATTTTTATGATGCTACATACTAATAACAAGTTTGCAAAGTAAACTGTTGAATAATCGCAGACAAAAGTTACCAAGTAATTCTCATTAACTCCATTAATTCTAAAAGGATGTCCTCTCATATGGGTCATGGTCATTCTAATGTAGACCTGCTCTGGTTTTCACTAATTCCTATAGCTTTAGCAGGAATTTTATTAAATTTAACAGACAAAAACTCAATCATGTTTCTGTGAGCAGTTTTTTATAAGGAGTGGATTTTTTTATATTCAGATGTGTTCTTTAATATATTCCAGCATTTGCTTGTTCCAGTTGGAAACTGTTGTGATATTCTGATCATTCTCCCACATCTTTGACAACAGGGAAGAGGCCAACCCAGAGTAATTGATCTTTTCTCTTCCTTTATTAGTGTTCCAGTAAAAGTAATATAGTACCACATATATTATCTAATAAAATGTATCTAAGTTTCCTCTCTGGTTGAGTTCCTACCTCTTCCTCCAGGGAATGCTGGATTAGTGTCTTCTTGGCCTCCCATTAATTTAAGGCATTCTTTTCATACATGTGTATAACACTCCCTAAAGTATTATTGGTTTATAAATTACACTTGTTGTTTCAGGGCAATAAATGGAATGATGAATGCATGCTTTGTTCAGTCACCTTTTTATTCATGAAAGGCAAAACCAAATATTCTAAAAACATTTATCTACATCAGGAATAAGCTATAAACCTTTCAGAAATGCTCCAAGTAATTCGGAAAGTAACCACTAATTACTGTCATAACAAAAAGGATTCAAAAGCGCTAAATGCTCATGGAACCATAGAATGTCAGAGATGGAAAATCAAGTCCAGCACCTTCCTTTTACAGATAGGAAACTAAAGCTTTTGAGAGGAGAAATGATTTACACAGTCATCCAAACAGTCATTCATGGCACCAATCCTAGGTTCTGTGTCTCCTGACTCCAAATTCATTGCAGCTTCATGGGGTCATAGGTGTTGGAGTAGGAGCTACAGTAATAATATAGGCCACTTTACTCTTTCCTGTTCTATTGTTCTATTCCTGTTTCCTTTCCTGTTCTCTGTGTAGATGTCTATTTGTTAGAATGGATCAGAACCTCAAAGGACAAGAGGTTCTAAAGAGACAACTCTACCCAGAGCAAAAATACCTTTTAAAGGTTCCAATTTTGTAAGAATGTCCTGCAAATTATTTCATCCAATGAAACATGACAGTTTATCCAATGACATGACTGAGCATTCTGTGACTTCTATCAGGAATAGGTTTACAGTTCAGGGTGGGAGGAGAAGAGATGCCTTTTTGTGTAATGTTAGAAGAGAAAAGGCTACCTTCCTCCTCAAAGCTGAATTCCAAAATACTAACTTTATATCTCTACCAATTTCTCTATCTACACAAATACTAGCATATCGCTTTCTCATTTTATCTTGAAAAAAAGTCAAGAAGAGCCATCCTTCAATATTCCCATAGGCATACGATTCCCTACATGTGAACAATGTAATATATATGTGATATAATTTAATATCCATTGAAAAGGGTGGCTAATGACACAGGACTGTGGACATTTGGCTCTATTAACTCTGCCACAACATGGCTATCATTATCCCATTTTTCACCTTGGACCAACAGTTTTCTTTTTAATTTTTTATTTTGAAATAATTTCAAACTTACAAAGAACATACAGAAAAGTTGCAAGAATAGTACTCTTCACCCTGTTTTCCAATTGGTGATTTTTAAAAATCATTCTCTTCATATGAACTAGATGTATACACATTGTCATTTCTCAACCAAGTGAGAATATGTTGCAGATATGATGCTCCATTACCCCCCAAATACTTTTGTTTTTACTCCTAAATACTTAAGTGTGTATTTCCTATAAAAAAGACACCTTCCTACAAATTATACTACAAACGTCTTAATTAAGAAAATAACATTTATAAAAGACTACCATTTAATACCCCCTCTCTCGTCTTTCTTTCCTGCTTGAATAACAAATATATAATCCCCCAGGTGGAGCACTGAAGAGATTTTAAAAGTCTAGTTTATTAACCTATATGTATCCACCAGTAGTGTATATTCTTTTTGAAGATTGAATATATGAACATCTTATTAACTATCATATCTATAGGTTTAATAAATATTTTTAATGAATCAATGGCACTTTAAAAAATGTTTGCATACAATATGAAGCTAGGAAAGATAGTCGATTGATGGATGATGAAATGAAGATTGAAAACACAGGAGCAAATTAAGAAGATGATATTTATCAAGTAAAAATGGCAGTCTGGACAGCAAACATGGGTTTGAGGAAACTTAACAATTTGCATGAAACAGGTTTTGCAGATTTCCTTAATTGATGCTTATTCTGTATGCCAGAAAACAGGAGTACTCTCAGGTTACATCTGATTAAAAATTAATGGACTTGATTAGTCCACTCACTGCTTATTCTGTTGGGCACAGCATATCTGAAGCATGATACTCAACTGACATCTTCATTGTATAAGCAGGATGGAAATTGACAAAGCAGAGGGACAGACAGAATGGCATGATTGTTTGATGTGAGGAAATGATGGAAGAATCCAAGAATAGAATGTGGAGTATGGAGCTTCAGCATGGCCTCTCTGAAACATCTGAGCAATACTATTTGATGGATGGATGGATAGATAGATAGATAGATAGATAGATTTTGGCTTCAAAAGCCAAGAAGACATTAGCACAATATAAGGCATAACTATAAACAGAGATGCTAAAAAAAACAAAAAACAAAACCCAGAATGATCTACTTGATGAGATGTCAGTGGAAGGATTCCACAGGGTGGAGGAAGACTGATCTTTAGTCACCTTAGCAACAAAGGAAAGTCTAGATAGGGTAGCACGAGTCATGTTTCATCCCGTCCCTGTTACTTCTTTGTCACACATAATAGATGTCATCAAGGCTCTGCAGAGTTGTCCAGGTTGTATTTTCCAGTTCTGTGTGTTCTATTCCCAGCATTCTGTCTCCTCTCTGAGACCTCACATAGGTTCTCCTTGAGCAGCCACTATCTGCCCTGGTTTCTCCCTTCCCTTTCCAGTAAAGTTAATATGCCAGTGTCTCCATAGGATAAATATACCTAAATCATCAAGTTTGTGCATTTTCAGTTAAGATTGCCTTCTTGGTTTCAAAATATTTGGTTGAATGGGCCCTCAGTAAGTTAAGAAGGAGAACGAACATTTACTGGGTATCTTTCATGTGCCAAGTAATTTGAGATGTTTTACATATGCATTTGCATTTGATCATCAAATAATTGTTTATCTTATCTCTATTTTAAAGATGAGGATCAGAATAAAAATTGTCACATCTTTTTTGCCCTAACCTCAACATAATCTGTCAAGAAGCTATTATTTTTCCCATTTTATAGAAGTGGGAATGAGCTCAGAATTTAGTTTCCTTGACAAAGACAGACAGATATTACATGGTGGAGCCAGGATTTGAAAGTTTCCTATTTCTAAAGACAGAGAGTAAAATAGACAGTTTTCTAGGTAACATTAAATGGAAGGATGCTTATAAATGTCCCTCAATTATTTTACTGTGGTTCTCACATTTCTCCTGTTAGCACTTAATTTTTTTAGGTAAAGACAATATATTTCTTAATAGCATGCAAATATGGTGCATTTGGGTGAGCCACTGGGTGGCTCAGTTGGCTTTGTCTGCCTTTGGCTCAGGTCATGATCTCAGAGTCCTGGGATAGAGCCCCACATTGGGCTCCCTATTCAGGGGTAGTCTTCTTCTCCCTCTCCCTTTGCCCTTCCCCAATCATGCTCACTCTCTCTCTCTCTCTCTCTCTCTCAAATAAATGAACAAAATTAAAAAAAAATAGCATCCAATGTCTCTAACAGTCTCTGTATATTAATGTGGTTTTTTTTGTTGTTGTTTTTTACATTTGAGGTTAGAGTTTAATAAAAAAAAGAAGGAGAAATACAGAGTGCGCATGTAAACACAAATTCTGGCAAGGATGGGCAGTGAGTCTGGATAACCAGAAGAGTGGTTCTGCAGAGAATTTGGGGTACACCAGTGATTCCAAAATAAGGGAGTAAGAAAGTGCCAAACAAGAATTCCCCATTCTTTACAGTTGCTAAAGATGAGTCTTGGCAGAACTGTATCCTGACAGAGACTCCATAAAGTCCTTTTGATGGTGATGATATTGAAAAATATGATTTAATTCCTTGCATGTATCTTTAAAGGTGAAAACACATTAATAAATTGAAAGTTTCATGAATAAAACTGTCTTTGGAATTACCTACCTTATTTGTGTGAATATACTCAGTGAATTTACGATGATTAATGGTAATACGATGAACACCAAAGCACATAATAATGATTTGCTACTTATTATAAAACATTGCCAATATTTTGTACACCCAAGCAGCACAACATGCAAGAAATTCAATGAAACCTTTTTAAACAAGCCATGGGGAAAGGGAAGAGCAGATCAAGCCACATATACTATCTCTAGGGACAGAGGCCTCTCTTCTCTCATAAATTGATTGCTCTGGCACCCATGAAAGGCAACAGGGGCAGTTAGAGGACTGCAGAGAGACACGACCGTCACAAAGGAAGTAGAGACAGAAGTCTGCTTCAAAGGAATGCGTTGTTTCTCAACCCTTAAGAGTGCAAAGACAAAACTTCCTTCAAATTAATAGCTTGTGCATTCTGGATCACTGAAGATAATATACAAAAACAACAGGAAAACCCTTACACCTTCGGAATAATTTGAAGATATGGAATACCCTAACTTCAAAATAACTGTAATTTTTTTAATGCACCAAATCTCAGCAGGCAATCTCTCACATTCATTTCGTTCGGGCTTTGTGGCAAGTGAGTACCGGCCAAGAAAAACTGTGGGAATGGGAGAACAGGAGAGTTACTCATGGGAATAATGTGAACATAAAAGCACTGCAAGAAAGCTTAAGTCCACGCTATGTGTAAAAGTATTAAACATTAAAAAGGTGTCTGGATAGATCAGAGTACAGTCGAACAGTCTATAGGAAAGTGAGTCAAAAATGCATATGACTTGAAGTAACAGTCTTCAAAATACCTAATTTCTGGAGGACTAAAAACCAAACAAAATGGAAGAGAGAGGAGCCCTTTTGAAATTAAGTGCTGAAGGGTAAATTATGTAAAAAAGGGAAATTCAAGGTCCCATAAAACCAAGAGAGCCAAAAAAGTCAGAGGACACACATATCACCCCCTTCCCCACACATATACACGTGCACAGAAATCCATTAAAGAATATGGACTTTGCTACAGTGAAAAAAGAGGGCACCATCAAATAAGGAATTCTCTAAGCTACTTTTATATAAAAAAATGAACAGAAAAAAGTTAATAGAGCTATACAGAGTTATTATTTAAAAAAATCAGGGGCGCCTGGGTGGCTCAGTCGGTTAAGCAGCTGCCTTAGGCTCAGGTCATGATCCTGGGATCCTGGGATGGAGCTCTGCATCCAGCTCTCTGTTCAGTGGGGAGTCTCTGCTTTCCCTCTCCCTTTGCCCCTACCCCTGCTTGTGTGTTCTCTCTCTCTCTCTCTCTCTCTCTCTCTCTCTCTGTCAAATAAATAAATAAAATCTTTAAAAATAAAAATAAAGATAAAAATAAAAAATCAGAAAATGAGGTTCAATATACCTCAAGTGATGAGATTTCCCATGAACAAACAACCATATGTCAGAAGAAACTGTAAGACAACACTCAAATTAAGTAAAATATACTCAAACAAATAATAGGAATACTCCTTTGAATTAGAAATTTAAGTTGAAAAAACAGAAATTGGCAAAAACATAAAGTGAGAAGAAATAAATGAGGGGCACCTGGGTGGCTCAGTTTGTTAAGCATCTGACGTAGACTTAGGTCATGATCTTAGGGTCCTGGGCTCTAGCCCCACTTCAGATTCTGGACTCTGTGCTCAGGGGGGAGTCTGTTTCTCCCTCTCCCTCTGTCCCTCCCCCTGCTTGTGTGCATGCTCTGTCTCTCTCTGTCTCTCTCTCTCTCAAAGGAAGGAAGGAAGGAAGGAAGGAAGGAAGGAAGGAAGGAAGGAAGTTTGAACTGAGAAAAAAAAAAAAAAGGAAGGAAAAAATTAACCCAAAAATAAAGACTAATTTACAAGATGCCCAAGGACTAAGAGTCAAAAGATTATTTAATGAATCTTTGAAGAACCAAGGAAACACCCAAAAGAACATAGTTTTTTGTTTTGTTTTGTTTTTCACAGTCTGTACAATTTATACACAGAAGACAGGGACCCAGCCTGGGCCCCTGCATCCCCTGCAAATATAGAATTCTTTCTACAAAATATAGATAATTTAGATCCCCCTATCAGTGGGTGGATGGTGAGGGAACAATACAAGGAGGAAGGTTGAAATCTACCCTCTGAAGAAGTGGATGGCAGGGCAGGTCCGGAGGGAATGAAGGCACCATAAGTTCTGAGAGGTGAGGGTCACAGGATGGGCCTACAGGAGGGTGGCCAGAGGCTGGGGGCCCAGGGTCTGGGGACACCAGCATGGGGCCTCTGAAGTCAATGTTTGTGAGGGGAGGAGATTCACTAGTGCCTTTGGTAGAGACTGAAAGTACCACTGGTAGAGATGGGGGTTGCACAGGAGTCTTAGAAATAGGGTGAGGGAGCAGGGGGAATGTGTGACTTCAGGTCCTGGAACCCAGGAACCGAGTGTAGAAGACAGAGAGCAGCAGTGTGAGGTCCCATGTCAAAGAGGCTGAAGCCACCTAGACCAGAGGGTCCAGAGGACTGGGGGGCCCTGCTCCCCACCCGCTTCCCAGCCTCCAGGGTGATCCACAGCCCCTGGGCGGTGCCCTGGAGGAGATCTGAGGACAAGCACAGGTCAGCCTCAGGCACCCCCATTTTTCAACAGGCTTCTAAGAAACTCTCCACATTTTTTGGAGACTCGAGAGTACTAGGTTTTGGCACAGCAGGTGAGAGCATGTGGATGAAGGGCACAAAGGACATAATTGAAATAAAAAAAAGAAGTAAAAAAGTCCAGAGAACAAGTGGTAAAAATTAAGGACCCAGGCAAAGAAGGATAATGTTTGCATGTTTAAAGTCCCTAAAGAAAACAAAACAACGCAACAGTACTAATATTTAAGTATATAATCCAGGAAAATTTTCCTTAAATAAAGGAGCCCTGAGTCTATATACTGAAGGAGTCCCATGGGTACATAGAAAAATAAGCCTGGAAGGATGATTTATGAGGCATCTATACTCTGGAGTATTATACAACTATAAAAAAGATGAAGATGATCTTGATATAAACTAATATGGAGTGAATCCAGGCTATATTTTTATATATAAGCAAAGTGGAAGAAAGGTGTATTTATGGCCTGCTATATTCCATGTACATGCATGAAAATCTACATGTACCTGATCCTGTATGCAAAAAATGAAAGATCAGAAAGATAAGCCAGATTAAAGAGATTCATTAGCTTTAGGGTATGTGGGGGAACAGGATTGACATGAAGAATAAATGGGATTAGTGTAGAAGAGATAAGAAGCTAGTGACTCCTGGTGGGTATACTTTTTGTATCATTTTGACATTTTTTCTTAAGATTTTATTTATTTGACACAGAGAGAGAGAGAGAGCACAAGCAGAGGGAGCAGCAGACAGAGGGAGAGAGAGAAGCAGGCTCCCTGCTGAGCAGAGAGCCCAACGTGGGACTCCATCCCAGGACCCTGGGATCATGACCTGAGCTGAAGGCAGACGCTTAACCAACTGAGCCACCCAGGCGCCCCTCATTTTGACATTTAGAACAAGCAGGGTTTTGGGGAATTAAAAATGGAACACAAACTATGACAAAGGAATCTAAGTTTATTCCAAATAACTTGACCATGCTGAAGGGGTTGGGGATAAAAAGAACTAACCTAAATAATTTTGGGGAAAAAAAGTATTTTGATACATGCTGTAATGCTGAAGACTTAAAGAACTGTACACAAACATTATTCTCTAGTTAGTAAACTAGTTTTTCACAGTGGTATGGGCTAAAACTTTTTTTTTTTTTTAAGATTTTATTTGACACAGAGAGAGAGAGACAGTGAGAGAGGGAACAGAAGTAGGGGGAGTGGGAGCGGGAGAACAGCCTTCCCGCAGAGCAGGGAGCCAGACTCCGGGCTCCATCCCAGGACCCTGGGATCATGACCTGAGCCTCCCAGGGGCCCCTGGGCTAAAACTTTTGAAAGTAATTTACATGCATCAAAAGATTGGAAAAATAAGTAAATACATTTATGTGGCTACTGAGAGCCAGGTTTTTTTTAAAGATTTTATTTATTTAGGGCGCCTGGGTGGTTCAGTCTGTTAAGCATCTGTCTGCCTTAGGTTCAGGTCATGATCTCGAGGTCCTGGGATCAAGCCCAACTAGCCTTGAGCTCCCGCTTCAGCAGGGAGTCTGCTTTTCCCTACTCCCTCTGCTCCTACCCCCTGCTCCTGCTCTCTCTCTCTCTCAAATAAATAAATCTTAAAAAAAAATATTTTATTTATTTATTAGAGAGAGAGCAGGAGCAGAGGGAGGGGCTGAAGGAGAGGGAAAGGAAGAATCAGCCTCCCTGCTGAGTGCAGAGCCCAAGGCTAGTTGGGCTTGATCCCAGGACCCTGAAATCATGACCTGAGCCTAAGTCAGACTCTTAACCAACTGAGCCACCTAGGCTCCCCAGAGAGTCAAGTTTTTCACTGTTGGAAAAGGAATTATAAATAAGTAGAGGGAGAAAACTTAGAATGAATCTTCTGATGTTGGATTGGTATTGGATATATGAAGGAAGAAATAATGGTTTTCAATACATACACAAATGATGGCTATAAAAATATAGATATATAGGATACATACATTTCCAAGCTCTGTTCTTTAAGAGAACTTAGAACTAATGACAATCAAGTACAATGCACACACCTAGTATCCATATTTTGGTTTCTAAATATAATTCTCTGTTAAAAACAGAGTTCCTTTGAGGAGTGGCTAATTCAAGGGCTGGAACAAAGAAAGTATAAGTTGAGTGAAATATCTTGAGATGCCAAAAAGTAAAGAAGTGCTCAAAAAATGATGAGGAGATATATATTTTTTTTTAAAATATTTTTTGATGAGTATATTTTAAAGACACAGGAGCAACTCAAAAGAACTTTTTTTTTATTAATATAATGTATTATTTGTTTCAGGAGTACAGGTCTGTGATTCATCAGTCTTACACAATTCACAGCACTCACCATAGCACATACCCTCCCCAATGTCCATCACCCGCCACCCCATCCCTCACACCCCCCTCCACTCCAGCAACCCTCAGTTTGTTTCCTGAGATTAAGAGTCTCTTATGGTTTGTTCCCCCCTCTGGTTTCATCTTGTTTCATTTTTCCCTCCCCTCCCCAATGATCCTCTGTCTTGTTTCTCAAATTCCTCATATCAGTGAGGTCATATGATAATTGTCTTTCTCTGATTGACTTATTTCGCTTAGCATAATACCCTCTCATTCCAACCATGTCATTGCAAATGGCAAGATTTCATTCCTTTGATGCTGCACAGTATTCCATTGTATATATATACCACCTCTTCTTTATCCATTCATCTGTTTTTTTTGTTTGGTTTGGTTTTTTTAAAGATTTTATTTATTTATTTGACAGAGAGAGATGCAGTGAGAGAGGGAACACAAGCGGGGGGAGTGGGAGAGGGAGAAGCAGGCTTCCCACGGAGCAGGGAGCCCGATGTGGGACTCAATCCCAGGACCCTGGGATCATGACCTGAGCCGAAGGCAGACGCTTAACGAATGAGCCACCCAGGTGCCCTATCCATTCATCTGTTGATAGACATCTAGGCTCTTTCTATAGCTTGGCTATTGTGGACATTGCTGCTATAAACATTGGGGTGCACATGGTCCTTCGGATCACTACATTTGTATCTTTGGGGTAAATACCCAGTAGCGTAGGGTAGCTCTGTTTTCAGCTTTTTGAGGAAACTCCATACTGTTTTCCAGAGTGGCTGCACCAGCTTTCAAAAGAACTTTCAGTGGCCAAAAATATGACAGTGTGAGCACTCCAAAATAAATAATGATAGTAATGGGTTATATTCTTCAAAATAAAATAAATATTCTTTTTTTAAAGATTTTATTTAATTATTTGACAGAGTGAGACACAGTGAGAGAGGGAACACAAGCAGGGGGAGTGGGAGAGGGAGAAGCAGGCTTCCCGCTGAGCAGGGAGTCCAATGCGGGGCTCAATCCCAGCACCCTGAGATCATGACCTGAGCTGAAGGCAGATGCTTAACAACTGGGCCACCAAGTGTCCCTAAAATAAATATTCTTGACTCCATAGTGATATAAAAAAAAATGAATGTTTTAAAAACTGCGGGAGTAGGAACAGCTCTTCCTTATAGTATAATGGCAGTTAATAAATGTAGCAGGAATAATATCAACAGAAAATCACCATATGGCAAACATCAAGTCATCCTTGTTTTTGGTAGGAATTGATGCCAAAAATCAGTAAGCAAAAGTACAATGAGAAATAGGATATTTTCATAGTTCCACTGTATCTCCCCAAGAGACATTTATCAGGAGGAAAAGGTAACACTATTTTGGAAAAACCTGGCCATTATCTTAACCTGGTGATCAAAATCAGCAATCACCCAAAATGGGACAAATGGAGATAACGTGCCTGAAGATGTGATACATGAGCAGGACACAGCATCCCTTCTGTAGTATTCATGCTGCAAATGCAGAGCCTGATTTAAGGTGTAAAGAAATATCAGATAAATCCAGAGACGGGGGCATCCTACAAAATAACTATAAAGTAACTATGTATTTAAAAAAAAATTGGGGAATGTCTAAGAAAGACTGAGGAACCAGATTGAACAATACTAAGGAGATATGATAGCTAAATTCAATGTGTCATCTTGGATTGAAACCTGGAACATAAAAAGGAACATTTAGTGGGACAATTGGTAAAATTTGAATAAGGTCTGTAGATTAGTTAATAGCATGGAATCAATCAATGTCCATTTCCTGATGTTGATAATTGAACTTGGTTGTGGAAGATGTGCAAATTTTGCATTTTTGTGGGTCTAGTACTATTTTATTTTATTTTATTTTATTTTATTTTATTTTATTTTATTTTTAAAGATTTTATTTATTTATTTGACAGAGAGAGACACAGCGAGAGAGGGAACACAAGCAGGGGGAGAGGGAGAGGGAGAAGCAGGTTTCCCGCGGAGCAGGGTGCCCAATGCAGGGCTCCATCCCAGGACCCTGGGATCATGACCTGAGCCGAAGGCAGATGTTTAACAACTGAGCCACCCAGGCGCCCCGGGTCTAATATTATTTTAAAAATTAAAAAGTAAAAGGGGCACTTGGGTGGCTCGGTCATTAAACGTCTGCCTTTAGCTCAGGTTATGATCCCAGAGTCCTGGGATCGAGCCCCGCATCGGGCTCCCTGCTCAGTGGGGAGTCTGCTTCTCCCTCTCCTACCCCCCCCGCTTGTGTTCCCTCTCTCACTGTGTCTCTCTCTGTCAAATAAATAAATAAAATCTTTAAAAAAATAAAATTAAAATTAAAAAGTTAAAAAAGATTAAATTAGTAACTGTTGGAGATATATTTTATATCGTTTACCTATCACAACTCCTTTCCACCTAGAAATGGGCTTCTGAAAATTATAAAACCACTCTGCCAAGCTCGTTTGGTACTTGAAAGAAACTGCAAGTCAAATGGTGTAACTGAAATATGTACTATGTCATAGTCTTAAAGTATCAAAATAGTTTTAAGTGGATAAATCTGGAGGATATCACCTTAACAACGTGACCAGATTTAACATAACCAGGAATGAGAAAAAAATGACATGTGCCTCCTGCTATGATGCATGGAGAAAGACAAGGACATCTTATGTGTGTGTATGTTCTTGCCAAAATTGTATAACCTAAATCTAATCATGAGGAAATGTCAGAAAACTCCAAATAGAGGAATATTCTACAAGATAGCCTGCCTACTCTCTTAAAAACTATTATGGGTAAGGTAGACATAGACTGATGAACTTTTCCATATTAAAAAAAAAATAGAAGATATGACAACTAAATGCAATGTGTGATCCTTGATTGGATCTCAGGCTAAATTAATTTTTTTCTATAAACAACATTATTGGAACAAATGGTAAAGTGTGAATGTCTATAAATTAGATAATAGTATTGTAACAAACTTAAATTCCTGATTTGGATCACTGTTCTTGGGAAATATATATGGAAGTATTTGGAGTTGAAGGATATCATATCTACAACTTACCCTCAAATAGTTCAATAAAAGTGATGATAATTAATAATAGTATTAAGAAGAAGACTATATATGGAAAGAAAATGTAGAGTGGGGAAAAATTTAAAGGTTGGGAAATGGCAGAAAGGTGTAGTGTATTTTTGTTGTTGTTGTTACCATTCTTTTCAGTAAGTCTGCAACTATTTTAAAATAAAAATTTACTAAATAAGTAAGTAGACAAATAAATATAGGATCTATGTGATGGGAAATGAGGTTGGAGAGCAACACCTGGGTGAGAATCAGGCTCTGTCACTAGCTAATGGAATGACCTTGGGTTTCTCCATACCTCTCTTGGCTTCTCTATAAAATGAGGATAAGAATCATATCTACCACAGGAGGTGGTTGTAAATATTAAAATAGTAAGAATAAATAGTAAGGGGCGCCTGGGTGGCTTAGTCGTTAAGCGTCTGCCTTCGGCTCAGGTCATGGTCCCAGGGTCCTGGGATCGAGCCCCACATCGGGGTCCCTGCTCCACGGGAAGCCTGCTTCTCCCTCTCCCACTCCCTCTGCTTGTGTTCCCTCTCTCGCTGTGTCTCTCTCTGTCAAATAAATAAATAAATAAAATCTTTAAAAAAAAAAAGAATAGTAAGGACTATAAAAGTATTAGCTTTTTAATATTATAAACTGTAACTATTTTAGAGGCCTAGAAGATAAGGAAAATGTTTTATTGATATTTAGGGTCTAGAAATTTTAGGCCTTGCTAACCTAATTGCTAACCAACTTGGTTAGAGATGGGAAAGGGAAAGAGCTGTCCCCGGGTGAACAAAATGGACAACTGGATGAATGGTGGTGCTGTTCACTAGATGAGGGGAAAGGGGGAGGAGGTGAAAGTTTTAGTAGGGCAGAAACACAAAACCAGTTTTGTGTGCACTGAGTTAAAATGCCTGTCAGAACTCTTGCTGGAAGTATTCGTAATTGGTTGGGTGAACAGGTGTGAACTCAGGGGGTACCTCTACTTGAGTTGTAATTTGAAAGTTACTAATGTATTCTTTTCTTATAAAGCCTGTCTTCCCATTGGTTGCCAAATACCCAAGTCAAGGATCAGAGGTTCACCTTGTATCTCTGTAACAGTTAGTAGCTTGTCAGGTAGGAGCCCTGTGATCTCACTACAATGAAATGTCCAGGGTTCCTGCTAGGTGTGTCAATATAGCAACTCTGGCAAACGACCAAGGGCTCTGCCTCTCAGGACTAAGGATTGTGAGACCCGGGTTCTTCCGTGAGCCTAATCAGCACCAATTCAACTCCATCTCTCAGGTTTCACATGGGAGTGTGTGTATGTATCTGTGTGATCTCCCATGCCTTAGGGGAGAGATAAAATTTGTCTTTGTACTGATTAAAACCACTTACTGTCCTTTCCTTTGAAATCAGCTTTTGGTATTGTCTCAGCAACTCCTGTTGTGCCCAGGGCTGGGTCCATGAATACATATTACTGTAATCTCTGCTCTCAGCTGGACGGCTCCATGCCTCCTTTCCTCCTCTTCACTCCTCAGCCTTTTTCCTCATGCTACTAATATTAAGTGAATGCCTTTTTTTTAAAGATTTTATTTATTTATTTATTTGAGAGGGAGAGATTGAGAGAGCAAGCAAGAGCAAGACAGCATGAGCAGAGGGGCAGAGGGAGAGAGAGAGAAGCAGACCCCCACCGAGCAGGGAGCCCAACACAGGGCTGGAGCCCAAAACCCAGGGATCATGACCTCAGCCAAAGGCAGACACTTAACTGACTGAGCCACCCAGGCGCCCCCAAGTGAATGCCTTTTCTATCACAAAGTATTCTATTTTAATATCAGAAGGAAGACAAATTAGTTTATATGACTCTTAGCTACTGAAAATAAAATTTAAAAATCTTAACTGTGGAAAAAAAAAACCTTTGCTATATATAAAATAAAAATTTATTTAAAAATAAGTCCTTCTGTTGTTTCAGGTATCCTGTAAAGGGCACTGGGGTAGGACAGATGGTAGAGGAAACAAACAGGATTTTCCAAAATACTAAATTCCTCTAGTATATATGGTCCTTACTCAAAGGGGCCAAGGCTTCCTGAGACTGCTTTCTGGGATTCTTTATGTTGTTGCACATTTTTGGTGAAAATCAAGGCGAGCCTACGTAGGGAAAAAGGAGGCTGAGTTAAAGTAAGACTTGGCAACCTTTGTTTTTACCTATCCATGAAATCCTATCAAGTAAAAGTGTTATTTTACTTCTAACTCTTAAAAAACAGTGTCTTATGAAAATATTAGTGACTACCTAATTTACAGTTTACAAAGCGCTTTGACATATATAATATCAATTAAATCCTACAAGGTGCGGATCTGAGTTGAGGTTATCAAAATTAGATTGACTGGTATTCCAAGGTTTTAAAGAACTGAGTCCCAAACTCTGCACATTAGAATCACCTGGGGAGGGTCCAAATCCACTGATGCCTGTGTTTCACCCCCAGAACTTATGATTTAATTGGTCTGGGGTTTCGCCTGGACATTGGAATGTCTAAAAGATTTCTAGAAAATGCTGTTGTGCAGACAAGGTTTTGAGATTCCCAAGGTTATAAAACTAGAAGGAACAGGACTGGGATTAATTTCAGGCCCTTGGTGTCTAGTCCAGTACTTTGAACATAGGCAGTAGTAATGAGAAAAACAATAAAGCTGATAGGAAACTCAGTAAACCAAACTTTCTCTCCTTTTCCACTAACTTTATGTTCATGGAGTTTAAATTTGAATGGCTACTGGTAGGTGGCAATAGGTTAATTGCTAATGGTAGAAGTGGATCAGGAGGGAAAAGGTAGGAAGAAGAGTACCCCTGACCATCATGGAAAGAGAAAGCCTGAATGATGCAGTGGAATATGTCCTGGGACCTAAGGCAGAAAGCCAAGACACACAGACGTGTCAAGAATCGGATGGCAACTGTGATTGATAGCCCTACTGTCTCCCACAGAAGGAGATGAAGAGTGTTTCACATCCACTGAGAGTGAGGAGGTTATGGAATCCAGCTGTGTGAAGAAGAAATCGAAGTTGGCTAAGATTTTCCACATGTGGCAGGGATGGATCATGAAGCATGTCCGTGGGCAGTTGCCAGGAAAGAGCCTATAAGAATCATCAAAAAATAAAAATTAAAAAAAAAAAATCACTGTGCTAATTCAGAAATATGGTGCCATTACTTGGGGGTTTCTACTTCAGCATTTATAAACATAACTCCTTTATAGTTTAGAAAACTTTAGTTAGCATAGTTTAGTTTCTACTAAAAAATAGTGTTTGAAAACAATGTTAATGTTAACCAATCAGTGCTGAGTATTTTTGCAATGCATTTGGGCAAAGTTAGCCCTTTCCGAAACCAAAGAATGGATGGCATATTGCTGTTTACAGGGAGAAAATGATATATTTTATCTAAATTGGAAAACCTTTAATAGGCTCCCCAAGAAGTTATCTGATTGAGCAAATAACAACAAATAAAAACAGAAGAGAAAATAAACAGTAAACAGAAGACAATTTAATGTCTGCATCACCACTCTTACTTTGCCATAGAATAAAATAATCATTAGTATATTTTTTATTTTTATTTTTTATTATTATTATTTTTTAAGTAGGCCCCACACCTAGCATGGAACCCATGTGGGGCTTGAACTCACAACCCTGTGATCAAGACCTGATCTGAGATCAAGAGTCAGATGCTTAACTGACTGAGCCATGCAGGTGCCCACTACACATATTTTCTAAATGGAAATATGAAAACAAGCAGTTTCTCACTCACTTTCCCAGGTGTGCAGGAACTGTAATTTTATTTATTTTTTATAACACAGCTTAATCTCTGCTTTGAGCCTCCTAATCCACTTGATCAGAGAAGACATAATCATATTCATTTCATGGCCCAAATAATCTTTCCAGGTTTAAATTTAGTCGGTTTAGGGATTTCTTCTCTTCTACGTAGTCCCCTGGGGTATCACCTAACCCTTGGGAGCATGTATCTGACCCAGACTTCTCAGCATTTATTCATGTTGGTGTCCACTGGGATGAACTATCACCACTCTGGGTCTTAGGTTTCATTTCCCTCCCAATGGGCATTCCTTGAGGCTTCCACTTCTTACCTGGTTTTTGGACCTACTTCCATGGCACTTTCTACTGTGAGCTTTATCTTTATTCCTTTTTTGGATACTGTAGGAATCCTCAGATACCAGGAAACTTAGGCACCATCTTATGCCCTCTCCATCCCAAATAGCTCCACTGTTTAATATCATGGTGGCACAGGGACTACAGTGTGGCTCCAGCCTCCTAGAATTCCTGTTAGAAAGCAGATCCTGATCAGAAAGATCATCTGATTATTTTTTTTAAGATTTTTAATTTATTTATTTGACAGAGAGAGAGAGAGAACATAAGCAGGGGGAGTGGCAGGCAAAGGGAGAGAGAAGCAGACTCCCCATTGAGCAGGGAGTCCGATGCAGGGCTCCATCCCAGGATGCTGGGATCATGATCTGAGCCAAAGGCAGATACTTAACCAACTGATTATCTGATGCCCCAGATCATCTGATTATTAAAGACATTTGCTCTGTTTAACCCTCCTGTTTTATCTCTAATTCATATTCTCCTTTTTCAAGTCAATGGATTCATCCTCAGTTCTACAGTAGGCTACACTGGCTGTCTTATCATTGTACATCCTCACTGAATATATTAACTAGTTTGGGTTTTTCCTCAAAAACAAGGCATTTGACCTTCAAGTGGCCTTTCTGACTAACTGATGTCTATACCAAAAAATAAAAACTTTGTTTCCTTCAGATTTGCCGAGGCATCCCATTTTCTGAAACATGAAATCAAAGAAAATGGCCTGAGGTAGCTGGGAATTATGGAGATAAGATAATAGCAGGTAAATACCCAGTTTTTAACCTACTGCATAATTTAGTGTAACAAGTGAAAAAGTTTACCACCTAAACCTCTCCCTACCCAAGATCATAATTATCACTAATCAGGAGTTGAGTGAGAATAGACAGAATATGCCCAGAGAGAACCGCCTTAGGGTAGGTTGGAAACTGAAGAAATAGCAGCCCATAAGCCTATGCAGATTCAGCCAAGTGTTTTGGACGGTGCCCCCACAGCAATGGTCATGATAGTGATAAGAAAGGTGACAGGCAAGAGACGTACACAATTGGTTAGAGTGTAAACAGACCAAGAGGGGATCAAAGGCAGGAAACCAGTACTGAGGTTGAAGCTGCAGTGCAAGCCAGAAGCCCAGGCATAAGGGATGGGAGAGCCCTTCCAGAACCTTCATGTGAGTTACTGAACTGCACACTGGTCTTGCTTAGAGACTCCCCTGCCCAGGGCCTGAATCGGTCAAAGTCTGATTCCAGCTGAACTTACACGATATAATTTCATTTTAGAAGGGGCCACAGATTATCAAAATATGCCCCCATGCCTAAATTCTTGTTGTCACATAACAAGTTCCTTTTACAATTGAGAGATTAGGCTGAAAATGGGGATTCCTCTAGAAAGCAGAACACAATGACTTAGCAGAACACTAAGTTGTTCATACCTAATAACAGGACTCTTCTTTACTGAAATTATTTTTAAACTTGTTTTTAACAGCTTTATTGAGATATAATTAACACCCCATACAATTTACCCATCTCCAGTATACAAGTCAGTAGTTTCTAGTATATTTAGAGTTGTGCAACCATCATTGCAATCAATTACAGAACACTTTTCATCACACTGAAAAAGAAACCTAATGTCCTTTAGCCATTCACCCACAATCATTTTATCCCCCAGCTTTAGGCAACCACTAATCTACTTTCTTTCTCTATAGGTTTTCCTGTTTTGGACATTTTAAGTTTTTTTAGAGAGAGAGAGAGAGAAGTGTGGGGAGGGGCATAGGGAAGGGGGAGAAGAGACAGAGAATCTTAAGCAGGCTTCATGCCCAGTGCAGAGCCCGACGGGAAGGGCTCAATCTCACAAGATCAAGACCTGAGCAGAAACCAAGCATCAGCCACCCAACTGACTGAGCCATCCAGGCACCCCTCACTTAGCACAGAGTTTTTAAGCTTCATCTGTGTTATAGCATGTAACAGTACTTCGTTCATTTCTATTGTCAAACAATATTCCATTCTATGGATATGCCATATTTGATTTATTCATTCTTAGGACTTTGTATCATGAAAACGTTCAAACATGTATGAAAGGAGAGATAATATGATAATGAATAATCATAGACCTATCACCCAGCTTCCACAATTATCAGCTCATGGCTAATTTTATTTATACCCACCACCATTTTCTCTTCCCCTGTATCATTTTAACATAAGTTCTTCCATAAATAATTCAATATAGATTTATACACATATGCATATATATAAATCATTTTTAAAAACAACCACAAAATCATCATTGCACCTTAAATCTTCACTCTTTAACATTACCAAATACCAACAAGTGCTAAATTTTCTCTATTTATGTTTCTTTGCATCTGATTTATTTGAATCAAGATCCAAAATAGATCTGTCAAATTCCTTGACTGTGTTTCTCACTTAAATTTTTTCCTCCTTTTTTTTCTTCCTTACCATCTATCTATCTGTTGAAGAAACCAGGGTATTTGCCCTACAGAGAATCCATATTCTGGATTTTGAGGATTGCATCCCTATGATGTTAACATGTTCCCATTTCCCCTGTATTTCCACAAACTGGTAGTTGAGGTAGAGCCTTTATCAAATTCAGGTAGGATACTTTGAAAAGAATTCTTTAAAAAAAAGCTGTAGGTATATCGATGAGGAGGCACACGAGTTAAATTAATTATTAAATTTATTAAGTTAAAGTTCGTTTTTCCTTTTTTTTTTTTTAGTTGATGTTAAAATTGACCAAGGGCTCAGGTGTTTTCAGCCCTACCCATTAATTATAAAATTCCCAAACATGTGAGAAATACATACTTATTATTGAATATCCCTGAGATTATGTGACTGTTTGTTACAGTAGCTGAGACTATACCTGACTCTTGTGAAATGGTACACACCATGGTAACCAAATAGTTGATTAGGGGATGTTTTCCTTGGTGAAAGTATTCAAGCTGATAAATAAAAAATGAATATTCCATACTTACCATTTTGTAATCCCAAATGAAATAATGTATCAAGGTAATAGTCAACAATGGCTTCTAAAACACTAGGTAAAAGCTAATAGGCTGGGGTGGATCTTTTGATTTTGACTGGCTGTGGGCAGCCTTAACTCTGTGGGCAGTATTGGGTCTGGGTATGTTCCAGGTATATTTCTTCTTCTTTGGACCAGCAAGCTACCTGGGACATGTTTTACTCATGGCTGTGGCAAAAGTGCAAAAGGTCAAGATATAAATGTGGGGTCTATTAAGACTTCTGTTTAAAACTAGCACTTTGTAGCTACCTATCTCCCCCAAATTCATTTATCACATTGCTTAAGGTAAAGTCAGAGGAAGCGGAAGTATATACTCTGCTTTTAATTGGTAGGAATTACAAAGTTGCATGGAAAATGGAGAATGAGTAAAGAATCGGGTCCAATAATTCAATTTACCACAGGAATATAAAGGTTTTCTTTCCCTTCTTTGCTAGTTTCCAAAGTAATGAATTGATTCACTAGGATCTTCCAAAAGTGATCAGTGTTTTTTTTAGTATTGTTGCCATCTCATGGATTTAATCCTATTTGTATATCCAATTCATTTTAATCATTATTATTTTTGTTATTCAAGTTGTCACTTTTTAACTTGGTCTTGGATTCTTTTGACCAAACTTCAGAGGTCTTTGTTAGCTTCCTTGCCTTTTGCTATGAAAATATATTCTAGGCTCATCATAAACATTTTCTGTTAAAGATCTGAAATCAAGGAACCATATTTTCTTTTAAGAGAAATGGTTATTTTGAGAATATAATGCAACTTCTAGATGTGTTCATTGCTAATAGTTTTGTTACTGTTTCTAGACCTTTTATTTTAAAGATTTTATTTATTTATTATTTATTTGTTTGTTTGTTTATTTATTTATTTTAGAGAGAGAGCGCGCAAGTGAGTGCAAGTTGGGGGAAGCACTGGCAGTGGGGGGGAGGGAGTCTCAAGTAGACTCTGCCTGCCTTGAGCAAGGAGGTGATGAAGGGCTCCATTCCATAGCCCTGATATCATGACCTGAGCAGAAACCAAGAGTTAGATGCTTAACTGACTGAGATACCACGTGTTCCTGTTTCTAGACCTTTTAAATACATAGAAGTAGAAAATACTTTATTTTTTATTTTTCTTTTAAGATTTTACTCATTTGAGAGAGAGAGAGCACTTGCGTGAGTGGGAGGAGGGGCGGAGAGAGAGGGAGAAGCAAATTCCCCACTGAGCAGGGAGCCTGATGCGGGGCTGGTTCTCAGGACTCTGGGGTCATGACCTGAGCCAAAGGCAGATGCTTAACCAACTGAGCCACCCAGGTGCCCCTAGATTATACTTAAATATATATATATATATATATATATGTATATATATATATATGTTTATATGAGAATTTCTAATTCACACTTAAAATTACAGGTTTTCACTTAACTTTTTTGATATTCTGTATATATAGTCTTGTTTATCAATATTCTTCTATATTTTTGGATTTTGAGTCATAATAAAAAATGTTTCAATAGAACAAGGAAGCATTAAAGTGAATGGGTAATTAAAGATAGAGGTTGGTAGTTCAGTTAGTTAAGTGTCTGCCTTTGCTCAGGTCAAGATCTTGGGGTCCTGGGATCGAGCCCTGTGTTGGGCTACCTGCTTAGTGGGGAGTCTGCTTCTCCCTCTCTTGTGCTCTCTCTTGCATGTGCAAGGTCTCTCTCTCCCTCTCTCTCTCTTTCTTTCTCCCTCTCTCTCTCTCACACATAAAATAAATAAATAAATAAAATCTTAAAAAAAAAAAAAAAGATAGAGGTGTATATGTGGGACCAGGAAGGAGAACCAAGATTTACTGAAGTCAAATTCTGCTACTTCACAGTTTAACTAATTGCTGATACTCTCGATTCTGCGATATGAAGATTTAAAGGGATATGTAGTGTGGGAATCAGGAACTTTTAAAAGCTCCTATATGATTCCAATATTCAACCCAAAGTTAAGAACTACTAGCTTACACCTCATCTTGAAGCATGGTGAAATTAGGAGGTAAGTAGCCTAACTCAATCATAGAGAATCAGGTGTATATCCTTACAGGTTAGACCCTTCACAAGTTTGACCACTAAACTTTTGTAGTTGACCTGAATTACATCTACAGGATGATAGTGAGGCAGCATGTAAAGTGATAAAGGCATGGGCTTTGGAGTCAGAGACCTGGACTGGGATTCTGCAATTTACTGGATATATTAATTCCCAACTGCTGCAGTAGAAAATCACCAAAAACTCTGTGGCTTAAAACAATACAGAATTATCCTCTTACAGTTCCAGAGGTCAGAAATTCAAAATGGGTCTCACAGGGCTCAAGTCAAGGTGTCAATGGTGCTGTGATCCTTCATGGAGGCTATAGGGGAGAATATGTTTTCTTGCCTTTTTCCAACTGCTAAAGGCTGTCAGCATTTCTTTTCTTTTTCTTTCTTTCTTTCTTTCTTTCTTTCTTTCTTTCTTTCTTTCTTTCTTTCTTTTTCTTTCTTTCTTTCTTTCTTCCTTTATTTTTATTATTAACATATAATGTATTATTTGTTTCAAGGCTACAGGTCTGTGATTCATCAGTCTTACACAATACACAGTGCTCACCA